>NC_080427.1:48943705-49260407 GCF_029873635.1 Malania oleifera
ATGCCCACCTTCTGTAATAGCCTAGATAATATATTTTATAAAAAATATTTATGCAAGGGTTGAAATGGGTTTTTGTTTTGTGTCTGAGCATGTGTTTTTTTTTGGTTCCTTTCCTTTCTTTTTTTGTGAACTATTTGGGGATAATTGATTGTAAGGAAGTGCTTTTCTTTGTGTTTTCTATTAGTAAATGTTTATATTTTGTTAAGAGTATGATGCTCTATCAATGACATAGAGCTTTTAGCAACAAGGTCAATTGTTAGACTTGGATGGAATAGAGATTCTTATTTGTGTTTTGGAGAAATCATCTGAGTGCAAGTCTTTCCTCGATTTCATATTGGTGTATTATAAATTTTCAATTTCATATATGAAGTAATGTCTATAATTTCTCAACATAAGGGAAGAGAATGATACAGGATTGGGCACAAAAAGAAACAGCCAGAAAACAATTGAAAACAGGAGAAAATAAAGAAAAGCAACAGCAAATAAAGAAGAAAATTGAAAAGAGAGAAATTAGTGCTAAAACCAATTAAGGTTTAATACTCTATAATGCATACTGTCTTTATCCTAAAATTAAGGAAGGAAATACACACACTTTAGTCAATAATATCAAGCCCTGAAAAAGCTATAAATTACAGAATGAGAATTTCCTAATAGCTGAAAAATTACATTTTAAATCCAATAAATAGAGCCTCAATTATGCTAACACCAAGTAAACATGTGAATCCCACCAAAGGCGATTCCCATCATTTCCCCCAAGGTGGAGAAAACTTGTGGCTATTGAGCCAAAACTGGTGTAATGCTCCAAGAAATTCTGGCCCAAGGCATTCAACTCATCCTTAGTGACCTGGTTGGAACTAGGATGTTTGGCCCACTTCACAGGTTCTGTAACCTCCATTTGTTGATTAAACATGCTCATCCTCTAAAATACTCAACATAATTTGTAAGTGAGGGTTAGAAAAATCAAATAATAGGAACTGAACTTGATGGAGAAGTTGCTCCACAAGAGAAATATATGCATGCATAAATGGAGGTAGATCTTGACCCTGGACAACTTGTAGAGAATGGGGTTCTCCATTTCCAACAGGTGTGCCCTCTGCATGGTTGAAGCTGAATCAATAGATCATACCCTTCCCACTGCCGCCGGACTAGAAATCTTTGGAACGTGGCTTTGTCTCTTATTGGACAAGGGTGGGTTACTGCTAGATCTATGGGAGGGGAACCCTGGGCCTGGAGAGGAATCCAGGCTGCAAAAGAAAAGAGGAAGGCTTTGTCTCTCTTTCCTTTTGCAATTTTCTGGTGTGCTTGGGAGGAGCATTAGACAACAACGACAAAATCAAGCCTTAAGTCCCACTAAGTGGGGTATGAATCCTTTTTTGCTAATTTGTGCGATCATGGACCATTTTTTTGGACAAATTTAGGGCTATTAAATCCTTACTATCTCATGCCAACTTATTTTAGGTCTACCCTTACCCCTTCTATTGCTCCTCGTAGTAACTAACTCACTTTTCTTCACTAACTCACTATGTGACCTACGTTGCAAGTGGCCAAACCATCTGAGTTGTCCCTTTCTTATCTTATCATCTATAGGAGCTACACCTAACTTATCGAGAATATGTTTATTTCTTAATTTATCTTTCAGTGTTATACCACTCATCCAAGTAAGCATTTTCATCTCGACAACTTTTATTTTTTGGATATTTTGTTTCTTTGTTGCTCAACATTCTGCATATAACATAGCTGATCTTATGGTCATCCTATAAAACTTCCCTTTTAATTTTAAGGGTATTTTAGGATCATAAAGTACACTTGAAGCACTTTCTCCATTTTACCCAACCTTCTTTCACTCTATGCATTATCTAAATTTATAAGTGCTATTTGTTTTTTCATCATCAAGTTTAACTTGGTCTCCAATATTCCTCCAACTATTACTGAAATCACATTTCATATATTCTATTTTATTTCTACTTATCCTAAAACTTCTAAATTCCAAAGTTTCTTTCCATAATTCTAACCTAGCCTCTACTCTGCTCTTAATCTCATCAATCAATACAATATCATTTGCAAACAACATACACCATGGAACCTCATTTTGGATACTCTTAGTCAGTTGATCCATCACAAAAGCAAAAAGATAAGAGCTCAAAGCAGATCCTTGATGTACACCTATGGTGATTGGAAATTTTCTAGTCTATCCATCTATAGTCCTTACACTAGTCATTATTCCATCGTACAATGTTTTTGACCTTAAATGTGAACCCAGCAGCATATCTTCACTATGTGCAGATCAAAAGGTCCTGTCATTATGTGGCTTTATTTTCATTGTTAACATAGATGCACTTGGCATGGCTGTATCTTACAGCGTAGAGTTATAAAATAAAAAGTTCTACAGATTTGTGGTTTGCTGCTGTATGTCACTTAGAATATGGGGGTTGAAACTTAACCTTCTAAAATGAGGAATTTTCCTGACCATGATGCTGCCCCTAACAGCATTCATGTTCACCTTTGCAGGGGTACAGATAAAAGAATAAACTTTTGCCCCTTGCCCCTGGCTGTGAAACGGGAATGCAGTAGTTTAGTTTCTTTTCACATCGATGTGCTAATTATGGTTCTCTTTCAACCTTTCATTGGTGCACAATCATCAGAAGAAGTTTTTTTCTCCTGCTTAATTGCCTATATTATTATTTCATTTCTGCATCACAAATAATGCTCCTCTCTCTCTTTCCTCCTCTCAGACAGTACTCCTGGAGCAGCCAAGAGTCATTTCAGCCAAAGTGGCACATGCATGGGATCTGTCACCAAACACATTTGGTGCTGCATATGCAAGGTTCATGGGATCCAGGAATTTCTCCCCAGATGATCGGCCACCTGTGCGATTCATGGACACTGAGGAGCTGGCATATGTGGCCATGCGAGCTCGCGAAGTTCATGATTTCTGGCACACCCTTTTTGATCTTCCCACCAACTTGATTGGGGAATCGGCACTCAAGGTGATTGAATTGGAGCAAATGCTCCTTCCCATGTGCATGCTCTCTGTTGTAGGAGGCACAGCGAGATTTAATCAGAAGCAAAGGTCACTGTTTTTCAAGCATTACTTTCCATGGGCTGTTCAAGCTGGCCTTAGTTGCACGGATCTCATGTGTGTGTATTATGAGCAGCACTTCCATGAGGATTTGGAAGAGGTTCGGCAGAGATGGGGGATTGTTCCTGCTCCAAAGCCTGATATTTACCAGTAATAGCAGATCTTGGAAGGTCAAATGATTGCATACAGGTTTTCCACCAGACACTTTGTCTTTGAACATTAAACTGAAAAAATGAATAATGTGTAGATAGCTGTGATGTAGATGATGTTGCTGATAGACCCAACTTGTCTTGGCAGTTTGGACCAGCAGAACCTAAATCTCTGCATCTTACAAATTGATGAATGGCCTGGAACTGAATAGGTTTCCACAACATTAGTCAAGATCCTTAGGCTGTGTTTAGGAGCATTGAGTTAAGGTCTCGGATTTGAATTTGTATGCATTTGACTAAAAAATTATATTGCTTATTGTTGTTGGAATTTACATTCAAGGTCTGAACCCCAAACTACTAAACATAAGAGTTAGGTTTTTATTTTCATGGTATTGCAAAGAAAATCACTGCTAACAATATTTCCAAGCAATATATACATGTTCATTAATTCATTTTTTTAATGAGCACTTTTTTATTCTTATTTATTTACATATTTCCTGTACAAAATTTAAATCTCAATTTAAAAATTGGTACTTGACCATATTTTGCCCAACAACTTATTATATTTCATAGTAAGAGAGCGAAAGTTAAGAAACATAAAAATTTTTAATTTAATTATAAAATTAAATAATAAAATGTAAAGATTTAGTTAATTGTATCTACACACACTGCATGTCTCCAATGACTAGAACTAAATTATCTATTTATGTATTTACACTATTATTAAGTGCAGATTTAGCCACTTAGTTTCAAAATTTTATCTTCAGAGGGCTCCTTGGCCTCTATCTATTCTACAAAAACTCTTCATTAGTGTTTAGAAATTGAGAAAAGTGTATTGGAAGAATGTCTTAATTTAAAAGGAATATCACCTCTCCAACCTAAAAATGTACTTTGATCTCAAATTTTTGTTTTTTCTTTAAATGATTGTACTCTACATTTTTATTTTGTAAAAGTATGTTTTGCCCCTATATTTAGTCTCCATCAAACAAGGGCGCCCCCAGAGCACATGTGAAGTGTGTGCTTAGGGACTAGTATTCTTAGAACAATGATGTTGGTAAGAAAACATGCATTAGGTCTAGGACGACATCAATTTTCTCAACTCTCTCTGTCTCCTTATTTTTTCTCAATTTTTTGGATTAATTAACTAGATTTATCAGGTTTGCAACATGGTATTAGAGCACCAAAGTTATTCAAATTTATCCAATTTATCCACTTCTTCTTCTTTTTTTAATGTTCTCCCCTTAGATAATTCTTGAGTCAAGAATGTAGTTTGGGACTTGTTTAAGCATTGATCATTCTCCAGGCATGTGCATCATATATTTAATGCATCATTTGCTTGTGATATACTCTTGATATAAAGGCAGTTCTTTCTTATTCTTAGAGGATTGCCAGTGTTGTTTGTGGTATGCCACTATTGGTGTGATCATGGTGATTGTTGTTGTTTTTCTGTTTTATTATTATTATTTTTAAAATTCTATCATCTTTTTTCATTTTACAAGATTTCTTAGGTTGTTAGAGTTATTGTTGGAATTTTGTTCGGATCATGCTTCTTCTCTGTGGTTCCCTTCATGCCTGTGCTTTCTCCTAGTTGTAATTGCTAATTGTTGAAGCCTTAAGAGTGCATATTCCCATGTATGCTACTTCTTTATATGCTACAATTGCTAATTGTTGAAGCCTTAAGAGTGCCTGTTCTCATGTATGCTACTTCTTTATACGCTACGATCATTATGTTCATTGTGCTTTTGGTTTAGTTTGTGTTGTTCTTTGTTATAGTCTGAAGTCATGAAGGTGTACATGAATTCCAAAGGCAAGACCAAATATTTGCTTCGCTCTTCTGCAGCTCCTAATCCAAGAGATTATAAGGAATGGATGAAGGAGATGATATGCTACTTGTGTGATTATGGAATAGCATGGTAACGAGAGTTGTTACCAACGTGATGCTTCACAGGACCGCCAAAGCTGCTTGGGATCTTTATGATTCTTGACTTGTATGAGAAATTCTATTAGTGAGTATTACCGAACTTTGAAAGGTATGAGGGAAGAATTAAATGTCTACCAAATGATAAGTATGATGTTGAGATGTTTGAGAAGCAATGTGCATTATTTTTATGGGTTCCTATTTGGTTTGAGTCTTGAGCTTCAAATCATTTGAGATTGTTGCAAAATCCATATCATGAATGAGTGTACTCTAGAATCTACGTTACTACCAAAGATGGTTACTTCTTCTCAAGCTTCTTATAATGAGATGGTGCTACATCTGGCTATGCTTTGCTGGTATTGATGGGAGAAGCTGAAGTTCAAGGAGAGGCCATCGAAGAGGTGGTACCGTGGTAGTTCTAGTAGAGGTTGTGGCCGTGGTGGTACCCATGTTTGCACTCATTACAGAACGGAAAGCACTATTAATTGCTGTTGAGATCACCATGGAAGCAAACTTAGCCCCACAAGCCTTTACTTATGGTAATAATGAAGTGGTTTCTTCTAGAACACTTGGACATTCTGTTGGGGGCTATTACATCATCCATTGTCTTTAGAGTCTAATAACCGGATAATGGTCTAGCAACATAAAAGCTCAACATTCTACAATGTCTAATGCTTCTATGACCCAATTATTTTGAGTGTTCATAGTGCGTTTGTGGGAGGATACAAATAGTGGATACTATTTTGGTGGCTAATTAAGATAGTGGAGGATATACATGAATAAGAAGAGGGGTTTCGTTTTCAAAGTAGATCTTGAGCAGCTTATGATAGAGTGAGTTGGAGCTTCCCATTTGTCCTTGTAACTGATGTTTTGAGTAGAATGGTAGACACGGTAGAGAGGGGTCTGGTGAAAGGGCTAGGTTTAGGGAGAGAGGGAGTGGTGGTCTTTTATATTCAGTTTGCTGGCAATACCATTTTCTTTCTAGATGATCATTGCCCGCCCTTTAGAAGAAATTTGGGTATTCCTAAAGTTCTTGAGAGGGTTTATGCACTCAAAATTAATATAAGGATAAGTGTTTTAGCTGCCCTAAATGTATCAATCGAATGAACTAGTGAGTAAGCTATAGATATGGGGTGTGATTTATTAGATTGGCCCTTGACTTAGACTTCCTTTTTTGCATTTCACTCGAAGGGTTGAGGGGAGATAGTGTATCATAGCGCATCAAACCATTCGCGAGGGCCAACTTGGGGTTCCTTTGGGAAGGAATCCTAGAGCTGCAGTTTTTTGGAATCTGGTAATGGAAAGGGTGGCAAAGAGATTAGATGGTTGGAAGGGGAGATGTGTTCTCTCTTGGGGGTTGAATAATGGTTATTTAGGCATGTCTTTCTAGCATTCAATTGTATTTTTTGTCTATTCTTAAGATTCTAGAGGGGATTGCTAGTGAGCTTGAGAGAATCATGAGATATTTCTTGTGGTTTGGTGTGGGGAGTTGTAGGGACCATTTAGCAAGCTAGGTATAGGTTTGTAGGTCTAAAAAGGAGGGGGAGGGGGTTTATTTAGGGAGTCTGGAGGTTTATTTCTCAGACTTAATCTTTATTCACTCCTCACACTAAATTTGAGATGGGAATGGGTTCCTGGATTTGTTTTCTGAAAGACCCATGGCTTGGGAATGCTTCCTTCTCCATTACTTTTCCTTGTCCTTTTTAGATTGAGCTCTAAGCCTAATAGAGCTATTTCTTTCTTTTTTAGCAATTTTACTAGCTCTTTGGTTTCTTGGAATCTCCACTTCAGGAGACCTCTTAACGATAGGGAGATGGTGGAGTTCTCATCCTTGTTGTCCTTATTGAATAACTGCAACCTGTCTTTGGGTAGGGATGTTTGTTCCTGGTCTTTGGATCAGTTGGGGGTATTTACTTGCAAATCATTGTTAGAATTCTTGACCTTCTCCCACTCTTCTTTTCATCTCTATCCTAGTATTAGGAAGTTGAAAGTTTCCCCAAAAATCAACGCTTTTACCTGGTTGGTTTTGTGATTAACAAAATTAATACTATAATAACTTGCTGCAGATTAGGAGTTCTATGAAGGCTCTAACTCCATATATTTGTGTGCTTTGTTATAAGAGTTCTGTGACATCAGCCCATCTTCTTTTGCGTTGTGATTTAGCTTGGAAGACTTGGAACGAACTGTTCACTATATTATAAGGGAGTTGGTTTTGTCCTCCTTCAGTGGAAGATTTATTAGCCATCTCCCTTGCAGGTTTTGGAAGAAGGAAGGATTTGGCAGCTTTGTGGAAGTTAGGGATTTTTGCTGTCTTATGGGGTCTTTGGATGGAGTGCAATGCACGGATATTTTCTGGGAACAAGTTAAATTGGTCCCTGGTGTGGGAAATGATTCAGTATATGACTTCTTTATGGTGTGTCAGATTTGGAATATTTAGGGAAGCTAGTTATCAGGATTTATTCTTTTTTCTGGTTTGTCCCACAGTATTATAGGGAGATATCTTAGTCTCCTTGTAAATTATTTACCTATTAATGAATTTTCTTTTGCTACAAAAAAATCAGGTACGACAAAGCTTCGGATCTCTTTTATCTTCTAATCTGTAAATTATTGGTACATATCCATTGTCTTTAAAATGAATGCAACAAATGGATTTATATGGTCCAGCAACTCCTAGCTCTACCTTCTAAAATGTATAATGCTTCTTTGATCCATTTAGGCACAATTTTGCCTCCAATCTCTCTATCTTCTCATCCTTAAATTATTGATGAAAGCATCACATGGTAGTAGACCTAATTTATTTTAGTCCTTAAAACCTATGTATTGTTCCAATGGTTGATGGTTCAGTTGAGATACTCTTTTTGTCTGTATTATTTTGTGATGAACCTTCCTTTGGTATTACTATCCAAGCCACCTGAAAGTCTTTTAACTATTTTATTTTGTCCTTCTCATTGTAGTATCCAAGATCTCTAAATGAAGAGAAGGGAGTGAAGGTCTTGAGAATGATGGACTATCTTATTACAGGGATGGTGGTGTTAGCTCTAAGTCCTCTCATATGACAATCTTCATTTTCATACCATTATGTTTCTTTGGATTAGAGCCATGCTTGAGTGAAATATCTATCTCTTCTAGAGTCGCAACATGTCTTACGGTTTTGAAGTCTGTTTCTTGTCTTGAGTGTCAAGCATGTGAGCTAGGATGGCATATTGGGTCTTACTTTTTTCCTAGTGTTGAGATTGATTTCTCTTCTCTATTTTGATGTTCGGTGTATTTTTTGTATTATTTATGGGCAATTTTTTCATGTAGGACTTGATTTTATGATTTTATCTGTTAAAAGTTAGTTACTTAATGTATTCATTCAATTTTATAATGAAGTAAATAATGGTTTTATCTAATATACTTTGATGTAGCATTGTCCTAGCATTTTTATAGATGTTCACAGAATTTGTTCGGTTTGATGTTTCCTTATTTTTCAATGAACAAGATGCTTCTCGGTTTCATGTTATGAACTCGTTTTTGGATGCACTTGTTTTGTTTATGTTCTACATTTTAATTAAGATAAGTGACATTGTGCCATCATTGGGCATTGTAGAACCTAGGAATACTTCATATGTTATGGTCCTTAGGCTAGTAAGCATTACATTGGTGCAGATGTGAAATTTTGTTTTTTGGGGGCTCTTATTTTTCTAGTACCAGCCATGGATTTGTTTGGATGAGCTTATTCTTGGTAGACAAGCGATTAGGGGTTCTTGTTTTTGCGCAATCCTCCTATTTTGCACCCTCCTTCACTTAAAAGGTGAGTTACATTGTTCTTGCTGTCATGTTTGATTTGTGGATCGAATGGGAATAGGAAAGGAACGGGAAAGGAACGGAATGAAAATTTGAAAAAAAATAATGCGAAATCAAGTTATGAATTCAATTCCTTTCCCCTTCGACTTTATTTCATTCATACATTTACCAAATGTGTAGTTGGTACATACGCCAATTACTACTAGTGATCCTAGTACTGCGCGTCTTTTATCACATTCATTTTCTTTGTTTGCTGCCCCTTACATGTTAAGCTTCTTTAGGGGTTTGAAATAAGTCTTTTTGAGTGAGATAAATCCAAGATAGTATGAAAACTCATTTTGAAAATGGGATTTCACAATGATTGATTAATTCATGATAGTTTAAAAACTCATTTTGAAAATGGAATTTCACAATGATTGATAAATTCATGATAGTATGAAAACTCATTTTGGAAATGGGATTTCATGATGATTGAGCTCTAGAAATGTCATTTGAGTTATAATAATGAGGGGGCCTAGTTTCAATGTGTGCCAATGAATTTTGAAGTCTTAAGCACCATTTGTTCCTAATTCTACTAATCATCTCCCTACTTTCACTCTTAATTTTTCTTATGTAGGAATCCCTTTGATTAAAGAAAAACAAAGAGAAGAGATGAGGAAAATAAATAAATACATCTCCCTACTTTCACTCTTATTTTTCTTATGTAACAATCCCTCTGATTAAAGAAAAGCAAAGAGAAGAGATAAGGAAATTAAATAAATAAATAAATCTCTCTCCATTTCACCTGTTTGGATCATATGGAAAATGCATTTTCCCTTTCCAATTTAGTAAAAAAGAAACATCATTAGAGCATTTTAAGTTGTTAACTTGTGAAGATATTGTTCTTTTCTTTTTCGATGCTTGCTCGGCTCCTCCTATAAATTTATTTCTTTTTCAACCAACGGTATTAACTTATTATTAAGTAGGAGTTGACATGAAAAAAGTCGAGATTTGTTTAGTTTTGGAAATTATTTTTTTATTTATAATTTTTTAAATGCATTTTCCCTTTCCAATTTAGTAAAAAAGAAACATCATTAGAGCATTTTAAATTGTTAACCTGTGAAGATCCTATTGTTTTTTTCTTTTCCAATGTTTTTGCTTGGCTCCTATAAATTTCTTCTCCCCCCATTTCTTTTTCAACCAATGGTATTTACTTATTATTAAGTAGGAGTTGACATGAAAAAAGTCGAGATTTGTTTAGTTTTGGAAATTATTTTTCTATTTATAATTTTTTAAAAAATTATAATAAAATTTAGCTTATTGTGTTTTATTTTTTAAAATTGTATTAAAAAGGAAAAAAATAGTGTGTTTAAATGTGAAATAATTTTTGTTTTTATTTTTATATTTAAAAATAATAAAAAGAGAACTTGTTTTTTAATCTTTTATATTTTATATTAAGTAATATTTGGAATGGGTTTGTTTATTATGATTTTTATTTTTATTATTATATATTTTTTCATATCACTTTCAAAATGTTGTCATGTTTTGTCAAGAAAAAAAGAAAAAATGAGTTTTGTTTTTTTTTTTTTAAATATTTAAATATACAATTTATGATAACTTATGGGTGTAAAACAATTTTAATGAATTTTATTTTATTTTAAAATTTTAAAAAATCTTTAGAACTTCCATAATCTTGTATTCCCTTTTTTGTCCAAACAATTTTATTATTTAATTATGTCTATATAGAACTCCTTAAACTCCCTTCAAATTCTACAAATTTTCCCTTCAAAATAATTGATACTTAATATTTTTACTAAATAAGATTCAAAAATCCAAAAAATCAACTACTACTCAAAATTTATCATAAATCATGTTTAAATATATAAAAAAAAAAAATTACATAGCCCCATTTTTTTTTATTTTTTTCTTGACAATAGAAAACAATTGAAGGGGATGTGGGAAAAAATATATAATAAAAAAATATAATAATAAAAGACTAATAATAATATTAAATAATAATAATTTTTTATAAATTAATTTTTGTTATAAAATATGCAGAAAATAAAATAGAGATGAAACATAAATTTTACGTGGTTCGGCTATGCCTACTCCATGGGTAGATGAGATGAAAAATTTTACTATCTCGGGCAAAATTAAAAGATGATTTGGAACCAATCTTGTACAAAATATCGGAACTAGCCTTGTACAAGATATCTCACTTCTTTTTATTTCTCTTCTTCTTTCTATATATTCTACTTCAAGGATGTTATGTGTATACAAGCAAGCAAATATGTGTGTTACCAATACGAGGGGCAGGGTGCCCTTTTATAGGGTAATATGGATAACAAGACATTTATTGGGGTAGAAAAATCGAAGTGGTGGAAGATGGGGTGATGGAAGTTGGGGGGACATTTATATTTTTCATAACACCCCCTTTGGATGTCACTCATATATATATTTACTGATTCTTTTAAGATCTTTAAGATGTCTCATTCCGATGAGATGAACCAATTTTTTGAATGTTGTTGTAGGCAAAGCTTTGATAAACAAATTTGTTAGATTTTTACTTGATCGGATCTGTTGAACATCTATATCACCATTTTTTTTGGAGTTTATGTGTATAGAAGAATTTTGGAGAGATATGCTTTATTCTGTCATCCTTTATATATCCTCCTCTTAGTTGAGTTATATATGCAACATTGTCTTTATATAAAACTGTTAGAATATTCTTGATTGATTGAAGATCACAATTTTCTTGGACATGAGAAATCATTGATTTGAGCCACACACATTCTCTACTAGCTTCATGGATAGATAGTATTTCAGAATGATTGAAGGATATTGTTGTAATCATCTGTTTTACTGATTTTCAAGATATAACATTTTTTCCATAAATAAATACATATCTAGTTTGAGATTTAACATTGTGAGGATCAGATAGATATCCATCATTTGTATATCCTACTAGTTGAGATTTGAAATCAAATGAGTAGAATAAACCCAAATCAGATGTACTTCTCAAATAGCGTAGAATGTGCTTATTTCCATTCTAGTGTCACTGAGTAGGAGCAGAGCTAGATCTTGTTAGTAGATTTACAGTAAATGCAATGTCGGGTCTTGTATAATTGGCCATATACATCAAAGAATCGATATCACTTAAATATGTTACTTTAGGATAAAATAATTCCTCCCCCTCATCATGAGGTTGAAATGGATCATTCTTAACATCAAGTGATCGCACCATTATTAGAGATTCCAAAGGATGAACTTTGTCCATATAGAATTGCCTTAATACCTTTTCGGTATATTTAGATCAATGAACAAGAATTCTGCCATTTATATGTTCAATCTGTAGGTCAAGACAATATTTTATCTTTCCTAAATCTTTCATATCAAATTCCTCCATTAAATAATTAGCAGTTTTAGTGAGCTCTTTAGGAATCCTAATTAAATTCAAATCATTAACATAAACAACAATTATAGGAAATTCGGATTTTGATCTTTTAATAAAAACACATGGACAAATTGGATCATTTATGATTCATTCTTTCACAAGGTGCTAACTTAATCGATTGTACCATATGCATCCAGATTGCTTTAATCCATATACAGAACGTTGAAGTTTAATTGAATATAAATTTCTGGGTTTTGCTTCAAGCAATTTAAATTCTTCAGGGATTTTCTTATAAATTTCATTATTCAACAATCCATATCGGTATGCTGTTACTACGTTCATAAGACGCATGATCATTCATTCAGCAACTGCTAGCCCAATTAAGAATTTAAAGGTAATTCCATCCATTAAGGGAGAATATGTCTCCTTATAATCAATTCTGGGTTTCTGTGAGAAATCTTGTGCCACAAGCCTTACTTTATATCGAATAATTTCGTTATTTTTATTTCACTTATGCACAAATATCCATTTGTATCCAACGTATCCAACGGGTTGGACATCTTCTGCTATCTGAACTACATGTCCAAAAATTTCTCTTTTTAATAGAGAGTTTAATTATAATGTGATAGCCTCTTTCTATTTTGACCAATCACTTCTATATCAACATTCATTAACAGATTTAGGTTCAGGATCCTCATTACTTCTGGTAATGTCAATAGCTGCTGCATATACAAATGTGTTGTTGATAATAATTTTATTTCTATCCCACACTTCTACTGTGTAATGAATTGAGACCTCATTATTATTTTCAAGTACCTGTCCTTTTTCAAGAGATGCCTCTTCAAGAGTTTTTTCTTTAGGAGATTCCTCTTCAAGAGGGATGGAAAGTAGTAAAAGTTTTTCCTGCATGTCTTCATTAGTAATATTTTCACCACATAATTTTAGTTTCGAACTAATCTTATGCAGAGCTGAATTATATTCATCGACTGTTTGAAAGTCTTGCAACTTGAGGTGCAACCATTCATATCGAGTATTTGGTAAAATCACAATTTTTTTGTTGTCAAAATAGATCCTTTAATAGTGAAGTATTTAGTCTTTACTTATTCGTCTAAATGATGATGGAGGAAGATTATAACTTTTGCGCAATCCTGCAAGGATTCAATATTTTGATCTAAAATAGTTTTTCCTAAATTCATTGCATTTAGATGGATATCAATATCAAGAATCCAAGATAAATAATTGTTGCCTTTGATATTAAGGGGAACAAATTCAACTTTGTTTAGGTTGGACATCTGAATAAATTAACAATAATAAGACAATTTAGAAAACAAAATGTAAAAATTAAGATAATAATATAATATTATTTCCACCCTTCCGGAGTACTTAAATATGTTTTTTCAAGAACATTATATTGTTTTTCTCAATTTGTACTCTTTAGGAGTATGATTCCAATTTACAATATTAAATTGGGTAATAATTTACCATTTCTTCCATAGGTTAAATATACTATCTCATCTGGAGGATAAACGTTTCACTTCTTCAGGAGGTCGAATTTAATATCTCTTCGGAAGGTTGAAAATATGTTATTTTCAGAAGTAAATATTTGTCATATCTTCTGGAGATTAGATACATAGTCTTTTCAAGAGGTCAATTTTTTCGAGAGATTAAATATATAGACAAGAGATTTAAATATATTGCCTATTCAGGAGGTCTATTAAATATGTAGACAAGAGATTTAAATATATGGCCTCTTCAGGAGAACTATCTCTTCAGGAAATTTAAATATATAGCCTCTTTGGGAGATTTAAATATATAACTTTTTAGGAGGACTATCTTACCATCTCTTTTAGAAATTGGTACTCTTTAAACTTTAAAAGACATTTTCTTTCTGGAGAATATTATATTTTTGTGCAGTGAAGTTACAAGAAATAAATAAATTAAATATGATTTTTAAAAAAAGTATCTCAATTGGTTAAAGTTTCATACTGATAATATGTTATAAAATATGCAGAAAATAAAATAGAGATGAGACAAAAAATTTACATGATTCGGCTACGCTTACTCTCTGGGTTGATAGGATAAAAAACTTCACCATCTCAGGCAAAATTACAAGATGATTTAGAACCGACCTTATACAAAATATCGAAACCGACCTTATACAAGATATCTCATTTCTCTTTATTTCTCTTCTTCTTTTTACATACCCCACTTACTTCAAACATGCAATGTTTATATAAGCATGCAAATATATGTATTATAAATGTGGGAGATATGATGCCTCTTTTATAAAACAATATAGATAACAAGACATTTATTGAAATGAAAAAACCGAAGTGATGGAAAATGGAGAGACATTCACATTTTTCATAACAATTATTATAATATCTATACTACAAATAACAATTTATAAATTAAATATAAAAAAAAATAATTGTAACAAACATAACAAACCCAACCCCCACTCTCTCCCCCCCCCCCCCCCCTCCCTCTTTGGTCCCATCTTCAAGATGCAAACAATTCCAATTTTGTAATATGTTGCATTTTCATTTCCTCATAACCTTAATTAGGGTCTGTTTGTGAACAGTGACTCACGGGAGTCGCACCTAGTAATGCCCACGTAATCATGGGGACCTATTCTTTTTCATTGAATAGAGAAGCCTGACCAGAACAATCACCATGGTCTGTCAAGAGAACCTAGTTTTTTCTCATGCATCACAATCTTCAGAACCTAATTGTTCATAGATCAGAAGATTGCTAGCAGAAGAAATATTATAGGGAGAGGATTTTTCTCATAAAAAAATACAGCAAATGAAAAACAAAAGATTCAAACAAGATCTCAACTCAAACCTCTCCTGTTAACAGCTACTCGTCGTGTGCTTTAAGGGGGAAAGTGGAAAATGTATGAACTCGAACTGAGTATTGTTATGTCCATGACACCAGCTAAAATTATTTTTACAATTCAAAATGAGGAAAATTAAACACCGTGATGGAAGAAAGACCAAACACAAAGCACTACAATATTCGTGCCAAACTTCTTGCTTCCAGCTAGAATGAGCAAACACGCAAGTCATGGCTTCAGAACCAAGGCAAGGCCAACTTTAGTGCTCTTCTCAATGGCCCTGGTGTCCACCTCTCCAGAAATGGTGAGAAGAGACCTTGGCCGCCACTCATGTTGAACTAGGGCACTTGCCTTGCCATAGTTGTTCACTCGTGCCTTCACCGTGGTTAATGGATCCAATGCATGCTGGGTGCCAACAGTTATGGTGTTCTCGTTGGTTGAGAAGCAATGGTTTACCTCAGCCCCAACGGCTGTGTTCTTTAAAAGGTCCACTGCATGGTAGTAGGCTGCATTTAGGGTGTCGCCCTTGTTGTTCCTGTACCATCCGATCAACGAACAAAAAGAAAAGGGGGGAACCAAAAGGCCAGTCAGTTCGGAACTCAAAATCTATACGTGGGGTGAAAAGAAGGGGGGAAGAAAGAGGTAAATTGCCATATCTTAAAAATAATAGACAGCACATGGAATGGAGAATAAGAGAGAAAAACTAACAGCGTCAATGAAGCAATAAGGTCTGCATTGGAGAAGTTCAATCCAGCATTGCATTTAGTGAAATTCCCAGTTTTAGTGTCGAAGGTGAGGTCAGTTCCCAGGGAAACAATGTTAGTTCCTATCACACCTGAGAAGTTGACAATAGGGTTGGCCGTCAACCCAATACTCGTACTTATCCCAGTATAGTCATGTAAGTACTGTACTTCCACCTGTTTTTACCCCATTATCCAAAAATAAAAATAAAAAAATCACGAAACAACCTTCAGTGTTGGTCACATACTGAAGTAGTTGCATTTAAATGGGAAATAGATCGTCACATACTCTCGACTTGAAAGCAACAAAGGCATGAAAGTGACTCCATTTAACTGAATTGCTTACCTTGCCAGACCTTTGATCAGGAACTTTAAAGCTAAATATGGTCTTCAGCCCGGGAGTAGGTTCATTAACAGTGACAGTAAAAGACAGCTGATATTCACAAACAGCTTTCAGTAAGATCAAAAGTTGAGAAAAAGATCCAGTTCAGTTTCCAAATGATTGTAATTGAACTTCCATGTAACACGTATTTTAAATTTTAAAAAAGATGAACATTAAACAACAATAGATCTATAAAGAATGAAACTTAAGTTATCGTGCATAGTGAGACATTAGGATGATGATTCATGAAGATCCTAACACAAATATCAAAACCTTCATGACAAATTTCTGCAACTGTGCAATTAGTGTTGCGAGATCTTTAGAAGTACAAAATATGCATCATATTAAAAAAAATTGCAAATCAAATAAAATGTCATAAAAACCATGAGTTTGAAAAAACAAACTGTCAAGATAAAGCTCATCCAATTACTAGCAAGCAGTGTACCAGAGGGTCTAAATATATCAGTCCCTGACCCCTCTCTCTGTGTCCAATGTTTGATTTGAAAGATGCCGAATTAAGAGAGAACAAAATAGTAACTATATGATTACTATAGCAACATGACCAAAAATTTAAAGAGTCAAAAAGGGAAAAAATGCAACATCTGGTCCACAAGGTTCCCATGCTATTGGCAGTCTTGGGAGGGATGTATGTATACAATCTTACCTCCATGCATGGAGAAAAAATTGAACCCTTGACACTCACAACTGCACATGTTGAACTGGTTGAAGAACTAAAAAGAAACAATCATCCATAGGGCTTTGGAAAGTATATGAAGCTTACATTCGAACTTGTATCTACTTTGACATCAGTTGTTACGTTCTTGTTCTTCAGCTGGGTATTAATATCAGCCAGGAAGAGTTCACCCTTTTTAGTTCCAGATGACGTAATAGCCTGCAACAAGAAGCAAAAGAAATCATTGATGTACTATAGTTACAGTTAACACAAGCTGTTTAAACAAATGGGAAGTGATATGCTGCAAGCTCGAGCAGATAAAATATAAAATGGTAAACATGCACATGGCTGTTGAAAAAAAAGAGCAACTGGATAAAAAATTTCCATTTCAGCACATTCATATGTATACAATTTTAATACGTCCAAATCTCTCCTGGACAAATAGAATCGGGCACAGCACAGGAAAACACATGTTATAATTCATACAAAACTCATCAAAGAACCATAATTAATATAAGTAAAAGAATCTTCGAGAACCAGTGGGGTGTAGAAATGTGAGGATCATGAATTTAAATAATAAACTCAAATCCATTTTATATCACATTTCAAAGCAATTGGAACAGAATGTTGCTCTAAATTGGAACCTCAATCATAAGCAAGATGATGGATACTAATTCCTAAATCATATACAATGTTCTAAATGATTGTTGCATCCATTATATAACAGATTCTGGGGCCCAGATACTGTCATATGCTGCTATGGCAGTGGGAATAAATTCAAAACTGCAGCAGCCACTGCAGCCCTACTACCGCATAGCTGCTGCTATAGGATTGCTACAGCCACTACAGGTCCTTAACAGCAGACACATTCCCATCATTCCATCAACAAAATGTGTTGTCCTCTAATCAGCTATTGACTATAACCATGTACAGCTCTGGGTCCTCTAATTTTACATATACCTCTCCTCTAGTTTCATATAACTATATAAATGTGTAAATGTAGTAGATCTTTCTCATATACCTATAAGATTTACCCTAAAATATCCCAAGTTATAGAACACACACGATGCGTGCGAAACATGTTTTTATTAATTTATTCTATAATTACTTAAATTTGATTTGCATTTTTTTATAATTTAATTAAATTTGTTGTCTGTCTCTTAACACTTTCTCTGTCCTACTTACAGATTATAACTCTTTCTTTGGTGCTTATTTTTTAAGATCTTCAAATATTCCTATATAAATTCTAAATTAAAAATTAAAAAAATTATTACTTAGACTAGACTTTTCCTGAAAAATTACCATACTTCATAGTAAGAGAGTAAATATTAGAGAAAAATTTTTTTTTAATTAATTTATAATATATATATATAATAATTTTATAAAAATAAATAAAGACATATTCTACACACATCATGCGTATCTGATGACAAGTTTATATAGAATAAAAAGTGGACAGCACAAAGGAAATCCAGTTTATTTATGTATACATGAACACACATCATGCGTCTATAATATGTTTTCATTTTATTTTTTTGTAAAATTAACTAATTCTCTACTTTTTTTTTAGTTTATTTTATTAATTTGATTATAAAAAAAAATTTCTACGTCAATTGATGATGTTTAAGATGTTAAAAAAGTAAACACTAATTATAGGTAGTTATGAATTAATTATGAGCTAGTTATGAATATTTGTGAGTAAGATATAAGCAGTTATAAGTTAGTTACAAAATAAGTAGTATTTTCCTTATTGAGGGTGAGCATTATCCTTTTTTTTTTTTAGGCATTACCTCAAAATTTCATTCTCACAATTCCTTGGTTTAGGAATAGCATTTTGACTATTCACCAGTTGTTTCTCAGTTTATTCTCTTGAGGTTTTCACTATTGGCTGTGCAAGAGCCTTTTGTGGCAACTTTAATCTCAAATAGGTAAACAGCATCTAGCTTCTTTTCCTGTCAAATAAGAAGCACTTGATTCATGTCAATCAGGTTATTTTGTTGATTCTGTCTTTATCCTATTTTATCTTTTTCACCAAGTAATATAAAGATCATGCGATGTGATATTACTTAAATGTGAATTAAATTATTTGTATTTCAATTATTGCCTCACTCTTGGATAATATATTCTTTGATTTGATATTCAAAGAAAAGTTAGAATGTCATAATTTCTTTATTGGTTGTTAAAACAATATATAAAGGAATCCCAATGCTCATATGTTACTTGTTTGTTTTTCCCTTCGTATTTGTAGGTGTCATGAAAAATTATTTTTTTATAGTGACTTTTTATGCTCCAATCCTAAGTTATCAGTATTAAATCTTAGGGTCATTTACAAATTTTAAAATAATGGAAAAGCGATCTATGATTGACTCATTTTCCAAAAGGAAATTTAATGAGCTGTGGGAAGCAATGCATCATTGCCTACCTCAAATGTTGAACCTCCAATTGATGAAGGCCTCCCTCAAAATCTCCACAAATTGAAGTTAAAAATCTCATGTTCAATAATTTTGAACATGATTTAGGATTATGGAAATAAATTTGGGATTATCATGCAGAACAACGTAATGAATTCATGTGGGCTTATACAAAAGTTGGTCTGTACCAACTGAAACTTTGTATCTTAAATCAGAACATACATGTCATCCACGTTGATTTCAATCATCACGGTTCAGGTTATACCCATCTTGATTAGAATATTATCCCACAAAAGGATGCCTCTTTTTGTTTACCATACTTCCTTTTTTTTTAAAACAAACTACTAGGATACTAACACAGTTACTATTGACAGGTTTCCTTTCACAAACTTTGTGAAAATTCTTGCAAAAATTTGATAAATATGTATCAACATATATCACAAACTCTGAAAGCAATCATGAAGATTTGATGAATTAGTATCAACATATACAACAAATGTGGGTTAAGCATACTTCATGACAAATTACAAGCCACCATTTACAACTTAAAGCCTAAATTGATACAATTCAATTTCTATCATTCCAAGCTTGCACTTTTGGAGGTTGTAATGAAAGTAGAGATTCACTAAATCATGGAAATTTCCTTGAAATGTTGGAACTTTTTTTGTCTTATGATGACAAGGTTCTTCAATTTGTGTTCAAAATGCTCCTCAATATTAATCAGATGTGCAAAAGGAGATTTTATATGTTTTAACAAAAAGGTGAAAGAGGCATTTTGTGTGATAGTTGATGAAGGTCCTGATGATTTAAAAAATGAGCAAATGCCCATTGAATTTATATTTGGTGACAAATATGGTATTCTGAGATATTTTTTATCTTATGATGACAAGGTTCCTAATTTGAGTTAGATAATGCTCCTAAAAATGTCTTCTAATCAGATATGCAGACCAAGACCTTACATGTTTTGGCGAAAAGGTGAAAGAGGCATTCTGTGTGATAGTTGATGAAGGTCCTAATGAGCTAAAAAACAAGCAAATGCCCATTGTGTTGATATTTGGTGACGAATATGGTACTGTGAGGGAGTAATTATTATTATTATTATTGCAGCACCTACTCTAAAGAACGCAATTATCTCAGTTCTTTCTCATCATAACCTTAATATTCAAAATACTTGTGGTAACATGCAGGGTGAATGGAATTGCATGCTAAGGAGTGCTTTCATGCCTCTTACATCCACTCTTTTGCACATGATTTGGAATTGGCATTAGTTACAGCTTCAAAAAATGTTATTCTTGTTTATCAATTCTTCACTGAATTAACTTCTATTATCAATACTGTTGGAACCTTTAGCAGGCAGAGTGATGAGTTGAAAAATGCTTATGCATAGATATTTATCATACAATTGAAATTGATGAACTTGAGACTTTAGAGTAGCACTCTCCAACGTCAGTTGGAGTTCTCACCTGAAATCTATTTTCAGTCTAATGAATATTTTCCATGAAACACATGTAATTTTGAGCAATATCATCGATGAAGGCACTAACTTTGACTGCATTTGCCCAGCGCGAAGGAGCATATTCAGCTTTTGAGGCACTAACTTCTCTTGAATTTTTCATTTTACATTTTATGAAGGAAATTATGGATACTACTCATATGCTTTTCTTGGCTTTGCAACACGAGTCTTAAGATATTCTAATGATTAAGCACGTACCAGAATTTGAGATGTTGACCAAAGTGCTCTCTTCAAAAAGGTAAAATGCTTTGTGAGTCGCAACATAAAAGTCTCACATATGAGTGCTCTTTATGTTGCAAGATGAAGTTGAGCTTGCCATTAACAAGATCAAATTGCAGTCAAGCATCATCATCGTGTTGATATTTTCACTGCTAAGGTAGACCCTCAGTCGCAACAATTAAATAGTAGATTTAGTAATGATGCGAAGGAGCTACTTTCTTTTAGTTGTGAACTGGATACTAGAAATAAGTAGAAATCTTTCAAAATTGGTGATATTTGCAAACTGTTGAGATGTATTATTCCCAAGACTTCAGAATTAGAGAGAGAATTTTTAAAAATGAGACCAAGCTATTTTGAGATTGAGATAGCTCAACATTCAGATCTTCAAACGTTGTCAACTATCTATGGATTGTGGCAATGGCTTGTGTAGGGAAAGAAATCAGAACTCTATACACAGATTTATAGATTTGCCTAGACTCATACTCACCCGTCTTGTTTTTACTACTCAATGAGCATTTAAAAATGAGACCAAGCTATTTTGAGATTGAGATAGCTCAACATTCAGATCTTCAAACGTTGTCAACTATCTATGGATTGTGGCAATGGCTTGTGTAGGGAAAGAAATCAGAACTCTATACACAGATTTATAGATTTGCCTAGACTCATACTCACCCGTCTTGTTTTTACTACTCAATGAGCATTTTCTGCCATGAATATTGTTAACAAAACAAAAACGGAGGATGATTTTCTTTCAGATTGGTTGCTTATATAAATAGAAATTGTTGAGAATTTCATTATAGCTCCCATTATGGATGATTTTCGTGACTTAAAGGAATGTATTGGACCTTAAGCAGTTTTTTTTCCCTCCCTTTCTTCCTTTTTCTAGGAATGAGCCTTGTTTTTATTTTGATATGCTCTAAACACGAATTTGGTATTTTATTTTATTCTTATCATATTTAAGATGAGATATTAATCCATATATCTTAATTTTGGATCTATATAAAATTTGAATTAAATGCATATATAAGCAGCCACCCTATGTGTATGCTTTTGGCCCCTCCCGAGTCCTGAAATAAAATCATGGCTTCATCCCTGAGGATTCACCATCTTACATGCTATTTGGGATAAAAATGCCACTAAAATCAAACTTAAGGATTCACTCACATCACATAACCATTAAAAAAACCTTAATCTAAGCGGCTGACGCCTAACAGGAAATCAGCAAAAAACTACCTAAGTATTTTAGTAAGAAACACACACATACATCATGCATGAATCGAAGAACAGATAAAATAAGATAAAATAAAACATCCATCACATCAAAGTTCATAAATGTGCGATTCATAGCCAATAAAACGCTAAAATAGATCTCATTAGAAATTGAACTCACGACTCCGGTTGGAGAGTAGGTGGTGATGGAGAACTTATGGTCGCTCTGATAGTCCTTGTACAGAAGATCTGCCACCGACAAATAAACAAAAGGATCAATATCTCAACATTCACAGAGAGAGAGAGAGAGAGAGAGATAGAGAGAGAGAGAGGACCTCGGGCTTTTTTGCCAATGTCGGAGTAAAGACCAGGACCCTTGCCCATGATTTCTTCCGGCGCAAATGGAGATTGAAGCACAGAATTTGGAGATTGAAGCACCTAAAGTCTCAGAGCTGATGGAAATGGAAAATGGAAAATGGAAAATTGGGAATTTGTGGACTTCATGCGATGAGAAAAGGCCCCAATTTCGGATTTCTGGAGGGCGAGCTCGTCTCCTGGTTCTTCGGAGAATCTGGGCCGTTCGATCTCGGCTTGAGCGGGCTACTAGCCGTCGATTCAAATTCTCGCCTCACGTATTACTTTTCTATTTTTAGTTATATTTAGCTTAATTAGCATGAACACGACACGTGGCAATAGAAAATGGAAAAGAGCAATGGAGGATTGCCACCCCTCGGAACTTCAAATTGGGATTTTGGAAATTAAATTTTATTTATTTATTTATTTATTTTTACATTATTTTAAGCTTATGAGCTAAAATTCTGATTTTTCTATAAAAATTATTAATAATTTTTAAAAGAGTAGCACTATGCAACACAGTGACATAGGCTCATGTGATCGGTGAGCATAGACCCACAATATAAACTCTCATAATGGCATGGGCTCACATGATCGATGAGCATAGACCCGAGCTGCACCCACGGCTCACCTGCCATGCTGATTGTCATCATGGCTTCACATCATTCAACATTTTTCTTTTTAGAAAGAAAACAAATGTTTTAAAAGTAATATTGGTATAACCAAATTCGACATTGAGATTTTGCAAGCTCCAAGAAATTACAGTATTAATAAAGATGAAAAAAAAATGCCCTTTTTTATAAAATTTTTGACTTTACTATTCTAAGGTAAACTCTTCGGTCATTTTGAAAAGATTTTATTGTATTTTATTTTTTAAAAATGCTTAGAAAAAAAAAAAAGATTACAACATAAGTTACTTTAAAAGTTTTTTTTTTCTTTTAATTTTGAGTGACTTATAAATAATTGGCACTAATCTCTGATACCCACGAAACATAATAAAAAAAATATAAAATATAAAAATATTCTAGTTATAATGCTAATTAAATATTATAATGGGTTATACCTAAGAAGTCCTAAGCATTAAATTTTTCTTTACTAAAATTAGCCTACCATATCTAAAAAGAGGTTAGTACTAAAGTTTAATATCTACGTTCTAAAAGTTAACTTTTAAAAAAGCATTAACGCGTTTGACTCAATAATTAAATTGGATGCGTCCAAAACAAATTGAGGGGGAGCATTTAGGCGAAGGGATATGAGCACCTATTCACCTAGGTTAAGCATTTAAATATTAAAAATTAGAAAAAGAACTTGAGTGGAGAAAAATAAAGATTAAAAAGGTAGCTTGCATACAAGTTGACCTTTTTTTATCAAAAGGAGGTGGGAATTCTATTTTTATAAAGGAAAATAATATTGTTAGAACATCAAAAAATTTTCTTATATTCTAATGGTGGGGCTTCTTTTGCCTCTCCAACAATTATGAAATTTTGTAGGTGAGCATTGAGCATAAGCTCCCTTTTCATTTTGCTTTCACCCCCTTCCCTCTTATGTTCGTAATGAAAATGAGATTAAGGTAATATTTGGAAGCATAGATATCAGACCTTGAATTTGAATTTGGGTGGATTTGAATAAATTTTGATACGAATTTATATTACATTTTATCTAAATCTAATATAACTCCAAATTCAAACCCTATCCAAGCATAGGGTAAAAGTCTTCTTTGTTTTTTTGTCAAAAAATGAACCATCAAACCTCTTTTCCTTCTCTAACGTCTTGTAGATAACTCTAGCCCTCAAAGGATGACTAATGGGGACCAAAAAATATGTCTTACAATCAAGGGGGTCTTTGGCTATTCAATATGAGAATCCTGAAATAATCTTTTACATAATTGGCCCGTGTTTAATTTTGAGGATGCCAAGGAGCATGAAACTAAGGCTGTAACTCTTTTACAAAGGATAGTAATAAACTTAAAGAGGGGTCTAAAATGAACTTTTAGGTTATATTGGCAAAGCCTTAAAGCATTGTTTCTTATAATTTTAGGTATTTCACCGTACTTGGTGTCATTTTGCTCATTTAAACCAGTTATCTCCACAATTTTCTATGTTAAAATTTTGTGGACTTACATCGTCAATTTTATAAAACCCAAACTAAAACAAATATCAAACATTTTGGTAGCATGAAATTAACGAACCTTATAGTAAGTGTTCACTATATTAAGCTTATGGGCATAAAACACTTGTACATAGGATTTTAGTATGTACAGATTTTGTCTGCACAAGAAGTCTATGATGGGTAGGGTTTTCTTATGTTGATATTTAAGCAACAAGAAAGGTCATGTTCTCACCCTAGTTTAGTGTAGTTGTTCGTCAAGTTGTATGCCCAAGAAAATGAAGAGGATAGTAAGCTCTCTTTTTATCAATGGAATTCATGATGTAAGATATACATCTTGAAATTAACTTATATTTCATGTTCATATACATGTGATCGATTTGACAGTCATTATTATTGTTTCAAAAATTATTATATTGCCCCAAAAACTAATTTTATCATTCTAGGTATAGACACAATTGAAATTTATGACGATATACATTACATCTTATATGATTTTATATGTCAACTTGGGCTTGCAAATTCTATGATTGTGAGAGTTGAGAGCTCTACGTCTCTATGGACAAAATATTTTCTATCTACCTAACTACTAGCAAAGAGAATTTGACAATTGTCATTCACAAGACTTCCAATAATGAACAATAAATAAAATCTTTCATATTAATCATAATTTTATTAGCTTGTTCTTGTTTGATGCATTGAATTGAACTAATATATCATTTGATCAGTCTAATCATATCTATATGGCTTCCAACGATGTCTCGTATTGTGAAAATAGGGTCTCTTCCAACAATGCACAACGGAATAAAATATTGTATAAAAGGATCACACATATACTTGCAACAATATCAAAGGTGAATATAGAATCATTCCACAACCATAGCAACATAAAGAAAACAATAATAAAGGCAACAACACTAGGAATTACGTGGTTCGACAAAGCCTACATCCACAGGAGCAATCGATCAGAGATTTCACTATAAAGATCAAGATTACACACTACAATGACCTTCTCTCCTTCTCTCACTCTCTTACATGTCAAAATATGCCCAGAAGAACATATATAACAAACTCTTAGAGGCTTCCCTTCGAATCCCCAACTGTTACACCATTTACATTCAAAATTCAAATATTTTCTCGCAGCCCAGAAGCATTCATCGACAAGAACAGGGGATTCGTCGACAAGCCAGAGAAGGCCACTCGTCGACAAGTCTTGAACTCTGCAGTTTTTCACCTCTCGACATCTTCTCATCGACGAGCACATGGCACTTGTTGACGAGTCCTTGCTGGTGCACAAACATATGTTTTTCTCCCTTTGTTCATAAGCCCCCACGAAATATAAGAGCCACACCATAAACAACAATCTCCACCTTGGATCATACGCCCCTTAGGAGAACCCGAAAAACATATTTGACTGCTCCACCTTGAATTTAGAATGCTCGGTTGGGACCATCTCCCTTCCAGCACTTGGAGACATGCAGCAAGTCCAAACAACGCCACTTAAACTTGCTGATGGCAGCTTCAACTTCTACCATCAACCACGATACAGTTGTAGATGCAATACCCGAAGACTTCACCCTAGGCTTCCAATAAGACCTTCCCACAACAGGAAACATAAAAGCTGTTGCAAGCCTTATATCACTAAAGTCCCTTGTATAGTCTTCAACAAAACTAACAACTGACGATTCACTCTGTTGCCTGCTTAAACACCCCATTGTAATCATGGGGAACCTTTGACATATCTTGAACATCACAGCCCATCCTTGGGTAACATACGATAGACATTCCATATTAATTCTCCATAGAACCCCCTTGAGACAGCAAACAAAGTCTCTTTGTGGTTCCATCCACAAAGCCACCCTGAGATAACATCAATCTCCCTGTAGCCATGCCCACAAACCACCTTGAGATAACACCAATCTCCCTGCAGTTTTGTCCATGCGAATCAGAAAACCAATACCCATCTTGGTCGTACCCAATACATTCATGTCAAAACCTTTCAACAGAGTTCCCAACTAATTAGTTTCAGTCAAAGCCCTTCCAACCAATAACATGTTATTCACACACAACATATACATCACTCCACGAGATCCTATCACCCTTTTCCAAATTGGAAGTCTCACCAACTCACACACCTGAGTAGTGGTTTGATAGTACACATGAGCCTACCGTGATCCTACTGGTCTCCCGAGATGAAAAACTCCCTACAATATTAACTATGTCATCTTTGCCCTGAGTCTATTGCTTCACCTGCATCACATGCCCATTCATACAGTGATACTGTTGACCCGAGATAGAACTCCCCGCATTTTTGCCCTAAGTCCCTAACTCCACATGAATAACATGATTGTTGCTACTGCAGTTTTCTGGCATTTGTTTCTCTTCCTTTATTTGAGTAGGCTGCCCCCATGACTTTATCACCAAAAGTCATGTCCTTGATCACCCCTTTGTTTGCCATAGGATCACCTAGCTTGCACCCACGTTTCTTATACCCAAAAAGTGTATTGTCCGAACATAATACCAAGCCTAGATCCTCCATCACTAGAATAGTGTACCAATGGACATCCACTCACAACTGAGTAGTCTACCGCAAAGCTTGCCCACAATTCGCTTGCAACTTTCCCATCTAGCGATACCTTTGGTGATCAATCGCACGAGAAACACGCCATACTCACTGACTTCACCAAGAAGTACCCTGCAAGCCCTGCATACAACCTGCCCTACTCACAAAACTTCTTGAACGAAACCAACGTACTCAGCCCCAATGTTCATCTTGAGAATCTCTCTCCCGGTCTGGTTCTCCATCTCAGCCACTGCATGAAGTATACACTAAGACCCTTCGTGATAAACACATGAAATACATATGTCTATCCCCTGATGCTATCATCATTAGTTCCCAAAAATCTGAATACATGTAGTCACCCATATGCTTTAACTGCATATGCCACAAGATACCTGACTCAGATTCAACAGTTGCAACTTCACCTACAACCGTAAAACCCTGTAGTGCATAAATATTTCCCGCTACTTTTTCCTTTTTCATCACTATCAAGTTACCTTCACACACTTTCATTTCTCCACATTTAGACTCGTGACAATATCCATTACGGTCTAAAGTTCCCAATGAAATAACATTCTTCCTTAGACCCGATTCTTGCTTTACATCACATATGGTTTTTACAACACCATTATACATTTTGATTTTGACATTTCCAATAACAAACTTTTTGCATGAAAAATCATTTTCCATAGAAAAAAAAAAACAACCAGCATAAATTGACCTATAGATGTCAAACCATTTTCTAGGATAAAAGCTCCGGTATCTAACATCTAAGAATCACCCGTGAGGCACTCCGAACTCGATGAAACATGTAGCATATCTCTATGACTACATTATGAGTCTTCCTCCACTACACTTGCAGATTTTGACAAACCCTTAGACATATATTGACATTCTCATTTTCACCAAAATAATGTAGAGACTTAGTAAATTATATTAATTAAATAATAGGAGGAAGAGAGAAAAGGAAATTGTAAATTGGAATTTAATAGAGTGCATTCGTTGACGAACACGCTTGATGGGATCATCGACGAGGACACACGTCTCGTCGATGAGAAGTTACTGAGGGGCTATTTTCAATTTTGAATTTCGTCGATGAGGAATAAGTGTTCGTTGACGAACTTACTTCATAGCCTCGTCGACGAGGTGATGTGTCTCATCGACGAGTGCGGGTGTATAAATAGCCTGAACTCGATTTTCACCACAAAATTCACGCCTACAACTTCTCTCTCTCTCCTCTTCGGTTCACCTTCCTTCTCTCTAAGATTTTGGGTACGTGCTTTACTAGATTGAGGATTTGAAGTTGCCACGCTACTCTTGGGGAAGTTTTCTTCAAGTCTGCTGGAGTGGATCGTTGGTGGGGCTAACTTGAACTCCATCCCAAATTCAGGGTAAGACTTTTTATTGAGTATTTGACATCCTTACAATTGTAGAAAATGTAGCATTTGAAGAAATACTGAAATTTTGTTTGGGGCAATGTTGTTTTCAGGGTGTTGAGGGGGGAACCCTGTGGGTGTAGAACTAGTTATTTTAGGGGCTTTCCAGTAGTTAGGTAAGAGAGTAAACTAAAGTAGTAATTTTTTATAAAAATTATTATTATTTAATAGCAGATTAATTTACATAAAGCATGTATTATGTATGAGTATATTTGGGAAAATATATATATGAAATTAGAAATAGCTTCCCAAGAGGGGGGGGGGGTGAATTGGCTTTTAAAAAATTTCTTTTAATTCCGTTTTAGAATTCTTAAACTTATTTTTATTTCTTTTAACCAATTTGTGACTTGTTTGTTTAATTTGTTAAGCACTCAAGAACTTAGTTTCTTTATTGAATCCTTAACCATACAAACATCCAATCATTCAATCAAACCAATCAACTATAATTAGAAAGAAAACAACCAAGCCAATACACAACACTTATGTAATATAAAAACTCAAGATGGTTATTTGTTTATATTAGCCAAATTTGAACCAAGCCTTGTATAAATGAATTTGCTTCTTCAATATGATGTGCAATATAAAATCCAATCACTCTTTCCAAATATTTAGAATTCAGATAAATTCTTAGTTAATTTCTCCTTGGGATGTTTAACCAAGTAACGTACTCCCATATGGTTTTGGGAAGATATGGTTTAACCAACGTACTCCCTTTCGATTTCTGCAACCCAAATCAAAATTAAACTTTAAGTTTACTTGATTTCCAAATATGCGTAGTTTATATGATTTTCAAATTTAAACCATACACGCAATTTAAATATGTACTGAAAATAAAAAGTAGAGAAAGAGAGAGTGAGACAAAGATTTTTACGAGGTTCGGCTTATACCCAGCCTACGTCCTCACCTTTGATAAACCACCAAAGGATTCACTAAACTTGTTCCTTTAACGGGTGGAACAAACCTTTACAACACTCCATGGGTAAGGTTAGAGCCCGCCTTCTCCAAACGATATCCCCTCGTTCGGTCACTCCTTAACTAGGCTAGAGCCCGCCTCTCTAAGCAATATCCCCTTGCTTAGCCAATGATCCAAACAACCCTTGAAATTGACAGTCTACAAGATAAAGATCAAATAGATGCGTACAAAGAACTTGCTCCTCAAAGAGCTGGTTAGTACAACAATTACAGCACAACTAATATACTTCAAAGTAAACAACAATATGGAAATTAACTTGAAGCTTAATGAAGTATATCACCGATTAATTCTTTCAATGATTGAAAGATTTAGAATTTGTAGAACAATTCTGGTGGAAGAAGATCAATTGAAACTCAGTGTAATTCGTGCACAATATGTGAGCTTGAGAGCAAGAGAGAGCCTTGAGAATTTGAGAGCAATTTGAGAGAGACTTTGAATTTTTTCAGAATTTGAATTATTGGTTGTGTAATTCAATAATATTTAAGGGTTATTTATAGAATTTAAAAGGTAGGTAAATTGGTCCGCAAGTGTGTTGAAATATCCCTCAAGTTTCCATAAATTTTGAGCCACAAACAACCCTATTTAAAAATTTGACCGTTATGAGAAAAATCAAAACAGCTGCGTGGCAATCGCCTGCCCCAATCCACCAGTCACCTGCCATGTTATTTTTAAAGGAGCAGCAAGGGCAGTAGCGTGGCAGTCCCCAGCCAGAACACAGCCAGTCGCCTGCCACGACCACCTAGGCCCCTATCCTGGTTCAGGCAGTCTACTGGTTGCTGTCAACTTCGAGTACCCTTATGTTTTTTGGTCATAACTTTTTCTATGTAACTCAGAATTTCATGATCTTGGTGTCAAATGAAATCTAAGAGAAAATCCTACAACTTTTATGTTGAACACTTTTTAAAATAAAGGGTTTTTGATAGATAAAAATATACCATAATGCATGTGTAGAAAAATTAACAACATTTGAGAAATCCTCTTTTTGATGCTTTCATTCCAAAACTGATTTTAGCCTTTTTTTTATTTGACCTTATAAAAATATTTTCCAAGTATATTCAAAGGTATCTAGGTCCAATAAATTTACCTAAGAGTTTCATGTATCCATATTGAAATTCTTTGAAGTACTTACATGAAATTTCGTAGACTTTTTCAATTCTTGAATTCCTTGAGGCATTTATACTTGTTTCATCTTTCTTTGAGCTTTCCATGTTGATCACTTGGGTTTTAATTCTTTGAAGTTGTTTCTTTAATATCAATGTTCTCATGATCTTCAGGCTTTAAACTTTAAATTCATGCTTCAAGTTTGATATAATCATTACAAGCTCTCATGAACTCTATAACCTTGCATTCTTCATTTAGTCCTAAAAATACATCACTTAACATAGCATGTTAAGATCCACTTGTTTGTTAGCATCAAAATAAGATAATAAGCCTTATAAGGCCGACAATATATATTTGGAAAAATACTGCTGTTACATAAGAATATGTTTATAGTGTAAAATGTCAGAAAATGTAATTCTAGAACAGATTTCACGTTTTTATTCAGTTTGTGTGGCATGAATATTATTTCACGTATATTGTATTATGTTAAGTCAGATTTACAGAAAAGACATGTTTATAGTTATTTTCAGAAATAACATGGATAATATAGGAAATTATGGTTTTAGAATATATGATAAACAATACATATGTTCAGTTCAATATTTATGATATGATCGGCGCAAGGCCGTGACTAATAGCCAGCGCAAGGCCGCAGTTATGTATGTTATCTAGCACAAGGCTGTGATTATTTATGTTATGACAGAATTCAGAAAATGCTATCAATCTATTTATGTTAAAACAGTATATGTTGACTCTATGAGTCCAATCCGATTTTGATAATAACAAATCACTTGGTATTTGATCTGTACATTGAGTTTGTGAACATGAACTATATTAAGCATGCACAGAAGGTTAACGAGTCATGGAAGTCAAAAATTAAAGCTTACATATTTTGGCACAATCTATGGAACTCAAAGAGTACAAGAATCAAGATACAAGCGGCAAAGTTCAAGAACATCTTGGGAATGGGTACTTAGAACTCATGTACTTACATTTTTGTATGATTTAATTTGAGGCTCAACATAACTTAGAATGACTTTAGGATTCATGCATTTCATTTACATCATTAGGGGACTTTCATGGACTTAGAAATACTTTTAAAGTCATGAAAAATATGTTTTATAAAAGACCCAAGAAGGAGAGCAAAGAAGAATTTTAAATTAGAAAAGAAAAATTCAGAAAATGGGGACTTCGATTGCTTGAACTCAATCTCAGTCGCCTGAAGAATTTCTTCAGGAGCCTGAAAATTTAGTGCAGTCGCTTGAAGATTTAATGGAAAACACAGAACCTGGCCAAGGTACTTTGGTCGCCTGAACTTAGGAGTTCAGGCACCTGAACTTAGGAGTTCAGGCACCTGAACTTGCCACTTCAGGAGCCTAAACTGTACCTTAGGCGCCTGACCCTGTATTCCAAGTTAATTTTTCAAAGTCTTAAGGGACTTCAATCGCCTGGGCTTCGACTTCGGTTGCCTCAACTTGCGGAAAAATTTAAAAATTTACTTTTCATTAATAGAACTCGCGAGCTATTTCTTTGATCCAAGGGTTGAGATCAATTCTAAGGGTAAGACACTATAAATACTGAATATCTAAAACCTAGTACATTATTGAAAGAGAATAGAGAAACTTGTGCTGATTGCTATATGATTGCCTGCTCTTCACTCTACATTCATCTACTTTGGGCAAATCTACTTAGAATATCTAAGGGGAAATCAGTTACTCATCTGGTTTTTTCATTCTAGTATTGAGGTTTGATAAATCATATTTTTTTTTTGTTAAGAGTTAGTTGGATAGAGTTCTTATATAAGCTGATCTACTTGTTGATATCCATTTTTCATAGAGTATATCATTGCAAAATCTACTTTTGAATTCTTGTTAAGAAGTTGATCTTTTGTGTGCAAATAACAAATCATTTCATTAAGAAGATTACTACTTGAGAAGAGCTTTAGGTATTGATTAAACACTTTTGATTCAAGTGAGATTTCATTCAAAGAGTTGATATTTTCAATATAACAAACCTACTTATTTGAAGACCATTTATGTTTGTAACTATATATATATATATATATATATATATATATATATATATATATATATATTAAAGGATATTTTCAGAAAATCATATAGTAGGAGTGTTAATCTTTGGTATTATCATCTTAGAGATACATACACATATACATCAAGTCAATTACCAAGATCACATTGAGATTGAAATATCATTGAGATTGAAATATTTCGAGAAATAATTTTTTACAAAGTGGGTGTAACATTTTTGCAATCTACAAAGCTATTTTTATATTCAAAGATCTAACCTAAGTTCTCCAAAGCATTGACTTATACAAATATCTTTAGGAGGTTTGATAAAAAGGAATTCGTGCATTGAAGCATATCATACATAAACAATTGTATCATTTCCATACATTCTGAGCCTCAAGTTATATCATATGTTAATGTATTAGGAACTTGAATTGTACTTATTAGACCAAATGGTTAAGAGTCTTTCATTCCAACTCTGTTTTGATGACAACAACCCATTAATAGTTCTTTAAGGCTACTAACCTTTTTCTCTAGTCCTGTTCAGTTGTACTGAACGGCACCAAAGCAAGCAAGTTTCAAATCAACCAAAAGCAACTCGTGACATGACCAAAGCTCAGCCACTCAAACCAAAGCACTCATGGACTACATAGTATGCAAGTGTTCTAAAGATTAAGTGTGAGAGTTAGAGAAATTGTCTTTGTAAATCCCTTGTATATGAAGTGACTCAATAAAACAAGCAAGAAATAGGCATATCACACACACATCACTTGAACAACAGGCACAGTCCCACACACACACAATAAGATAAGAAAAACTACTTAAGATGTAAAAAAACCCTCAAAACATGTTTTACTAAATTTAAGACATCTTATAGTGAATCAGGGATCATTCCTCATAAATAAACAAGAACCTTTTTACTTCAAACTTAAAAGGATTTTTAAAGTAGTAAGAGGGGCCTCGTCGACGAACATAGGGCTTTGTCGACGAGTACAACATATACCCTTGTCGACGAATACAGGGTTCTCGTCAACGAGAAAATACCGAGAATGCCTAAAAGTTCAGAGCAGGCCTTGTCGATGAATACAAGGGATTCGGAGACGATGTCTGTGCAAATTTCGTCAACGAACACAAGGTTCTTGTCGATGAAAAGAAACTGAGACTTGTCTGAATTCAGAACCAGCAACTCATCGACGAACATAGGGCTTCATCGACGAATATATTGAAGAGCTCGTCGACGAAGGCGAGACCTCATCGACGAATGTCAGGCTGCAGACTTCATTAAATGCAGCAGAACGGCTAGTTTTGCTCTTGTCTTACATCAATAAATGCCCAACGGCTCTCCAGTGCCTAGCTCGTCCATTTGGTGTTTAAATAGGGGTTTTGCATTTACTTCAAACCAAGGAAGCTCATTTAGTTATTGAAATAATTTATTATGCATTCACTCTATGGTTTCCTTGTGCAATTCACTTGCCCTCTTGCTCTTGCTCTTGCTCTTATTTTACTCCATTGAAAAAGAGGATATAGTGTGAGGATTTTCTTGTGATACTCAGCTCAAGAGGAGCATTTAATATTGTATCTACCTCTCATCAACTACTTGTATAGAAAGGCCCTTTGTGAGCCATTGTAGGGTATCTCTAAGTGAGTACCTTGTAAAAGCTCTTTGTGAGCAGTTGTGTGTATTAGCTTCTCCGCTCGAAAGAGGATCGTATAGTGGATTTTGGGAATCCTTGAGTTGGTCTCAAGGTGTGGACATAAGCGGGGTGTCAAAAACCACATTAATACTGCTGTGTTAAGCTTCTTTTCTCTCTTATCTCTTTTATATTGCTCATTCATTTCCATTTGCTTCACTTTTATATTGTGATATAAAACACTTGTTCTTGGCAAGATTTTTGTGTTTGTAGAAAATTTGCATATCCACGAAAACGTCTATTTAGCCCCCCTCTAAACGCTCAATCGGGCTAACAGTACTCACGAGCTTTTGTTTGGAAGCATTTTTTATTGTTTTTACAGATTCTATTGTATTCATGGCTCGGTGTGTGAATCGGGGGTTTGAGGAGAGAGTTCTATCTCTTGTAAGCAGCGGAATAGGAGGAAGTTGTACCTCTTGTAAGCAGCGGATTGTCAGGGAAGCTCCGTCCCAATTTAAGGAGCAGGGATTTTAGTGAAATCCTTGAGTGGTTGCTCAAGGCGAGGATGTAGGCCAAGTTGGATGAACCTCGTAAAAATTGCATTTGTCTTCTCTCTTCCTTTTACTTTTTACTTTTAGCACTGCCCTTAAATTGTTCGCATTGCATGTGTAGGTTAAATAACACTGCACACAATTAATTGGGTAATAAGAACTCATTCGTAAATTGAATTTGTTTTTGTTATAAATTTGATGTAGGATAGGAATGGTCGACCTATGTCCTACGATTCAACCCTCACACAAGCACATACACTTAAACACTTTAATTTAAGAATTTAATTATCCGAACATAAACACAACAAATCATGCTTTATTTCACATGTTCAAGGATTTTGAAAAGGTGTATGACTTGTCCAACAACTAAGTCCCAATTGGTTCTTTCACAAAGGAATCAAGTTATATGCTAAAAAGTTGTTATTTCAAAGATTCAAGAATAAAAGTTCTATGTTAGCAAATTAATATTCATACAATTGATTTTAACTAGCAAGTACCAATATTGCAATCTATGGATCAAATGGGTTATTCAAAATGTGATTTTAATCTACTAGCAAGGGTTCAAAAAATATAAAAAGGATTCAAACACAAGTACTGAAGTTACCAAGATATTGGTTTGGATGACTTGACGTTGTTCCACACGTAGTTAGGTCACACCGTTGGTCCTTCGTACAAGCTTTGAATCACAAGATGAACGCAGCAATGAAGTGTAGATGATGATCGTCGTGTGGGTGTATGAAGGTGCTGGCCGTATGGTGTTGATGGGGGCCGTGAGAGTATTAGATGGAGGAGGGGTTGATGGAGTCGTTGGATAGTTTAGTGGTCTCTCACCACTTGATCTTCAGAGAGAACGCCGTAGCCTCACACTACTCACTCACAAGGAGAGGAACAAGCTTTACAAGCTCAAGCAAGAGATGCTTCTTCAATATTCAACTTCAACTTCATGTCTCTTGTTCTTACAATAAGAAGACTATTTATAGGCATAGCCCGAGAGACAAAGTACTAAACACTCAACAACTCTCAACAACTTTCAACAACAACTTTCAACAACTATTAACCTAACACAATGAATACTTATTAAAGAACAAGAAACTCCAACTCATAAGCACACAAGTCTAGCTTAGTTGTCTTGCATTATTACAATTCAAATTTGAAATTTAAACATATTCCAAAAGGAAGGCCAAAACTGTGTGGGACCCATTGGAGCCATGTGGGGCACACATGGGTTTTGAGTTGGACTTTGCTTCAATACTTCACTTGGGTCTTCAAGCATGGTCTTCAAGCACCTAATAATCTTGTAATAACATATCCACAAAAAATATAAATTAACACAATAGCAAAGTCTTCACATAAAAAAGTCTTCCATCAAAGAAGTAGAAGATCTATAATTAATCTCATGTGTTCCTACAAAATAGATATAAACAATAGTGGACATTTGGAAGTCGTCCACGTGTCACCATGTTAGCAAAGGAGTGGACATCGGGAGGTCGTCCATGTGTCATCATATCAGTAAAAGGGATACATAAGGCATGTTGATCCCCATCAAAATTCGTGAGATAGGTTTACTAAATATACAAGTAGGGATTAAGTGGTAAATAGATTCAAAGTTTTTTAAAATACCCAATTCACCCCCCTCTTGGGATTACACCTAATTCAACAATTGGTATCAGAGCGGGTTTACATAGACTTAACAGTTTCTTTGTAAAAGATCACATGACACACATCGGTGTAACTCCATTCGGTGAGGGACACTCATCCACTAGACCACCAATTTTCTGTGGTGTAAATTACACCTATTGGAAATGTAGGATGATCATATATCTATTGAACGTAGATTGGAAGGTTTAGAAAATAGTGACTAAGGGAAATCACATTCCCATGAAAGTAATTGATAAGACCAATGTACCTAAAACTGAAGATGAAATATACAGAGGAAGACTGGAAATCGGTACAAATCAATACTACTGCCATGAACTTACTTTTCTGTGCATTAGATGTAAATGAATTTGATAGGGTAATGACATGTAACTCGGCTAAAGAAATTTGGGAAAAGTTAGAAGTTACATATGAAGGTACTAAGAAGTCAAGGATAGTAGGATAGACATGCTCACCAGTGAATATGAAACATTTAAAATGACTACTGATGAATCTATACAATCCATGTACACTAAAGTTACACACATCATTAATTCTTTAAATACACTTGGAAAAACTTACCCTAATTATGAGTTGATAAGGAAAATACTCAGGGGATTACCTCTAGTGTGGGAAGCGAAAGCTATGGCAATAGTAGAAGGGAGAAATCTCAAGGAGACGTCGGTGGACAAACTCATTGGATCGCTCATCACCTATGAGCTGGCAATAAACGAGAGAAAAAATGAGCAAAGCAAAGCAAGGAAAGTCATAGCGCTTAAGGCAACATCTCATAGCTTTAGTGAGGAAAGTGACTCAGAAATCAAATGACAACATGACCTTGCTTACGAAGAAGTTTGTAAAGTCCTTGAAAAAGAATAAAAAGTTCAATAGAAAATTTCGGATCTCTAAACCAGAAAAAGGAGAGTCTAGCATAAAGAAAAAGAAGGAAGATCCACCTACATGTTACAACTGCTGAGAGGTTGGACACATCAAGCTTGAGTGCCCAAAACTCGTGAAAGCCTCAAAGAAAAAGAAGAATGCGCTGAAATTCGGTTGGGATATTCACAGCACTAGCAGTTCAGAATCTGAATCTAGCGACGACGAAATTTCCAATCTGTGTCTAATGGCACATGATGACCTTAAGATGTGCTTAAGATCAGCATCCTCAAAAGATAGATGGTATATGGATAGCGGATGCTCACGTCACATGACCGGGGATATAGCAAAGTTCACATCCATCACACCCAAGGAAGAAGGGTTTGTCACTTTTGGAGATAATGCTAAGGGAAGGACCACAGGTGTAGGTAAAGTTGGTAATAATTTTCATTAATTATGGATGATGTTTTATTGGTTGAAGGTTTAAAGCACAATTTATTGAGTGTAAGCCAACTATTGACAAAGGTCACAAAGTATTTTTTGAACATGACAAGTGCATAGTTGAACACAAAACTGATAATAAGATACTATTCACTACTGAACGTCATGAAAACGTATATACCACAAGGTTTGATAACTTAACCTGTAACGCCCCGAACCCTTAAACCCTGGATCTGGCACGTTATACCTGATAAAATCCCTGATAATCCATAATCAACAAATACGTAGCGGAAAACATAAATATAATCTCCCAATTATATAATACCAGAGTTTTCTAAATCCATCTACCAACCATAATAACTTAATCATCCACCTGTATTCAAATATATACATATCTCCAAACATTATTCAGTATTCATAATGCTAGTATATTTCACAACCTTTCATAATATCTAGAAGACTTAAAATACAAAACATAAAACATAACATATACATCTCAAAATTAACATAGAAATATACCATTTTCTTTTTCTATTCCCTAATAATGCTATAAAAACCTCGAGCTCTTAAAGCTCGATCTTGAGGAAATCCTAAAAAAGAAATACATTTACATTCGGGTGAGACACATCTCAGTAAGGAAAGAAACAATATATTAAACTCAGCGTGTGTCCATCATGAGATTATACATATCATTTTTTAATATTTGCAAATCATTAACATAATATTGAAAGTCATTTTCTGAACCTAACAATCACATGCAAAGGTTTACCCACGAGATTACCCAATGATAGGGGTGATTACCCGCCCATACAAGTAGCACCCCTCTGCTCTGATACTTAGGTAACCCGAAGGTCACTACTGAAGCATACCAGAGCCTTCACCTTACTCAGTAAGCCCTCAAGTGTTAACTTTAATCTCGTACTCACGCATTTAACAATAGTTTACCAGTAAAGGACCTAAGAATAGGGAAATCTACCCTCCCATACAAATAGGTTCCCTCTGCCCTAGTACATTATGCAGCTACTGCCACATCTGAAGCTACTAGTGCACTCGCCTTACTTAGCAAACCCTCAGGCGAAGAGTATGCCTCGCCCAATCGTAACATGTTTTACAAACATAGATACTTCTAATATCATAATACATCATTCTTTTCATCATTATTGAATCATTCACATTCTTTCATGTTCATAACTTAACATTTCCTTGTGTTTCACTTTAAGTGACTTTTTCCCATTTGTATCATTCACATTTCATATTTCATTTCATTGCATTGTCATTCCTTGTCATTTCATTTCATAACATTTTCATTTCATTCCTTTGTACTACAGCCGCTCTTTAGCCGTCATCAGTTAGTCCACATAGAAATGCGCTAGAATCTGCTACAGTTAGTCTACATAGAAATACGCTACAATTTGCTACAATTAGTCTACATAGAAATGCGCTACAATCTGCTTACCTGACTTTCAGCTGTCGTACCTTTATATAGTTACATTTAACATACACAGGCAACATTGTCCATATCATATTTTATTCTCATTGCTTTACTTACTTAGCCTACATCTTTACATTTAACATATAATTTGCACAAATTCTCATGCCACATAATCTAGCAGTAAAATTCATACATTACCTGTAAAATAAGCCAACCAACATTTAACGTTTATATACTGAAAATACCTTTCATTTCTTACATGATTATCCTGAAAATATTTTTCCACTTTCATTAGTTCATTTTCGCATATACATATATAATAAACAACCCTAAACTCGAAAAAATATAATTTAAACAGTTGGCATTTTACCCATACCGAAACATATACACGTATATATAACACAATTTATTTTTTCATTAAATTCATAAAAATTCTGCTTTAATATATATTTTTCCTCTTACCTTATTTCTTGAACTACGCCAACAGGGCCTCCAAAAAATACCTACGGCGCTCACCCGGTCCCTGAATCAAAAACCCTAGTTCTATTAAATTAATCCTAAATAAAATACTATTTAAATATTTCCTAGGGCCATAATTCCCAAATAAATAATAATACTAGCAAATATAACCATTTTTTCAAACTTTCCAAATCTCACTCTCGCTTTGGAGTGGGGCCTAGAAAACCCCAATTGAAAATTTATCCACGTCAAAATGACAGCAATCACGACTAGGACTACGTGGTGGTGCTCAATTTTTGATTTAACCGCATGTTTAAAACGAAATTGAGAAAATGGGAAAAAGTTACCTTTCCCCAGAAGTAGGGCCTAAGTCATTCCCATGACAAATCTGCTCCAATAGAAATGTCGGCAGCGGAACTAGGAATCCAACGGTACCTTCTGTTTCCTGATCCGCCGCATACTCGTCAAGAAATTGAGAGAAGGAGAGAGATGGAGACGAACGCAGGAAATAAAATTCAGGGGGGCGTTTCTGTACTTCTTCTTCTTCTTTCTTCTTTCAATATATATATATATAGCTTTAACTTATACTTATTTTATATATATATATTTCTCTTATTTCAATTAGTTTTTTCTTTTAAATCCAATGTAAAAATGTTTAATTTAATAACTAATTATTTAATTATTTAATTTATCTTAATTTAATTTTATTTCTTTAATTTTAATTTTTTTTCTTCTTTTTCCCACACCATTCCTTTTATTTATTTATTTGTTATTTTATCTATTTTTTATTATTATTTTAATCATTTTAATTTTTCGGGTCTTTACATAACCTCATAGAGTGTGACATGCTTCTCTGCTATGAATGAAATAAGTTAGATTTGGCATAGGTTAGGACACGCAAACATGGATTTAATCTCAAAACTCGTTAAGAGAGAATTAGTTAAGGGACTGCCTAAGACAAAATTTGTGAAAGATAAAATCTGTGATGCATGCCAACTAGGAAAACAAGCAAGAACAAGCTTTAAGAAGAAGAAAGAGATCTCCACTACTAGGCCACTCCAAATGCTGCACTTAGATTTATTTGGACCAAACCCAATTCAAAGTTTAGGAGGAAAATCATACACATTTGTCATAGTTGATGATTTTTCAAGATATACATGGGTACTATTCTTAGGTCACAAAGATGAAGCATGTGAACAATTTATAAACCTGTGCAAGAAAATTCAAAATGAAAAGGGATATACAATCATTAAAATTAGAAATGATAGGGGTAGAGAATTTAAGAATCAAGGCATGGAAGACTATTGTAATTCATTAGGAATTGCCCATAATTTTTCAGCACCTAGAACACTACAACAGAATTGTGTAGTTGAAAGAAAAAATAGATCTATACAAGAAATGACCAGAACTATGCTTAACGAACATAAATTACCTAAGTACTTCTGGGCTGAGGCTGTGAATACCGCCTGCTATGTGCTAAATAGAGTTCTAATTAGACCATCACTTAATAAGACTTCGTACGAGCTATGGAATGGCCATAGATCAAACATATCATATTTTCATGTCTTTGGCTGTAAGTGTTTTGTGCTTAGAGATAATGATCATTTAGGAAAATTCGATGTGAAATCAGATGAAGGTATCTTCCTAGGCTATGCCTTAGATAGTAAATCCTATAGAGATTATAAAAAATTAACATTGACAGTTATAGAATCTATCATGTTGTGTTTGATGAGTCAAATCCCTTCTCCAAAAGAACCGATGAAGATGAAATTGAATTAAACAAAGAATTTAAAGAACTATCCATTGAGAATGATTCAAAAAAGAAAAATGAACTTAAGGAACCATCCGTTGAAACTATTCAAATTGAAAATGAGGTTAATGAACCACCTAGAGAATGGAAATACATAAAAAATCATCTCATAGATCAAATAATAGGTGAACCATTACATGGAGTAGCCACTCGATCCTCACTTAGGAATATGATTTGTCACACTGCATTTCTATCTCAAGAAGAACCTAAGAATGTGAGTGAAGCTATAGAGGATGAATCATGGGTGTTGTCCATGCAAGAAGAGTTAAATCAGTTTGAGAGAAACAAAGTATGGACATTAATTCCTCGACCTGAGGATAAGTCAATCATTGGAACCAAATGAATATATAAGAATAAGAATGATGAACATGGAGTAGTTGTGAGAAATAAGGTTAGATTAGTAGCTCAGGGATATAATCAAGAAGAAGGTATAGATTTTGAAGAAACATTTGCACCTGTAGTTAGAATGGAAGCCATTCGAATGATCTTATCATATGCAGCTTTTAAGGATTTCAAATTATATCAAATGGACGTCAAGAGTGCATTTTTTAAATGGTTACATAAATGAGGAAGTGTATGTAGAACAACCCCTAGGTTTTGAAAACCATAAGAATCCATATCATGTTTATAAACTGACAAAAGCCTTGTATGGTTTAAAGCAAGCTCCTAGAGCTTGGTACGAAAGGCTAAGCATTTTTCTATTAGAAAATGGATTTATAATAGGAAAGATAGATACAACTCTGTTCATAAAGTCTAAGAAAGAAGATATTCTCAAAGTGCAAGTATATGTAGAAGACATCATATATGGTGCTACAAATAAAGAATTGTGTAATGAATTTGCCAATACCATGCAAAATGAATTTGAGATGAGCATGATGGGTGAACTAAATTTCTTCCTAGGACTTCAGATCAAACAAGAAAAACATGGAATATTCATGAATAATTCGAAATACATTAAAGATCTACTCAAAAAGTTTAATATGGAATATGGAAAAATACTAGGTACACCTATGAGCACTTCATTGAAATTAGACAAAGATGAACAAGGTATACCAGTAGATGTCAAACTTTATCATGGAATGATAGGTAGCTTATTATACCTGACTGCTAGTAGACCTGATATAATGTTTAGCGTATGTTTGTGCACAAGGTTTCAGTCTGCACCAAAAGAGTCACATTTGCTAGCTGTTAAATGAATACTTAGATACCTCATAGGAACCGTGAAAATTGGATTATGGTATCCTAAGAACACATCTTTTGAGATTCTCAGCTATTCAGATGCTGATTTTGCGAGTAGCAAAGTGGATAGGAAGAGCACGAGTAGTACTTGTCATTTCTTAGGAAATTCCTTAGTCTCTTGGTTTTCCAAGAAGTAAAATTCAGTTGCTCTTTCCACAGCTGAGGCTGAATATATAGTGGCAGGGAGTTGTTGTGCTTAAACACTATACATGAAGCAACAATTGAAGGATTTTGGATTAAGCTATGAATCAATCCCTATTAGATGCGAAAATATGAGTGCAATAAATATTTCAAAGAATCCCATATTACATTCATGAACTAAGCATATAGAGATACGACATCACTTTCTTCATGACCATGTACAAAAAGGGGATGCGATACTTGAGTTTGTTTGCACGGATGAACAATGGGTAGATATATTCACGAAACCACTAGCAGATGATAGGTTTATCCAAATTAGGCATGAATTAGGCCTGATGCATAGTCGATAGGTTGCTTAAAATCATATTAGATGACATAATTCAGGGGGAGCAACGTCACTTAAAGATGTAATCACTTGGTATCAAATCAATCATCATTTGATATAATTTTAGTCAATATTTGGTATCACATTAATCAATTTGTAATTTCGCATTTGGTATTTGTGCACATTCGATATAGCATTAATCAACATTTGGTATCCTCATATAATTTTGAAGTTTATGGATTAGCAAGGAAGATAGTTGAGCTAAAAAAGGGGAGAAGTATTTTTTAAAAATCTAATGGTTAAACAAGATTAAAACTTTATGTTTTCAAAGGGGAGAAGAACATAAGGTTATGTCCACTCATATCTTATTAGTATACACCTTTTTGTTGATGTCAAAAGGGGGAGAAGAGTGAGAAAAAGTTAAAATTGTTCTTGATGTTATACAAAGGGGGAGAAAGGTCCATACAACACAAACAAAAATTGTTGAAACATCATGAGCATATTTCATACTTCATTGGGATTTAGGCTAAACACTTTGTGTATAAACATGAGCATACTGTTATGTATTGAACATTTGATGCATTAATTGAGGGGAAACCTGGTTAGGCGTAACCCATTATATATTTTTGTTCGTGCATTTGTCATCATAAAAAAGGAGGAGATTGTTGACTCTATGAGTCTAATCTGATTTTGATAATGACAAATCACTTGGTATTTGATCTGTGCATTGAGTTTGTGAATAGTAACTATATTAAGCATGCATGGAAGGATAACGAGTCATGAAAGCCATAAATTAAAGCTTACATATTTTGGCACAATCTATGGAACTCAAAGAGTACAAGAATTAAGATACAAGCAGCAAAGTTCAAGAACATCTTGGGAATGGGTACTTAGAACTCATGTACTTACATTTTCATATGATTTAATTTGAGGCTCAACATAACTTAGAATGACTTTAGGATTTATGCATTTCACGTACATCATTAGGGAACTTTCATGGACTTAGAAATACTTTTAAAGTTATGAAAAATATGTTTTATAAAAGACCCAAGAAGGAGAGCAAAGCACATTTTTAAATTAGAAAAAAAAAATTCAGAAAATGAGGACTTCAGTTGCTTGAACTCAATCTCAGTTGCCTGAAGATTAAGTGCAGTCACTTGAAGATTTAATGAAAAACACAGAACCTGGTCGAGGCACTTCGGTCGCTTGAACTTAGGACTTCAGGCACCTAAACTTGTCACTTCAGGAGTCTGAACTGTACCTTAGGCGCCTGACCCTGTATTCCAAGTTAATTTTTCAAAGCCTTAAGGGACTTCATTCGCCTGGGCTTCGACTTCGGATGCCTGAACTTGCGGAAAAACTTAAAAATTTAATTTTTATTAATAGAACTCGCGACCTATTTCTTTGATCCAACTGTTGAGATCAATTATAAGGGTAAGAAATTATAAATATTGAATATCTAAACCCTAGTACGTTAGCTAAGACACACAAGAAGAGAAGAACACATCTTATTGAAAGAGAATAGAGAAACTTGTGCTGATTGCTATACGATTGCCTACTCTTCACTTTACATTCATCTACTTTGGGCAAATCTACTCAGAATATCTAAAGGGAAATCAGTTACTCATCTCGTTTTTTTCATTTTAGTATTGAGGTTTGATAAATCATATATATATATATATTGTTAAGAATTAGTTGGATAGAGTTCTTCTTATATAAGTTGATCTACTTGTTGATATCCATTTTTCATAGAGTATATCATTGCAAAATCTACTTTTGAATTCTTGTTAAGAAGTTGATCTTGTGTGTGCAAATAGCAAATCATTTCATTAAGAAGATTACTACTTGAGAAGAGCTTTAGGTATTGATTAAACACTTTCAATTCAAGTGAGATTTCATTCAAAGAGTTGATATTTTCAATATAAAAAATCTATTTATTTGAAGATCATTTATGTTTGTAACTATATATATATATATATATATATATATATTGAAGGATATTTTCAGAAAATCATATAGTAGGAGTGTTGATCTTTGGTATTATCATCTTAGAAATACATATACATATACATCAAGTCAAATATTACCAAGATCACATTGAGATTAAAATATCATTAAGATTGAAATATTTGGAGAAATAAATTTTTACAAAGTGGGTGTAACATCTTTGCAATCTACAAAGCTATTTTTATATTCAAAGATCTAACCTAAGTTCTCCAAAGCATTGACTTATACAAATATCTTTGGGAGATTTGATAAAAAGGAATTTGTGTATTAAAGCATATCATACATAAACTAATGTATCGTTTTTATACATTCTAAGCTTCAAGTTATATCATATGTTAATGTATTAGGAACTTGAATTGTACTCACGAGCTTTTGTTTGGAAGCATTTTTGAGTGTTTTTACATATTCTATTGTATTCACAGTTCGGTGTGTGAATCGGGGGTTTGAGGAGAGAGTTGTATCTCTTGTAAGTAGCGGAGTAGGAGGGAGCTGTACCTCTTGTAAGTAGCGAATTGTAAGGGAAGCTCTGTCCTAATTTAAGGAGTAGGGATTTTAGTGAAATCCTTGAGTGGTTGCTCAAGGCAAGGACGTAGGCCGAGTTGGCTGAACCTTATAAAAATTGCATTTATCTTCTCTCTTCCTTTTACTCTTTACTTTTAACACTGCACTTAAATTGTTCGCATTGCATGTGTATGTTGAATAACACTGCACACAATTAATTGGGTAATAAGAACTCATTGGTAAATTGAATTTGTTTTTGTTATAAATTCCTAAGATAGGTTTACTAAATATACAAGTAGGGATTAAATGGTAAATAGATTCAAAGTTTTTTAAAATACCCAATTCACCCCCCCTATTTGGATTACACCTAATTCAACATTATATGATTATGTACTATATGTTATCAGAACCTGGATGATAGTTCAAATCAGTTTTTAGGAGCACGGTACCATAGCTATACAGTTCAGTTCAGTTCAGACTTATGCTAACTACTCCTACCAGTAGAGGGGGTGGGAGATGGATAGTTGATGTGACTTTTAGTGTAGAGTTGTAGATGTCCACTTGGCAGTCTGAACCAAGGTGTGGCGGGCCCATCGTACTTACAGACATTTTTGACTCAGCAGTGGTCGGCCAGCCATTGTCGGGTCCTGCCTTTGGGTTGCACAACCCGTCATGGGGGGTAATACATGACACCAGCTAACTATTCATCCTGGGTATCTTTCAGTACTACTAGTTATATCAGATACTTTTATGAACAATGAGATACAATATGATTTAGTATAACTACGAAATTATATGTTTATTCAGTTATGATATTATCAGTGTTTTTAGGCATGTAATATGTACTGTATATTTATTATAGCACGCAAATATTCATGTTACCACACAACTGTATTTAGTTTATTTCCCTTACTGAGAGGTGTCTCACCCCAACTTAAACCATTTCAGGGAACCCAGAAAGACAGGTGGACCGAGCTTTGCGCCGTTGAGGCAATTGTTCTACCCTGCTAGAAGGGTGAGTTTTGAACTAGGGTCAGTAGGTTTTTGATGTAAGATCTTAGTTTTATCCTTTGGTATTTTTGAAAAATATGGTAGAATGTAAGTAACTCTGGTATTGTATTTTATGGTTGGGTGAATGGAATTTATATTTACTGCTACTTAGGTGTCCGCTGTGTATGACAGGTGTGTCCCCGTTACCCACGGGTTCTAGTCAACTTTGCTATATCATTAGTTATTGGTATCAGGGCATTTAATGTGGTTGATTATGTAGTAAATTAAGCAGGTTGTTACAAATAATGCCAGAGAATTCTCATCCATGACATGATACAACATGTCCTTAGCCAAACAAAAATGAATTGTTGCTCCCAATTCATTCCAAGTCATTGCATCCATGCTATACTGTTGAAATTTTGTATAAACCTTTCACCATGCCTTGCTGCACCATGAGATCCTTCAATTTAGAGGCCATTACAACTTCGCTCTGATACCAATTATTGTGAAAATAAGGCCTCTTCCAACAATGCACAGCGGAATAAAACATTGTATAAAAGGATCACACATATACTGGCAACAATATCAATGGTGAATACATAATCATTCCATAACCATAGCAACATAAAGAAAACAATAATAACGACAATGACGCCAGGAATTACGTGGTTCGGGCAAAGCCTACATCCACAGGAGCAATCGGCAAGATATTTCAATATGAAGATCAAAGATTACACACTACAAGGACCTTCTCTCCTTCTCTCATCCTCTCTCACTGTCTTACATGTCAAAATATGCCCATAAGAACATATATAACAAGACCTCAAAGGCTTCCCTCTGAATCCCCAACCGTCACACCATTTACATTCAAAATTCAAATATTTTCTCACAACCCAGAAGTACTCGTCGACAAGAACAGGAGATTCATCGATGAGCCAGAGAAGGCCACTCGTCAACTAGTCAACCCACTCGTCGATGAGTCTTGAACTCTGCAGTTTTTCACCTCTCGACATCTTCTCGTCGACGAGCACAGGACACTCGTCGACGAGCCCTTGTTGCTGCACCAACATATGTTTTTCTTCCTTTTTTCATAAGCCCCCACGAAGTATAAGAGCCACACCATAAATAACTTCTCTCTAATTACAATTTTATGTTTAGTTTGGCATAATTACTCTTAAAAAAAATATTATGTAAGTGAATAAGTAATGTACTTCTTTATTATCTACTCTCTTTTATATGTTTACAATCCGTCTCCATTAACCACTCCAGCTTCGATCTGGGAAAAATAAAATTTAGGCTTATTGATAATCCATGATCAACTTCCTTCGTAGTACCCTACCCCCAAGGGAAGTCGAATTCCCGTTGCCTCCTTGAAAGAGAGATTTCCTGAACCACTACACGATGGGGGCATACTTGCCCGACCACCATCATACTATATGTTAGTAAAACCTAATTTTATCATTTTCACAAACATAGTTTTTTAATTAAATATTGAACACAAAATTGAGTAAGATAAATTGCAAAAACTTTTCCTAAGTTTTTGTCAATGGTATTTTTCTCAATCGAGATTTTAAGAAATGTGTTCACCCTTCTCTTAAACTTTAATACTACTAGCATGAGCTATGTGTATCGAATGTGGAAAGATATGTTGCACGATTTGAACGTCTAAAATGCATATAATTCATATTTTATAATACCATGTCATCTTTTCATAACAATGATCAAATTATTTACAAATTGAGTTTTAATGGATTTTGTAGCATTTCTGTAGATCAGTTATTTTGTTATTGCTGTTATATAATACGCCTTTAACATTTTATATTTCATATGTAGTATAAATTAGAAACGGTAAGATTATCGTCGTGTAACATTGAGGTCATAGTTTTGAGGCGTGAAAACAGTCTCTTACAAAAATGTAAAGTAAGGCTGCATACTATAGACCTATTATGGTCCGAACTTTTCCTAGACCTTGCATACATGAGAACTTTGTACACTAGGCTGCCCTTTTTATAAATTAGCATTTATCTCTCTTATGAGCATAGATTTAATGATATCATGGATTAAGATTTTGAACAATGATTGTACCCTTATATATAAGGGTGAGCATAATTCACGTTTAACCTAATTAATTGACCGAATTTGGTCGGTTTGGTTCGATCAATTTGGTTCAGTTAATATATAGGTTTGGCTCGATTTGGTTTGGTTTGAGATTTGGATAATTTTGGGTATTCGGTTTTCGGTTTGGGTATGGGGAATCTTTAATTTGGTTAACCGAATCACTAAATAATTAATAATTAAATATAAATTAGAAATATTAATATATGATATATGTTAAATCTTAAAATATCCCTTTTATCAATAAACTCTTTTATTAACTAAGCTGGAATTGGTAAACTAGAAACAAAATTTGCAATTATATTTTATTTTTATAATTAATTTTAAATTTATTTGGTTAAATTTGATTAATCGAATTGGTTTGGTAGGGTACGATTCAGTTACAATAACTAATTTGGTTAGTTCAGTAAGGGATTAGTATTAACTGAAAAATTCGATTAATTAACAAAATTTGGTTGAGCCGACCATTTGCACACCCTTACTTATACATTGGAATGTATTACTGAAATATAAAAAATAAGTAAATAGTAAGTAAGGAATCATTTACACAAAAAATTACAAATTTTTCGCAATTACTTTGTGAATATTTTATCATATAAAAAATATATTTTGGTGTGGCTAATTAGAAAATATTTGCAATATAGGCACGAAATTAGTTATAAATTATAAAATTTTAAATTTACATAAGTAAATATAACTTTTAACAATCATAGCACAAACTAAGTATAAATAATAATTCATCATGGTATATCACTTCTTATTAAAATGACTTAATAGAACAATATTTTCTTTTTAAAAAAAACTACTTATTATATGTTTTAAAAAATTAATCAATGCATTAAACTCTTTGAATCTTTTTTAAACTAATTTGAACTCGGTCTCTGCTATTAAGCACAAACATGCTCTCACTAATTATACAACATGCTCTTAGACAAGGATTTATGAAATAACATAAATCATTCTTGTTAGCATTTCTCCCTAATTTTGGCACATTTGTGTACTTACTGAGTTAGCCTTGTAGTCTGCCTCCTTCACCTATAAAAGGATAACCCTTGTACAGTTTTATACACACAAATACAATAATACAAAGTTTATTAGTTTTAACATGGTATCAGAGCCTTCTAAACCTAATTTTTTTTCTTTTCCCTAACCTTCCTTGTCGCTACCCACCGTTTCTGAATGCACGCAACAGCCTCCGTCCAGCGCTCTTTGTTCGTTTATGAACGCATGTAATAGCCTCTGCCCAACGCTCTCTGTCTTCAGCATCGTTTCACACTCATCATTTCGGCGCTCTCTGTCTCCAAGTCGTCCGACACTCTCTTAGTCACCAGCGTATGCTCTCCTCTCTCTTTTAGTAACTTTGGTTATCTTCTCTCACTTCTGGTCTCCTCAGGCACAACATCACAGTCTCTTTGAACCCGATCGCGGCTCGCTCTGCCACTCTGCTTCTCTCATCTCTCAGTGTCGTATCTCAGTGTCGGCTTCTTCTCTCCGGTAGCAGTAGCAGCAGTGGGTTTTCTTTGGCTCTCTGCTCGTTTTGCAATCTTAGTACCCTACCCTAGTCTCCGACTCACCGTCGGTGTTCTCTATTTTTTTTTTCAAAAATCTGAGTGCCAATAAATGGTTCGAATCATTCGTTATTTTCACATACATTACAGTTTTTCTCCAGAAGCAGATAGAGAACAACCAATTCAGAAATTAGAGTTTCTGATCAAAAACTTTGCAAGCGCACCTGCTTGGATTTAGAAAGGCGTTTGGGACTTGATTATTTTTTACTATGCTTCAAATTTTAAATATTGTCCTTGCATCTTTTTTCTTTTCTAAATGACCTCCACGTGCAGGATATAGATAGCTCTCCACAGCGAGCTGCCTCACCTCTCAGTTCCGTATTCGGCTCTCTCTGGCAACGTTCTTTCTCTAGAGAAGCACCAGTTTTTCGGCGTGGTATCTTTTAGACTCGTCTCCTAGAGTGCTCGTATCTCCTAGATTCGTCTCTCAGATTTCGTTAAATTGCTCTTTGCTCCATAGGTTAGTATTATCCATTTTTTTATGACGTCTTTAACTGATGTTGCTTGCCTTATAGAGATTGTTTTGAATGGCTCCAACTACAATGCTTGGGCCCAAAAATTGTAAGTTTTTTTTATTGGTCGGAGATTATGATGTTTTGTCACTAGAACAAAACAAAAACCCACAAAAATTGACACGCAATCAACAGAGGAGTTTGATGAGGCTCTTGATGAATGAGAAAGTATTCACTATAAGATCCTTTCCTGGTTTATTAATACATTAGTTCCTACTATTCAGAGTCTACTTCGTAAGTTTCATAATGCTAAACTTGCTTGGGATTTTTTGGCAAAACGATACAACTGTGGTAGTGATGCTACTCTTGAGTTTCAATTGGAAATTAGGCTTTCCCAGATGCGTCAGGAACCTGGACAGTCTATTACCGAGTTTCATGCTCAGGTTAGTGGCATTTGGGATCAACTTTCTCAAGTTGACCTTGTTTTTTCTAATGAGCAGTCGATTAAGTTTTTTGTTGCATAACAGGATCGTAGTCAGTTCATATACTTTATGATGCATATCTGAGATGAATTTGAGAATAATTGAGCTTCTTTGTTACATCGATCTCCTTTTCCTACACTTGAGGTTGCTCTTGCGGAGCTTATTTCTGAGGAGACACGAAAACAGACTCATCGGGTTCATTCTACTGATATGGTTTTAGCTACTGCTTTGTTTAGCTCCTCTACTCCAGCTACTCCTGCTGCAGCTATTGCTTCTTCTAAACCGTGTCGTTTCAATGGCCAGTGCCACTATTGCAAGGAAGACGGTCACCGTATTTTCAATTGTCCTAAGAAGAAGACCAAGAATGCTAGGGATGCTCTCAAGGCTAAGACATCTTACTCTTCCAAGCCTGTTGCTACTGTCTCCACCAGCTCCTCAATTTTTGCTCCATCTTCTACACCTCCTTTGTTGTCTCTTTCTGCAGTTGCCTTATCAGTCTCCATAGGTACCTCTACACCTTGGTTTATTGATTTTTTAAGATCCCAACCTGAGAATTTTGGATTAAATAAATGAGAAAAGGGAAGTTAAATTAAAAAGGAGAAAATAGCAGGGTTCGTCGACGAGGCTTCTTCTCTCGTCGATGAAGTCCTTTCTACAGTTCGGCGATGAAATTCAGAGGTTCGTTGATGAGTGAATACCGAGAGATTTTGGGAATTCTTAAATCTTAGGCTCGTCGATGAGGCCACTTCATCATCAATGAACGCCCCTCTTCTGTTCATCGATGAGTGTTCCAATTCATCGACAAGGCTGACCGGGTCAAGGGGTCTATAAATATCATTTAGTTTGCTTTATTGCTAAAAAATTAAAAATCCCCTCTCTCTTTCTCTCTCTCTAGTTTTGCTTTATTGCTAAAAAATTAAAAATCCCCTCTCTCTTTCTCTCTCTCTAGTTTCGGGCTGTCTGTTACCCGAACCAACAATCTGACGTCACTATGTGGATCAGGGGGAGAATCTTTACATTTATAGCAGATCAGATCTTCGTTTCAAGAATTTTTGGGTTTTGTACCAAAATCGAGGTAAGGGCATAAATTCGTTTTTGATTCGGTAAATCTGTAGTGGATAGGATTGTATTGAATTTGTGTTCTTCGGTTTTTAGGTTTTGGGGATCCCGTGTCGCTGTTTTGGACCGTTTAGTTCATGTTTCAGTATCCAGGAAAAAGGTAAAGGGATTATGTTTATATCAGTTATTTGTGAAATCTGAATCGGTAAAACTGTGATTTACAATGATACAGATGTTTTGGTTACTTATTTGGAAAAATCTACCAGGTGAAATGATGGAATTTTTGGGTTACAGTTTTTGGGAAATTTGGGGTTATCGGGCATCATCTCAGTTTCTGTTAGAAAATCACGTATTTGAATAAATTGTAGTATCGAGATGACCGTACCTTTATTTATGTTAAACTGTATTCTCGCGGAAAATATGATGTGATATTTAATTACCCAAATAAGTGTGGCATGAGCTTGTATGTTGAAATGAGTTGAGTTGTGAATTGTTGAGTTGAGATATAGGAACATGAGTTCCAAATTGTTCTAGGTTTTGTGAAAATGCCAAGTCAGAATAATATCGTAGGCTGAGATGTAATGACCCGAATTTAAAATGAAATTTAAATAATAAAGAAAGGAAAATGGAAACCAGAAACAGAAGGAAGCAGTCGACTTCATCGACGAAGGCTTAATAAAATTCATCGACGAAGACTGAATTTCGTCGACGAAGAAATACCGAGAGGGGGGTTTGAGCCGACTGGAATTTCTTCAACGAAGGACTGAATTTCATCGATGAAATTAGTAAAGAATTCATTGACGAAGGTCGGGCTCGTCGACGAATTCCGCTGTCCTATAAATATGAAAAATCCAGATTTAACTTCCTAATTAAGCTATTCTTCTTCTCTCTCTCTCTCTCTCTCCTCTTCAGTCCCCTCTCTTTCTTTCATCGATTTTGGGCCAGATCTTCGCCGGATCGACAATCCAAAGTCACCACGATGCTCCTAGGGAAGTTCTCTCCAAATCTGCCGGAGCGGATCGTTGGTGAAAGCTAGTTGGAAATCATCTCAGAGTTGAGGTAAGGCTTTTTAAGCCATATTTGGTCTTGCGCTAGTTATAAAAAATGTTGTGCGCATGAAAATACTAAAGTTTAATACTGGGGGTTTTCAATTTCAGGATATTGGTTAGGGAATCCCTCAGGTGTTAGACTTGAATACTTTTGGGTAAAAACTTTATACTCAATATTCAGATTTTTGACAGTTGAAGAAAATGATATACGCGTAAAATAACTGAAATTTAATTTTAGGAGTTTTCATTTTCAGGGGTGTTGAGTTGAGAACCCTGCGGGTGCGGGGAAGATTTTCTTAGGGGCTTTTCAGGATTCAGATAAGGGAATAAATTAAACTAGTTCTTTTCAAAAATTGTATGTATATATATTTATAGCACTCATTTTTAGGAAAATACATATGTTTATATATATGATTTGAGAAAACCCTGTTGAAAATGATGATATGTTGAATACGTGGAAAACTTATATAGTGTGGCATGAGTAGTAATGGTTGTGAGATATTGTTTTTCTGGAAATGTGATTTTGAGATGGAAAATCAGCGTATGGGGAGTGATTTTGATATATTTTTTCGGCGTATGGGCCGTGATTTTGATATATTTTCTAGTGTACGGGCTGTGCTATGATGTGTTTGCTAGTGTACGATCTGTGCTGTGATGTGATTTGCCAGCGTACGGGCTGTGCTATGATATGTTTGCCGGCGTACGGGCCGTGCTATGTGGATATGATTTGTCGGCGTACGGGCCGATGATTTTCATGATGTATGTATATGTGAAAAATGATATGAATGATTTGATAATTAGTGATACGTGTTATCCATGTATCATGATTTTAGTATATGTATATGATATCAGAACCTGGTTGGCTTGGTCTAGGCTGGCACTTGTACGGTACCGTTGCTATGTGTCCATGGTCTTCGTGATCATGATATCTGTGTTAACGCCACTGTACGGAGTGGTGTTAGATTGGATGGTCGATGTGGTTATTAAAGAAGTGTGCTGATCGCCCATGGTGTACGGACTAGTCTGGGTAGACCCATCGGACCTACAGACTACTGTTTGACTTAGTAGTGGTTGGCCAACCATTGTCAGGTCCCGCTTTCGGGCCACACAACCCAGTCATGTGGGGGTAATACATGAAAACAACCAAATAACCTTCCAGGATTGTTTTTATGTTATTATTATGATATGAGATGAGATATGCTTATGAAATGCAGTATGTTCTGCCATGTTTCGATATACATATGTTTTTCCCAGATTTGATAAACAGTACTAAATATGATATGTATGGTATATGTAGAATACAAAATACTCATGTTGTCACACACTAGTATTAGTTTATTTCCCTTACTGAGAGGTGTCTCACCCCTAAATCTTATTAACTTTTCAGGAGCCCCTGATAGGAGAGCGGGAAAAGCCCCGCTGAACTAGAATAGTTGATGCCCTTCCTGAAGGGTAAGTTTTTGGTCGGGACAGTTTGGTTTTTGTGGGGATTGTCCCTAGATTACATTTTTGGGATGTATATATGGAAATACAGTGAATTTTAGCAACTCTGATATATTGTGATATGTGGTATCGAGATGTATATGGTTGTATGTTTTCTGCTACTTAGGCTTCTACTGTATGTTCTGATATATCCCTGGCACCCACGGGTCCAAGAGGATTGTGACCTGTTGAGTTGGAATATGAGATGTATGATATTGATTTTATTGATATAAAAAAAAATGTGGAAAATGAGTAGGTCGTGACATGAGATATCAAAACGGGGCCGGATTAAAACACCATAGGCTGAAATATTGAGCCGAGTCAGAATAATACCATAGGCGGTCAAGTTGGTTAACTACTGTAGGCTCAGATATTCGACTTGAGGCCGAGGGTGTGAAATACCACCTAGCATTCCAGTTTATCACCGAAGGGTGTGAGACACCGTATTTGTGTCGGTCGAACACTGTGAGGCTTATACTATACTAGGTTACTGGGGGCGCCGTGTAATGCGGACCGACTTAGGCTGAAGAGTGTGACGACACTGATAGATCGTTGTGATTTGTGAGCTATACTGGAACTGTATTGTGAAAATACTAGAATTGTGAAATGTTATGTTTTACTGTTGAAATAACACTCATGTGCCACACACTGATATAACCTGATTCTCCCTTACTGAGAAGTGTCTCACCCCTATCATACAAATGTGTTTCAGGTCCTTTAGGTAGCCGAACCTAGAATTCTAGCGAGTTGGGAGCGTGGTTTTCGGTTAGCATTGTATAAGTACTTGTGTAAGTACTGAACTATAGCCGAGGTGTCATTTTGGGTTATGTATACACCTAACGATTATGTTTTGTATTGCAGTATGCTCATGATCTGCCACTACCTGATCATTAAGATTTGGAGCATTTGGAGTGGGAATCTCCTTTTCCTGAGATTCTCCATATTTCTTTTCAAGTTCATCCCAGATTTCCTGTGTACTATGACATGCCACAAACTCAACAAAAATATTAGACTCTAAAGCAGAGTATAAAATATCCATGACATCAGAATTAATCATGTTAAGATCATTTTCATTTATTTGTGCATCTTCCTTTAGCAGTCACAAGCTTGACCCTCCAGTCCATAGATTTTAAAAATATGGTCATTCTAATTTTTCAGGTGGTGTAATCGACACCACAAAATAATAGAGGACTGGAAAGTGACTGTCCCTCACCGAATGAGGATACACCAATGTGAGTCATCTCGATCTTTTAGCAAAAACGTTTAAGTCAATGCTACGAGGCTCTGATATCAATTGTTAGCTTTGGTGTATTCCTAAGAGAGGGGGTGAATTGGAATTTAAAAATTTATCGCCTAGGTTAAACTAATCTAGCAGTAGTACATTGACAACCTAGGGTATATCTATGAAGTTTCGAATGCGCAGATAGATACAACGTGCGGAAATTAAAATCATACGCTACATTCACCAATTATAACATACATGTGCAGTAAATATAAAGAGCAGAAATATAAACAAGGCATATGATATGTTATCGGGGTTCGGCCACTGTGCCTACGTCCCCGCCTCTAGCTCGCAAGTCCGATGATTCCACTAATGGCTCACTTAATGGGTGGAGCGGCACCGATTACAATCAGGTCAATTAGCACAGGGTTGACCTCAACCTTAACTAGGTCAATTAGCGGGGTTGACCTCAATCTACACGCCTTAACAGGATGGCGCACCTAGCTTTCCTAACCGGGTCTAAGCCAATCTGGGACTATTTCAAAGGGCTAGTCTCCTTCTTCAAGCCCGTGTCTGGAAATACAATAGTATTTCTCACAATAAACTGGTACAGTGATTATGCTTTCATGTAAAGTACTTACTCAATCACATACACATCAACAATGTAGGAAATGTAAGTTCAGTGATGTGTATTTTTGTGCAAGTCACACTCAACAAGATATGATTGCTAATATGCTTAGGAGTGTTCTAAACAAGCAATACCTTGGAATTTAAGCAAAGCACAAATCAATAACAAATCAGTATTCCAAAGATATCAATCAAATATTCAAACTAGTTCAAGAATAATTTTCTCAATGAAATACGCTCAATACTAGTTTGAAAATGTTTTGCTTGTTTGGAAAATATTTGCATAACAAAAATCCAAGCTATTGGACACTTGCAATAACAATGCAAATATCCTAAGCTTAGTAGGTTATCCCAACACAAGATTTATAGTATGAAAATCTTTGGGATAAACCTAAGCTAAAACTCCCCAAGAAAGGTATAACAATCAATCAATCAAATGGGAGCTTCTAGCAAAGTGTAGCAATCTCAAGCACTCTAAATATGCTCTCACAAACTCAGAATATATCAATGAAGTGAAGGTTTGAGAGTATTTTGGGCAAAATATGATTTTGAGATAGAGAGGATATTTGCTAATGATTTTGGCTAATCTTTTTTTAATCCTCACAAATGAACCCATATTTATAGGCAGAGGTAAAATTATAACTGTTGGGGACTTGTTGGGAATAATTAGAAATGATTCAAAATGTTAAAAGCTCATTAACCCAACTTAACCCAATTTTACCGTGGTTAATTTAATTTTAACCTGCCGAGGTTCGGGTGGCTAAACCGAGGTTCGGTCACCCGAACAGACACAATGAATAAAGGTCTTTAAATAGGTTCAGTAGCCCGAGTTTAGGTTCGGTGGCCTGAATCAAAGACAGAAAGTTTTGCTTCAGACTTTCGGGTGCCCGGTTAGAGGTTTGGTAGCCCGAACTCATGCGTTCGATTGCCCGGGGAATGATTTGAACTAAATCGTTTGGTCACCTGAGTTGGTGAAAAGCACTCTGAGATGGGTTCGGTTGCCCGAGGGCGATGCGCTCATTTTTGGTTCGGCCACCCGAAACATGGTCAACCCGCTGACTTCTCAGCGATTAGGGCGCCCGAGGTGTTTTGAACACGACAGGTTCGGTTGCCCGACCTCTCACAAATTTTTCCTATTTTGTCCATTTTTAAACCAATTGATTCCCCTGTTTATGCATGTGATATAGGGACTTATTTTGTGCATATGTGCTGGGACCTAGGGTCTTTTCAAGTACACCAAAAAACTTGGCGTCAATCGACCGAAGGGTGCCCTAAGTTCATTCGGTCTCTATGGTTAGGCTATGGCATTTATAAGCTTACACATACCTACATGCATGACATGCTGAGATTATTATAGACCAATATGAATGAAATTATTACAGACCCATTAAAATTATAACAAATAATAAATGTGTCGGGGTTTTCACTTCACTTCAGGTTGCCGCAAGTCATTATGAAAACCTGCACACAAACTTGGCAACCATTAAATATCTGAGTATTTGCTATCATCAAAACAGGGTATGACCCATAGGGTCAACATATAGGGTGTACATGAACCCTATGAGGTCGAACCCTTACTTTGTGTAGTATCATGAATGGTTGTATGATACAGGGAAAGGTTAAGTTACTAAATCACACCCTGGGGCCCATTTCTAGGTTCGGGGCATGACAGATTCTGCCTATTGTAATCACATGACCTCTGATTCCTCTTTAGTCACACATAAGCAGTCTTTAAATCATGTTCCCTTAATATATACTGCTAATGGTTCACATATGTTTGTTAGTCATCTTGGTCATGTTTCTACTCCTACTTTTTCTGTACCTGACACATATGTTGTGCCTAACTTGTCTCTTAATCTCCTTTCTATTAGTCAACTTGTTGAAAGTGGTTTGATCTTAACCTTTTCTCATAAAGGTTTTGATGTGCAGGATCCGAATACGGGCTAGCTTATTGGGACCAGGTGTAAAGTTGGTCACCTTTTTGAGCTCACATCTCTGCATTTGCCTCATTCGTGTTCTCCTCCGTCTCTTTCTGCTGCAGTGTCTTCTAGTGTTTGGCATTCTCGTCTTGGTCATACTTCTTTGTCTTGTGTTAAGTTTGAACCTTTTGATTGTATGCCTTGTCAACTTGGGAAACAAAAAGCTTTACCTTTTAATGAAAGTAATTCTTTGTCTTCTACACCTTTTGATTTGGTTCATTATAATATTTGGGGACCTACTCCTGTCCTTACTAAGGGCGGGTCTCGTTACTTTGTCATTTTTATCGATGATTACTCTCGGTATACATGGATTTATCTTTTGCATGATCGCACCTACTTAATGTTTTTTGTGACTTTAAGCAGATGATTAAAACTCAGTTTGATCGCACCATTAAAGTCTTTTGGTTTGATAATGCCCTCGAATATACTTCTACCCCTTTCATTGAAGAACTTCAAGAGGCTGACACCTTATCCCATCGATCTTGTCCATCCACCTCCCAACAGAATGTCCGTGCAGAACGTAAGCATTGTCACATTCTTGACATTGTTCGCTCTTAACTCTTCTATGCATCCCTCCCAGAATTCTTTTGCGGTGAAGCTGCTCTTATCGCTATTTACACTATTAATAGGGTTCCCATCCCTCTTCTTTCCAATAAATCTCCATATGAGGCTCTTTATGGAAAGGTACCTAATTATTCTTTTCTTAAAGTATTTGCTTATGCTTGCTTTGTTTTAATTCCACCTCATGAACATACAAAACTTGAACCTTGCTCTCGTCTCTGTTTCTTTCTTAGTTATGGCATTGAACACAAGGGTTATCGATGCTATGACCCTATAGTCAAGCATCTTCGAGTCTTTCGGCATGTTCAGTTTTGGGAACACAAAATGTGCACTAGTATCTCTCCATTTTCTTCCTATTATCCCTCATACTCTCCCATATTCATTGACCCTACCATAGATCCCCCTCCTGATTTTTCCTCTAATACAAGTCATGATAGCTCATCAGGTGATCACTCCATCCCTGCCTCTCCTGAACCTGGACCGTCTGATGATCATGCCATCGCATCCACTCCGGCTAAGTCCTATGATTTGGATGTCCATCGTTCTAGTCGAGTAAGGGCACCTCCTACCTATCTTAGTGATTATCACTGTTTTTCTACTCTTGACTCCCTTCACTAGCCTCGCAATTATTGCGAAACTTGTTCTGTTCTTGTTTGGCAGCAAGCTATGTCTGAAGAACTTGACGCACTTCACAAAACTCATACTTGGGACCTGGTTGACTTGCCTTCTGGAAAGACTATAGTTAGGAACAAATGGGTGTATAAATGGAAAACGATCTCTGACAGTTCTGAAGTAAGACACAAAGCTCGTTTAGTGGCAAAGGGCTTTACTAAGTAATATGACATTGATTATAAGGAGACCTTTGCCCCTATTGCTCGTATTACCTCAATTGCTCCCTTTTGGCTATTGCCTTTGCTCGACGATGGCCTTTATTTTAGATGGATGTCAAGAATGCCTTCTTACATGGTGATTTGGCTGAGGAGGTATATATGCAGCCCCCTCCAGGGTATCCTAATCCTCCTGGTAAGGTCTATCGTCTCCGCCGTGCTTTATATGGGCTTAAGCAAGCTCCCCGTGCTTAGTTTGCCAAGTTCAGCTTCATTGTTGCACAACTTGGGTTTGCTTCTAGCCCTTATGATTCAACCCTTTTTACCCGTCACATTGCTACTAGCATCACTATTCTACTACTTTATGTTGATGATATGATCATTACTAATGATGATTGTGATGACCCAAAAATATATATACGATTAAAGCATAATTATAATAAAATAAAAATGGTCATTAAGTTAATATCAATATAGAAGTGTTTTTCTGTAGGGTCCTTGATTCCATGTTTGATGCCTAAGAAAGACCTTGTCTTAGCGAGTGCTCAGAGACCATTGCGGCTCAGTCGCTCCCTGGAGGTCGGCCTGGTCAAAATGGAATTTCATAGGATAAACAGGATAGACACTATTTGTACACGTAAATAAGTATATATACATAAAATAGTGTTTTGACAGACATAATTTGTCGAAATACATAATAAGATAATAATAATATAGGTATCATATGTGGGGCCCACAAGACTATGTGGGGTCCACATGAGTCCCGGAGCCACAAGACACTGTTTATATACGTAAATAAGTACATAAAATAATGTTTTAACTGATATAATTTGTAGAAATATATGATAAAATAATAATAATATAGGTATCCTATGCGGGGCCCACAAGACTGTGTGGGGCCCACATGAGTCCCGAAGCCGTATGGAGGTTTTCACAAGTCTCAAAGCTATGTAGGATGCATAAAATCGTATAAGAGTTATTCGAGTTACGTAGGATCCATTCAGGTCTCGAAGTTGTGTGGGGCCCACAAGACCATGTGGGGCCCACATGAGTTTTTAAAATTTAAATTTAATTCTTGTTTAAAAATAAATAATAAAATAAATAAATACTAAAAGTAGTTTAAAATTAATAACAATGATAATAATAATGATAATAATGATTAGAAAAAAATAATAATAAAATAATAGAATAATTAATTAAGTTATTGATTAATTAATTAGGTAAGTAATTAATTAAAAAAAAAATTATTTAGTGGGAATGGTGGCAAGCACTCCCACATGGCCTCCATTCCTATCCCATACTCAACCCATACCTTGCCCATCCCTTGCCCATTCTTTAATTTAAAAAAAAAATAATAATAATTTCACCCATCTCCCCACACTTTTATAAATTCTATTTCTTCCCCAAAATTTTCCTATAAATAGGGAGCTCTCAACCTTCATTTTTCACAACAATTTTCCAAGGAAGAGAAGGATTAGTGAGTGAAAGAATTTGTGGTGGAGTGAGAATTTTGAGTAAGTTCTCACTCACCCACTCTTTCCGATCTCATATCTTAAAGATAGTTATTGTGTTCGTAGCACACGGTAAAAGAAGAAGGTAAGTAAATTTTGATTATGTTAGTTTCTTTTTATTTTAAATTCATACCCGAGTTTATTATGTACGTAAATTTTAATTATGTTACTTAGTTCCACAAAATTTCTATGAGTTTATTTTTACGCATATTTAATTATACCAGTTCTATCTTTAATATACTTGCATCTATATTTGGGTTAAGAAATGTTCTAATCCCCTCGGGTAAATTTTCAGCATTTATTTCTATTCAAAAATAAAATTATATATATTTTTAACACAAAAATTGTGTGGCATGAGTTTATTTTTACGTTACATTTTTATGAAAATATGAGTAAAAATGAGATTTTCACGATATTATTTTAAATTGCATAAATTATAATAAGATGATTTTAAAACCCCTTATGGCAACGAAAGTTCAAAGTTACAGATGCTCGGTACCGCAGCTTAAAGTTTATACGGATCAGAGTGCACCCACACTGTTTACAGAGTGGTTATTTATGTTAGTGGATTTCTCCTGAGTGCACACCTGGTTTAAGTCCAGGACTTAATAAGGAAAATCTCACTTAAAGTTTACGTACGTTGATTTAGTTTGGTCGGCCAGCCAGCTAAGTCCAGTCTTCGGACCGCACAACCCAGTCATGGGGGTAAACATGACTTACGGCAAACAGGCCTAAGGGTGGTTTTTACAATATATGTTTATACATATTTAATTACGTGTACAAAGTTACTGATGATTTGAAGGAAAAGTGTAAGTTTACGTGAAAAGGATCATTTTGGTGCTTAAATGACGATCTAAGGAAAACGTACAAGGAAAAGTATATGTATGTTTATCATTAAATATTTTTACAGTTTTAAAGTTAAAAGTTTAATTTAACAGTTATAGTATATGATTATAAAAATTTACTGTTAAAATTGATGAAAAAGTTTTATGCAGGAATTTTTAAATTTATGTTTATTCTAAAAGCAGTTTTGAAGTTATAGTATTAAATATTGTTTTACGAAATTCTTTAAAAGCTCATTTTGGCCACACACTAATAATAATCTTATTTACTTACTGAGCGTCGTCTCACCCCAATCATATTTTATTTCAGATAACTCTGAAGGACATGTCGGAAATCAGGCTTAGCAAGCATGCGGGTGGGGATTAGAAAAATAAAGATTAATTAGAAACATTAGTATGATTTCAGATATTTACGTTTGTGTAATTTTCTTCTTTTGAAATAAGTGATTGTAACATGAATAATTAGCGCTCTGGTTTGAATAAAATTGAGTTTATTTGCTTCCGCTGTAAATTAGTAGTAAAAAGTTAATATCCCAGGCCCCTCGGGGTCGGGGTGTTACAATGATACTTCTGGTATTCACAAGTTTAAGCAATTTTTGTGTCAGCAGTTTAAGATGAAAGACCTCGGTTCTCTTCGCTACTTCCTTAGCTTAGAAGTGTCCCCTACCTCTGATCGCTACTCTTTAACCCAAGCCAAATATGCTTCTGATCTTCTCACACGTGCTGGTCTCACAGATTGTTAAATAACCGATAGTTCGCTGGAGCCCAACATCAAACTTCGTCCTACTGATGGGGAGCTCCTTCCCGATGCCACTCATTACTGACAGCTTGTTGGGAGCTTGATTTATTTCACTGTCACTAGACCAGACATTGCCTATGCAATGCACCTTGTTAGCCAGTTTATGTCGGCTCCTCGTTCTGTTCACTATGAAGCTATTCTTCGCATCTTACGATATGTGAAGGGAACATTATTTCATGGGCTTTTTTTTTCCTCTCACTCATCCTTGATGTTGCAGGTTTATTTAGACGCCGATTGGGCAAGGGACCCTACTGATCGTCAGTCTACAACTAATTTTCTTTTTCTACTTGGTGACTCTCTTATCTCTTGGCAGAGCAAAAAGCAAACAGTTATTGCTCGATCTAGCACTGAGGCTGAGTATTGGGCTCTTGCTGATACTACTTCTGAGCTTCTTTGGCTTCGTTGCTTCTCCAAGAAATGGGTGTTCCTCAGCCCTTGAGCATTCTACTTTATTGTGGCAATCATAGTGCTGTCCAGGTCGCTCACAACAATGTCTTTCATGAACGCACCAAACACATCGAGATCGACTATCATTTTGTGCGTCATCATCTTCAGGAAGGGACACTTCGCCTCTTGTCAGTTCCTTCAGTTGATTAGTTGGCTAATATCTTCACGAAGGCTCATCCACCTGGTCGCCATCGTGCTTTAGTCTGCAAACTTCAGTTGACATCTTCGATACCACCTTGAGTTTGAGGGGGGATGTTAGCATATTTCCCTAATTTAGGCACATCTGTGTACTTACTGAGTTACCCTTGTAGTCTACGTCCTTCACCTATAAAAGGATGGCCCTTGTACAGTTTTATACACACAAAGAGAATAATACAGAGTTTATTAGTTTTAACCATTCTCAACTAAATATTTTCATAATTATAAATATAATTATGATCACACTGACCACGCTGTCCCGATATATTTCCTAATTAAAGTATAATTATTACGAGCATTTTCATAATTATAAATATAATTATTCCCACATCAATCATGTTGTCCCAAGATATTTCCTAATTAACAATATAATCATACCCTCCACCTTTGTTGACTTTTTGAGTCCTATCTCGTTTTTGATAATAACAAATATAAGGTATTTAATGTTTGTCAAGTTTGTGTGCATGATCATATTGGCGAAATCATATGGCAGCACATATTGACTTGAAGAAAAAGAAGACCCAAAGTGTTTAGTTTCTTTATATTTTTAATTCGGGTTTGTAATATTATTTAAATTCCAACGGTCTGTAATAATTGACGCATATCATGCATGTAGGAATCTGTCATGCCTCGAACCCACAAATGGGTCCCAAGTGTGATTTTAATAACCTAACCTGTCTTTGTATCATTTAAAACATACATGATACTATATTGAATAAGGATCTGACCCCATGGGGTACACGTAAACCCTATACACAATCACATACATGTCTATACACATCAAATACGCAAGGGAAATGTTCTTTCTATATATACATCATACCATACCAGAGTCTATACATAACTAGAGTCTATGCTTCAAAATATAGTACATACCTTGGGTGTCTACAAAACCTAGCAATGACAACCCAGTTGCAACATCCGTACTTACACAAGTACTCTATGTAACTAACCGACACCCACGCTTCCGGACGCTAGGATGCTAGTTTCGGCTACCCAAAGGACTTGAAAAATATTTATATGTTCGGGGTGAGACACTTCTCAGTAAGGAAGAAAGCAGGTTATATCAGTGTGTGGCGTACAAGTGTTATTTCAACATAAAATATAACACGATATAGTTCCAGCATTTTCACAATCCAATTCCAGTACATACGATACCAAACATACGGTTAGTGTCGTCACACTCAAGTACTCGATACCCTGCAATAACCAAAGCCTTACAACGATATCATTGCTAGTACGATGTCCACTCACACCCATTGGTGATTAGCCAGAACAAACAGGCGATACTTCACACCCTCGGATATAGAGTCAGACACTCTCGCACACGGTAATTAGCCGAAACATGGCATCAGCGTACGGTAATTAGCCGCCCTTAACTGTTTTACAAAACCTGGAACAATTTTGGATCTCATGTTCCTATACCCATCAGCATACGGTAATTAGCCGCCTTTAGCTGTTTTACAAAACGTGGAACATTTCACATATAATAAATCATTCCACACTTATTTGAGTATACAACAATCATATCGTTTTCAATTCGAGAAACACAATTTAATGCAAATACAGGTATGATCATCTCATTACTACAATTTTATACAACATACGATTTTTCAATAGAAATATAGATGATACCCAAAACTTCCAATTTTTTCAAAAACTGTAACACGAAAACCCTACATTTTCACCCGATAGATTTTTCCAAATAAGTAACAAAAACATACATACAATCGTAAACTACATGTTTACCGATTTCGATTTCCAAAAATAACTGATATAAAAAAAATCCCCTTACCTTTTCTCGAATACCAAAATACGAACTCTACGTGTAACGACCCACTAAAATTCTATATATATATATATATATATATATATTAAGTTAAACTGTGCTGATAACTCTTATGGAATAAAAGTAAACCTAAGCAACGAGAAGCTGAAGTCGAGTATCCACAACCATATACATATACAATATATACTAGAGTGCTAAATACTTCTAAAATATACATACATAACTGAATTAGGGCTACACAAAAATACCCCTCTTTCCCAAAACATTCACCTTACTAGCAGGGTAGCACTGTAGCCCCTTTATCTGTGAGCTTGATCTGCTCGCCTAGTTAGACTACCTGAAAAATATCAATTGAATGGAATGAGGAGACGCTCAGTAAGAAGAAACATGCTATTACTAGGGTGTAGCAAATGAGTCATATACTTGGAAAAATATGATCTAAAACAAGATACTATATATAAAAAAACTGAGAAAAACCTGAATACATGTTATCATATAAAACATGCTTATATAGCTTAACATAAGCTGGTTATTCAGAATGTTCTATTCATAATACTAATAATACTTATAGGTATAATTGTCTTCTGTAAATCTTATCATAATACGTATAAATAATAATTGTGAAAATTCCCTAGATGGATAACTGAAGTCATGAATTAACCCCTCATGATAGGGTTGTGCGACCCGAAGGCGAGACTTAACCTGGCTGGCTGACTAGGGTAAGTCAACTGAACTCCGACGGTCAGATCAGCCCTCTCAACCCATATCTGATGGGGAGCTTGTCCACAACATAGGCACGATCAACTTCTGAATACCACCTATTATCTGAATAAGGGTTGCACTTTGAATTGAATATAGCTACGGTACCGTGCACTGCTGCTGAATATGGTCCATCAGGGTCTGATACTATATACGTAATTGATAGTTCTAAAATACTATTTTTACCATGATTCCGTATCATCCGAAATAACCATAACATCATATAAATTGCTGAGATATCTGCTTAACTGAATAACTGAAATATCTGATTTACTATATGAACTGAATGCTATGACTTTAAAATAGATATATCATAATATTATGAAAATACTGCAAAATACAAATTTTTGCATATATGCTGAAAATCATGGTATTTTGAAAATTATGGAAACCTTGTACTGCTAATACTAACTCATGCCACACAATTAAATATCAACATTATCAGGCTCTGAATTTGCATAAATAATATGAATAATAATTTGCTGAAAACATATAATTTATACTGAATCATAATAGGTTTGTCTAGCATAGCATATTTCCTTTACCTGATTTTGGCTAAAAATCCCTACTGTTTCGGGTCTTACACTCGTAGGGCTTCCCACTAAACACCCAGAAAACCATATATCTCAGAACAAAATATTACTATTTTTACATCTACTACATTTCCTACAACTGTTGGAAAGTCAAACTTTGACAAAAAGACCTTACCCTGAATCTGGGATGAAATCCAACTTTGCCCCACCGATGATCCGCTCTAGCAGACTTAGGGAGAACTTCCCCAGGAGCGTCGTGGTGGCCTCAGATCGTCGATCCGGCTATTGACGGGGCCAGAATCAAGGAGAGAGAAGGGAGAGACCGTAGACAGAGAAGAGAGAGAGAGTTTCGGTCGAATTTCCTACGTAAAAACTGAGTTTAGCCCTATTTATACTACGTGCTTTGTCGACGAGCCACGTCATCTCGTCGATGAGTCCAAGAAGGAGGTTCGTCGACGAATGTCATCTTCTCGTTGACTAAATTCAGAGCTTAGGAAACAACCTCTCGATACCTTCTCATCGACAAAACATATCCTCGTCGACGAGACCCTCTTGTACCCTTGTCGATGAATACCCTGTGTTTGTCGATGAAGCCATGGGAAAATTCATTGGGTTATTACATCCAAAGTGCAACGTCGTCGACGAAGTCGGCTGCCTCTTTCTGTTACTGTTTCCATTTCCCTCCCTCTTTATTATTTAAATACCATTATTCTTCGGGTCTTTACACTATGGTTCCAAAACTACGAATCGAGTTCCAAAAACCTAAACATCCAAGAACTATAGTTCACTACAATTCTTACTACTACATATATACCGAAATGAAAATGAAGTCGGATCCTTACCTCAATTTTTGGGTCAAAACCCAAAAATCCTCGAAATGAATTTTCGATCCGCTATAAACGTAAAGCTTCTCCTCCTGATCCACGTGGTAACACTGAATCTTTGATTCCGAAAACTGATGACCTGAAATCCTAGAGATAGAGAGGGAGGATTCGAGTCTAGAGAGAGAGAAAGAGAGAGGTTTTGAGGTTTCTTAGCAATGAAGCAACAAAATATCCTATTTATAGACCCTTGACCCAGTCCAATTCGTTGACGATACGGCGCCTTCATCGACGAATCATCCACACATTTCGTCGACAAACTGGTACCTTCGGCGATGAACCCTATTTCGATATTTTACAACTCGTTCGATATCTCTTCACCGACGAAACTCTAAATTTCGACGACAAAGAGTATAAGGGTCTTCGTCGACGAGAACAATGGTTTCGTTGACGAAGCTAGCAAAATTTACCTTTTTACCCTTTTTTAATTTATTAAATCTAAAATTCTCGGGTTTGGTTTGTACAGAACCTATAAGCTCAAGACCGTTGAATGACCTTAGGGATCACCCTTCGGTCAACCGACATTGAATCTTTAGGTCTGGGTAAAAAGACCTTAAAAAGACCCCAGGACCTTGCACAGACACTTATAATAAGACCTCACTATCATTTATGCAATCAGGGCTACAAATTTAACTTAGGTCCTAAAATGATAAAGGATTCAGGCGACCGAACCGTGGCATTGAAAACGTCTCAGTCGACCGAATAGGTGAAAAGTCAAAATATTGACTGTGGCTCGGGCGACCGAATGTTGAAGTTCGGCAGACCGAACTTTTGATCAGGCAACCGAACCTTGAGCAGGTTGGAAAATCACCTAGTTTAGCCACCAAAGCATAGCTCAAGACACTTGAACTTCAAAAATGTCTTTTTGCTTATGTCTTTGTTTGGGCGACCGAACCTATGGCTCGGTCAACCGAATTTCTCGAGTTGGCCTAATTTTTACCATGGTTAATTGGGGTTAAACATGATTAATTTTTTAAAATTCAATTAAAACAATTCTAATAATTCCCTTGATGTCCCCAACAGTCATAATTTTGAGTATATCTATAAATATGTGCCCATTTGCAAAATTAAGATAGGAGCAAGGATTTGATTAGCCAAAATTTTCTCTGAATTTTTTAGAGCCCCTCTTCATACCCAAAGCCAAAAACACTCATCCTTTGCTAGTCCTTTTATTAAATAAAAGTATTTTGAGTGATTATACTTTATTCTCATTTGCTAGAAACTCTTATTGTGCTTATTGTTGTTTGATTTTTGGATTGAGAGTTGTGCATAGGTTTTCCCCCGATTTAATCTAATAAATCTATTTTGTGGGAAACCTTGAAGTTTGTGGGTCTTGGCATTTGAATTGCAAGACACCTTAACTTGTGTAGTTGAGTGTGCAAAAATCTTTTCCCAAACTCATTTTTTGAATCTCTTGTGCTTGAATATTGAGAAAATATTTTTTAGAGATATTATGATTACTTTTAGTAAAAATCTTTGAAACTCTAAATTGTTATTGAGATTTACATCTATACATTATTTCAACGATTAGATTGGTAATACACTCTTGCACTTGATTGATTATTGACATTGCCTAAAGTGCTATTACACATTGTTTGCACTGAGCTTATAGTTCTTATCTGCTTGAGGTGCACTAATTATTACTTGTGCGTATTGGTACATAATATGCTTGTATTAGAAACATCTTTATTTGTACACAAAATTTGTGCTTACTGATTGTATTCTAGGCGTGGCCTGAGGGGGTGTTGATCTATCTCGTAAGAATCGGTAGGGTCTTCTTTGCCCCGTAAGGAAAGTTTGTAAAGGTTGAGGTCATTCTTGAGATTTTGAGTTCGTTGTAAACGGTGCCGCTCCACCCGTTAAGTGAGCAATAATAGTAATTCTCAGACTTGTGAGCTGAGCTGGGGACGTAGGCAGTATTGGCCGAACCTCGATAACATATCATGTGTCTACTTTATAATTCCGCAATTTATTTACTTCACATGTATGTTATTTTGATTAGATTGTGAATGTTACGCATGATTTAATTTATACTCATCATTATCTGCGCAATTGGTATATGATTAGAAAAACCCTAAGTTGTGTACTGATATCTGGTTAAACTTAGGAAAAAATTTTTAAAATTTCAATTCACCCCATCTTGGGAATACACAAATTCCAACAACCTTCACTTTTTAGGGGCGTTGATTAGTTTTAAACATGTAAGGGTAGGATTCTCATTTGAAAGATTTCGATGGTATATTAAGTTTCATGCTTTAATTTAAAAAAAAACAAGGCACAATAACAAAATTTATTATATACATCTGACAAAATGATAAGCCCCAATTTTTAATAACTACACTATATATCTATATTATTAATTAAGAGAATAGACTTTTCCTCCTCATTCCCTTAAAATACCCTTACTTTTTTAAGTTATCATTTAATTATAATATTATAATATTAACAAATGATGGGTTTAGGTTCAGAGTAGGGGATGGGCAAAAGATTTTCTTATGGTTTAATGCTTGGTTAGAGATCAAACTTCTAGAAAATATAGAGGAGATTCTTGAGAGAGAATGAATTTTTAAAGTTAGGAACATTATTTCTAATGTAGGTAATTAGAGTTTGAGTAACCTCTCTTATGTGATTCATTTGGACCTCAAAGATGTTGTTATATTCACAACATTAGCCTATTGGGCATGCATAGAGGATTTATTTTATCGATCATCTACTAGTAATGAGATTTGCAACTTGCTTACAACTTGTTAGCTTGCGTTCAGCCAAAATCGAACTGGGAAGGAGTAACTTTGGATTTGGAAGCACAAACTCCTCAAAAGTTTAAGACGTTTTTTGGTCTCTCATATGACAGTCAACTTTTGACTAACTAATATTGTGCGGAATCAAATTTAATTGACTATGATTGTTTTGTTAGGTGTAGGAATGGAGTAGAAGCTATTTTACATCTTATTCAGGATTGCGAAGGTTAAGAAAATTTGGTTTGTCTTTTGTTTTATGCCCTTCCATCAAGAAATTTTCATTCTATGCTTGATTCTTGGTTAAAAGAGAATCTTCCAACACCTTTAAAGGGAAAATCTCCTTCTGCTGAAATAATAGTCTTAATTATTAGTTGTGGGTAATTTAGAAGACGCGGAATGTTGCTTATAGAAGGAACACATAACACATTCTTTAGTGCTTTTCCAATTATTGCAAATAAAAAGATACATGCAATATTATGGTGCGATCACTTTTGATCTTTGTCATACAAGCTTGTTTTATTACATGCACTTTAAACCAAAATCTTCCTATAATCTTTACACGAAGATAAACGTTGGCTATAACTCTCAAAACAATTCATGGCAAGTTAAAATTGGTTATTTTTATTATGGATCATATTGGTATGAGTAATTGTTTTTTCTAATTTAGTTTAGGTAGTTACTAATATGATGGCGGAGTTGAAAGCAATTCAATAAGACTTCAATTTAGCTTGGAAGTAAGAATTTACGATGCACTATATAATTCTTAAATCAAATTTTTTGGAAGCTTTACAACTTGAAAAAATAAGTAAATCTAATGTGCATCTTTTGTGGACTCTAACTTGCCAACATATTTTATGTGAATGCAATTGGTGTGCGGATTATTGATCAAGTCAAGTTTAACAAATACTTCACTGGCGTTGAATATGTCATATTTTTCTAATAACTCAAGTTATATTTTTGCAACTGTTAAATTCAAAATTTTTTTTTTCTTTTCAGCAGATTTATTAAAGGAAATTCATTTTTTCTCACTAGTTTCGTATTTTTATTTTGTAAAAACATTACAAATTATATAAGGGCAAAGTTGTCATTTAAAGTTTTTGCACATGATGCTATCATATAATAATCTATTTTTTAATTATCAACAATTGTATGTAAAATAAATACAAATATGCCCCCACGGGCATGGAGCGGTGGAAAGGCATCAGCACGTAAAAACGAACATCGAAAATTTAATTTCAGGTAAATACATTCATGGAACCACTGATACCTGTGGATGGTGAGAATTTACTCCATGAGCCAGCGATGACTGTGGATGATGAGAGTTCTCTGTGAGTTAGCGGAGACCGTATATGGTAATGAAGATGTGTCCCGGGGGTCGGATTGGTTGAATATCCAATTGATGCATGGAAGTCGTGTCCGTCTTTTGGATTTTACCTGATCAGCGAGACCTAGGGGGATGTTAATCCGTAGGTTTGGTGCCGCACCAGGGTCTGCTTGTTGATGGTTGAAGTTTCTATATAATAAAAAATATATATATATTATTAAAATCTGAAGAAGATTTTTTAACCACAAGTAAAGAACACTTGCAATTTGCAAGAATCCAATTTCATCCAATTAGAGCTGCCCCATTTGACTTCGAAGTATTTTGAAAAGTTCTTACCTTCACTTTGAATTTGCAATCATGAAATGAATCCACCATCAACTTTCTTTCTAACAGGAAGAACAAGCACTGTGCTCCTTCAATTCAATCGCAGAGAGTCCTAAATCTACCCAAATTCCTTTTGCCAAGCGTGTCCTGAATCTACTCTAATACCTACTCCAATTTCCTAATCTTCACATTCTCCCAGTCCAATCTCCACGCAATTTGTGCATTACATCCGTATAAGAACTCGTACTCTTTGAATCCCCATCTGGGTATAGGGTATTGGGTATCAGATCAGATCTCCCAGTTCTGCCGCCGTAGCCGTCTCCTTCTTCCTCTCACCTGCAAAACCCTAAAGTTGTTTTTAACTGAATTTTCTAGGTTCCCAACCCTTACTTCAGAAATTCCTAAAGTTTTAGCCCAATTAAGCTTCAATGGAAGAAACCCAAATCCAAACCCTTTTCCAATCCGTCTCAACGCTCCCCGTATTCCTGACCATGTTCATCCTCATCTACTTAATCGGCTACTTCATCGTGTTCCGCCATTGGAGCCCCAAGCAGCGCCCCGAGGCCTCGAGCTGCTTCATCTCCCTGTTTCACGGGACGCCTGCCGTCTTCCTGGCGGCGTACGCCATCCTCAGCGACGGCCGGCGAGGCTTCGCGTCGCCGAACACGGAGACCCAGAACAGGGTCATCGACTACAGCGTCGCTTACTTCCTCACGGACCTTCTGCACTACTTCGTCTTCTTCCCCAGCGACGTGCTCTTCATCGGCCACCACTTGGCCACGCTCTTTGCCTTCCTCACCTGCAAGTACGTCGCCGCCCACGGCGCGTTCGCGATCTGCGTCCTCCTGGCCATGGCGGAGGTCACCAGCTTCTGCCAGAACATGTGGACTCTGGCGGGTGTTCGCAAAGGCGACGACTTGCTGGCGAAGAAAGTGTATGATTTCTTGTCACCTCCCTTTTATACTTTCTATTCCATTGTTAGAGGGTTTGCTGCACCATTTTTTGCGTACAAGATGGGAGCGTCTTACATTAGCGGGATTGTGGATGGGGTGATTCCGAAATGGGTTTGGATTTCTTGGATGTTTTTGGTGGTGACGTTCATTCCTGTTAGCCTGCTATGGGTTTCAAACCTTTGGGTGCTGTTGTACAAAGAGAGAAAACTTGAAAAATTTAAAACAAGTTAGGGTGGAAGAAGATGCATGTGCTCTGCTATTGTTTTATTGCATCTGTTTATTGTAATTTTATTGGGAAAAAATTGATGAATTCTTCAATCCCATTTCTTCCTGGTTGGCTTTCAGTGCTTTGTTTATGGTTCAAAGTTATGATGTGATTGTGATTGGGATGACTTCTTCTAAATGTCAAGAGAAAAATGTCTCAAACTAAATAACCTGGTCATCTCTTTGCGTAAAGATTTACATTATATTGGCCAACCAGAAAGGCATATGTGAAAATAGGACTGGGCAGGGTCTGAACCGTGTATTAACTTTTATGTAAATTTCCTTGCCTCTCAAATGTTGTAGTCATGACTTTTGGGACCTCTTATCTTTTTTGTTCAGATTGGGCTAACCGCGCTGACAGGGTTTATCGATTCATTGGTAAATTTATGAAATATCAATTCCTTTCCACTTAGCAAAACAATATGATAAGTTCAAATTATTAGTGTAAGAAACTCATAGAGTTGCATGCATTGTAGAAACCAAATAACTTCTAAAAGAGTATTGGCAGTATTTGTTGTTCTGTTGTACCTTTTGCAAGTGCAAGAGCAAATATCAGAAGATTTTACTTCTTTATGTGTTTAGATGTGCACTAAAAATATTCTACATTAGAGCTGGGGCAGAGTTCCTACTTCCTAGAGCATAAGATTTTCTAAGTTTTAAGGTTTTTCCTTGTTGGTCAGGACATTGCATTATCTAAAATATTCCTGGTCAACTCAACTCATTAGCGTTATTGGTGGGTGATTTTTTCAACGGTGATTTTGTTCATAAAGGCAATGGTTGAGACATGTTTTCAGTTAACTCAAGCTGGCTGATATTTTTTACTGAAAATGATTATGATTTATCAGAGGATGTACTTCTAGTTTCGGCTGGGCTATATGGGGTTTTGAGAAAAACGTGCATTAGGGTTGTCTTTTGATCTTTCTGTTCTATTCTTTTCTTCTGTAGTTATATTTGTCAATTCTTGCCTGAAATAAGACTTTGGTGGTAATTGTTTAAAAAAACATTGTGGTTTTGGTATATTGTAGAATCCTACTGACCTTCAGATTTCTCATGTCCTTATGGTTCATTAGTTCATTCTAATGTGCTTTTCCCTGGGATCACCAACTTGTTAACCCCTCCCCCCCTTCCCATGGTAGAGATGGTTTTCCAGTATCTTTTTTTTTTCTTGTTTTTTTATTTTTTATTTTTTTTGGGGGATTTGGTAGTTTGATAGGGCTGCAAACGAGCTTAAGCCAAACCAAGCCGAGTGAGCTTTATTGTACTCTAGTTGAGCTCAAATTGAGCTTGAATATACTTGCTTAAGTTGGTTCATTTATGCAAATGGATGAGCTCACTATCTCTTGTCAAGTCAAGCTACTGAGATGCTCATGAATATTTTTGATTCTTTTGGAGTCTCTCAATGTAATAGGCGAGAGGCGTCTATAATTTTGTTAGGCAAAAGGTGAAAAGGACTCGTACTAATACTGCCCTAGGGTTTTTTTCTCGGTTTAAAGCCTCTCCACTAGCTTATTGGCTTTGGGCATTTGCCTTACTACTATATTCAAATTATGGAGTTTGGGCTAAGGAAACCCATGCTCAGACAATCTTCACAATGTTTTAAAAGACGAAGGTGTAAGGTGAGGCATTTTAACCTCCGCGAGGCAAGGCGTAACCCTTAAGGCGTTGAGGCCTAAGCATTTTGGGATTGTATTTTTTTTTAAATAATTAATAAATAAAATAAATTTATATATAGTATTAAAATAAGAAAAAAAAATTAGAATAATGGAGAAAAAAAATAAAAACATAATTTTAAAATATCATATAGGCCAATTCTAGCTAACAAACTCAAACAATGAGTTTTGGAGACATTGGCAGAGAGTCTCCTGGGAGTCTGCTACGAACAACACTGGAGAGAGAGAGAGTTGAATACTCAAATTAGTTTGAGGAAAGACCTTAGATTGAGAAGAGATCTCGAAGCAGAGAGGCTATAGGGGTCGCGGAGAGAGACAAGAGGCTGTAAATGGTCATTGGAGAGAGACGAGAGGTTTGAATGGGTCGTCAGAGATGGACGAGATGTCGGAAGGGGTCATTGGAGACAGATGAGAGGTTGGAAGGGGTCATCGACTCGGCGGAGAGAGATGAGAAGCTGGAGGAGTCTTTGAAGCCAGATGCAAGCTTGGAAAGTGATGAGAGGTCTAAAGGGGTTGTCGGAGAGAGACGAGACATCGGAAGGGATCGTCGACTCGTCGGGGAGAGACGAGAAGCTAGAGGAGTCGTCGGAGAGAGACAAAAGCTTGGAAGAAAGAAACTTCGTCGAGACAGGGGGGTTTCAACACTTGTCAAAGCCTTATCAGTTTTGTTTACTTTTTTTTTTAATATTTTAAATCAGGCTATTCCCAATAGGTGCACGCCTTCCCATATGAGGCATAAAAGGCGTGCCTTTTGTCCTGAGGCATATGCATTCTCCCTTGAGGCATACAAATTTCAGGATTTATGCCTTTCAAGTTATGCCTTAGGGCATTTTATGCTCAAAAAGCATCTTGAGGCGCGCCTCACAAATGCCTTTCAAAACACTGATATATCAATCTTAATTCGAACGAGCCATAAATGAGTCTAATCCAAGCCCATTAAACGAGCCTAGCTAAGCTTGTAATCCAACCATTCACAAGCCGATTCTCTTCATGTTCAAGTTCAACTCGTTTGTTACACAAGCGAGCAATTGAGCTTAGAATTGCTCAATTATATAATGAGGACCTTATCAAGCTTCCATAGAGTTAAGTTTCCAAGTGGCTTGGTTCGTTTGTGGGAGTAAAGACGAGAGATGAGCTTTGGATTTATGATCTCTAATTTCCTTTCAAGTTGCTTGTATGAATGGACTGAAATATCAGCTAGAAATATCTTTATCATGTTGTAGTTGAAATAATAGAGAGATAGAGTGAGTTTACACATTTGCAAGTGTATATTGTCTTGGGGCAAAGCAATTCTCTTAAAACCCAAGATACCACCCAAGAAAGAAAGATGGTGGAAATGACCATGGAAAATCGACTTGCATATTGCGTGAAAAATAAATAAAGTGAAACTTATGGATCCGTTCAGATCAAGAATTTTATGTGGGGAATAGAAAGGAAAGAAAAATAAGGAGAAAACTTATTTTTTTTCTTTATATTTTCCTCCTATAATAAATACTATCTAAAATGGAAGTTTATTTTAATATTACTAAAAATTAGGAAAGGCTAAATATTAATGATGCGTAAAATTAAAAGTTTGTTTATAGATTTGATACGTCTTTTTTTATTTTTCTCAATAATCAAACGTGAAAATAAGGACTTGTTGATATATATATTTTTTCCTTAATATTTGTTGAGTTCTAAACAGGCCAATGGAGGTTTTGAATTGCAGTTTTTTTACCAACACATTTCCTATTATGAAGGAAATGAGTAAAAAGTAAAAAAATTGTGGAGCATTATTTGTTTTAATCCCATGAAATTGAAACCTAAGATGTCCCTAATATGTGCTTAACGGGGGATTGTGATATGCTCATTCTTCCGACATTCTCATGACTCTCATCGTTCTAATATCAAATATGACGATCTTAATGTTTGTAAGGTGTTCTTTACCTTGCTCACTCTATAGTTTTTCCTTATAAAAAATGCCTTATAAGGTTAAAACTTGAATCATGTTTGTCTGGAAAATGACAGATTCCATGCTTGGACAATTATTTTTTTTTAATTAAAAAGAAAGTGGCTATTGAGGGAATTGAGAGGAGCAAAGGTGTTGACTATTCTCAGCATTTGGATGAAGTCTTTTCCTGGGAATTTTTTTCCCCAATTGAGTGCTCCAGTTACTTCAAAATTTCTCCTTCGCCATGATTAATTCTCTCAAGAAATGGAAATTTGCACACTGAATCGCTTCGTTGTAATGCAATTTAACCCAGGAAAATTTAAAAAAAAAAAAAAAAATCACTTTTTATATAATAAATTGATGGAAAATTTGTATTACACGCCATTGACCTTACATTTTTCTTAACTTTTAAACAAACAAGAGCAAAATGTTCATACCTAATATTCATACCTAATAGCTTTTTATATCAAGGGAACTAAGTGAAAAATTAATTATTTTTTTTTTCCTCCTTTTTTCTTGAACAAAATCCCTGATCCTACTAAGCCATGATCTTTATATGCTTTCCATTAGCTCTGAAGCAAAGTTAAAACTTCTATACGCCCTCTAAATATGATTCTTGGTTGAGGCATGAAATGTGGATTTAGCAGTCTGGTGGCAAGGTCCATGTCAAATTTGGATATCTAGTTTGACGATGATTTCATTGTGAAAGTGGTTAGATCTATACGCAAGAATCTTGTTATGTCTCAGGTTGAAGGAGCAAATTTTCAAAATTCACATATTTTTGTGGGTCGTGTAAGAACCATTATAAGCCAAACAGAAAGATGAGTATATATAGAATGAGACAGAAGAATTAGGATCACTGATCTTTGAACAATGACAAAAACCTGAGGATCTTCTCTCCTCAGATTGATATGCAATGCTGAAGTTTAATCTAACATTCTTATAAGGGCTTTCACACACCAAAAAAAAAAAAAAAGGCTGCACACACATACAACGTAAACAAAACAAATCAAAGCAAGAAGTGAGAAGAAAAAATAATAGTAAAACGAATGTCATCTGTATCATTTTCAGTATTAGGAAGAACTAAAATCCACACTACCATTTCACATATGCTAAGAACAGGAAGAGGAGAAGACTGATACATATATGCATTCACAGATGACCAATTTAAATGAGGGAAACGGTGAAGTAATTTCCTTTGTTGTTTGCAAGGTGACCTCTTGATGCCCTGTTGATTGCTATATGAATCAACCAACTGTTTTTCAGTCATTTCTGCAATAATATCATCATCTTCATCCTTATCTTTCCTTCTGTTAGTATTTCCTTTCCATCTTCTTCATAGTATTTTTCTCTCTTTTGGCATTCACTGCAACATGCTTCTTCTGGGTGTGGAGGACAACCTTAAGAATAGAATTTGTAGGTCTTTGCTTGAATTATGATCTGCCTTAGTCCCCCAATAGGTGCTATAATCATCAATAGAACGCCAAGTATGATGCAAATCTGAAATTTATGCAGACAATTCATGTCGGTCAGTTTGGAAATTTAAAAAAAATAAAAAAAAAAGGCAATAACAGTTAGATGTTATTCAAGTTGAACATACCCAGTTTGTCCACCAAGATAAACCGTATCTCTTTGGTTTGAAAATGGCAAGCCACATGATGCAAGGAAGCTGAAGAAAGATAAACAAGAGCAAGCATAAGAAACTGTGGGTAAAAAACTGTAATGATAGAAAGAAAATCTAGTTGTGGCTTACGAAGTATGTTGTCGGGGCAAAGGCAAAGCCTCCAAAGAATGAAAGAAGCCCACCAAAGAAGGGAAAGGTAATGCCAATAAACATGGTGATTGCTGCAAGACAAGTAAGATCAGTTAAACTCTATCGTGCAGAAGCATTTCCTGCTTAGTTTCATGACCTGGTTTTATGCACATAATTGGTTGAAGCTGGAGAATATACATACCCACATAGATATTTCGCGTGACAAATCGAAGAAATCTGCTGGGCTTGAAATTCAACTTTTTCACCAATACAGTTTCTATCATGTCAAACACTGGCATAGCATAAATCTGCACAGATGCAAAATCATAAACACACCATACTACAGAAATTAACTGCAACATTGGGGAAAATCAGAACCCGAATCAGAGAAAACTAAGAAACCCCACCTGATAGCTTCCAATAACATGAATGACGACAAACATGTTAGCCATGGCGATAAGCCAAGCAGGTTTTTCCAGTGACAAGAGGATGTTATCTTCGACTGCATTCCCAAACACATAGTACCCAACTAGTGCAACCGGGAAGTAGCACAGAGCGACGACTATATAGGCAACTATCACTCCTTTCCACATCGGTCCCTTGGATGGCTTCTCAGGAGTAGAAGGGATGGTTGCTTGGATTTCCAGCACGACATTGTGGCCTGCATAGGCAAAGGCTACATCCCCCAAGGCACTGAAGAAGTTGAAGACTGTTCCTGCTGTGGTTGTAGCTTTGTAGCCATAGTCCACATCTTGCTGAACTCCCTTATCCACAGAAGCACCCCAAGCAATGGTAGAATAGCTGTATGACAGTAGAAAAATCAGACATGTTATTCTTACTAAACAACTCCAAACTTCATTATGTGAAGTTGTCTTTTTCCTGTTTCTAACTGTGATTGTGAAGCTTTCTTCAAGATTGATTCTTTGTACTGAAAACACTCTTTGTTGATTTTAGTCAATACTAGTATAGTAGCAGTAGTAGGCTACTGGAAGTAGCATTTGGAACCATTTTAGCATTCTGTTTCCAAAAAACAATCAAAACGGAAACAAAGAAGATCCTCAACAAGCCTACCTAGCCCACTTCCAAGTTATGCACCCATTTCAGAAACATATTTGGAAAAAAAAAAAAAAAAAAAGAGGCAAAACACTCCAGATCATCCAAATGCATTTCAGTGTTTTTTTGAACAAAATGATCCAAATGTGCCAAGTGACCGACCTAATCAATTGGTACAGGACTGAAGGATACAAACAAATGAACAATTACCTCAAGGACATGACTGCTGCCGCCAAAGAGACGCCGGAGATGGAGTTGAAGTTGGGGAGGTGGGAGAGGATGAAGTGAGCGGAGGCAAAGATCATGATGAAGAAGGTGAGCTTGATGGATTTGCAGTCTGGGCAGACTGTGTCATGAAACTTCTTCAGGGACTTGCCTCCAGTGACCATGTACACAACGTTGACACCCACCTCAACAATGAGCTGTTGGGGCACCACAATCCACAGGCCAAGCTTCTCACCAAATGCATGCTGACCCAGCTCATGGTATCTATCAAACCTCTTCCCTGGAACCATCTCATGCATCTCCACCATTTGCCATAGTGTGTACAGAGTGATGATCCATGAAAGCACCAGAATGCAAATCCCTGGTCCCCTGATTTTGAAAAATCAGAAAATATGTCGAAGATTTTAAATTAATCTTCACTTGAGTTTATAATAATTTTAGAGCTGATATCTTGCAGGACTGAATGCATTTTAAATATTGAAATGTGCGAGTAGAAGAAATGATATATACCAGCCAAGCTCAGACATGGCGTAGGGGAGGCTGAGGACGCCGGCGCCGACCATGGCGGTGACATTGTGGAAGGCGGCGTACCACCACTTTGCATTCCTTGATGATGTTATGGGCAGCCACTCGTCTATTGCCTTCGCCTTCGCTCTTTCCGCGTCCGTCTGCACATCCCCACCATTCATTATTTTTTATTTAATTAATTACTACTCAATTGTCGGTATTTAATAAATCATTTTTTATTTCTAAAGTAAAGATAGAAGTTAAGTTTGGGGAGTACTGAGCAGTTTGGAATTTTAAATATTTTGTTCTTTTAGAGGGTATTGTAAGAGAGAGAGAGAGAGAGAGAATGCAAATTGCCAAAACAGTCCTGGGTGCAGTAAAAATATATGACTATGAAAAGAGGGGTATTTTTGACAATTCACATAGATGAATCCTGGTACCGGGGTCGGCACGCCCAACTTTTCGGTACTACCTGTCCTTTTCGGCGATAGGTTTCGTGTTTCGCTTTCCAGGGGCAAATCCCCTGCATGACTTCAAAATTTAAATTACTAATACCAAGGAAGGAGCTGTTTGTGTTTTTTAGTTTATTTTTTAAAGTGTCATATTTTCAAAAATAAGATTACTATTTTACAAAAATATTTTTATTTTCCTATTGAAATAATAAATACTATAAAAAATTGCATTTAATTTATTATAAATATATTTTGATATTATTATGATAAAATTATTAAATTATTTATAAACTTGAAAATTAGGCTTGTGATTTTTTCCCAACTCATATTTAAAATTAGGATTCTAAATATTTCAAATGAAAGGCTTAATTTTTATTTTCATCTTTTTGAGGCTGTGGTCCGGAATCTTTTGAATACCTGAACCGATCTATCAAAATAATGGATTTAACCCTCTATCATTTTTTACTTAAATATTAAGATATAATTTTAAATAAAAATCGTAAATCTCAAAACTCCAAACTAATTTTTTAAGCACTTAAAATATTGTCACCCTTTGTAAAAAAAACCCTAATATAATTATTCTGACAAACATGTCTAATCACGCATGTCCTGTCTACACGAAAACTCTCATTGACAAGTTGGCCTGAGACCAACCACATGTCCAACAAATTAAGAATAAAAAGGATTAAAATCATTTTTTGTTAGTAAATATTTTTACAATTTTTCATTTTTATTATAATTTTTTTTCTAAATTTGATTACAAAAATATTAAAAATTCATCAATAAATAGTGTATTTCGCCCTTTTAAAATTTATAAAATTATTTATATTTTCTTTAAACAGAGTGTAGTTTTTTTCACTTTAGTTGGGGTGAGAAGATAATTGTCTTTTCAACATGCTAAAAATATAAAAATACAAAAACCAAGTTTTCAACACACATTTGTATAGACTTTTCAAACAAACGCATTTGTAGGGTCTACATTTCAAACAATTATTAAGAAACAAGTACTGATAAATCAAATGAAACTCGAAAGATTTGCTGAATTTTCTTTTTGGGTTCTATTCGGTGTAACATCACTGCCAAACAGAAGAAAAGAAAAGAAAACACCTCTGAAAATTTGAGAGAATAAGTTAAGAAAACAGATGGGGTACTGAGAAAATTAAAGAAAATAAGATTGGAGGTCCCTTTCTTTTCTCCTTTTCCCTTTTCCTTTTTGAAGACATTAAATAATTGAAAAAAAATTCGATTTTAACGATCTGGGTCAACTTTGGAATCCCAATGCTTTTAGGAATCTAACACACACACACACATAAAGATATATATATAAATGCAAAAATGGGGTGCAAATTTCCTAAATTTTCTTTCTTCCTATCCTTCTTTCCTGCTAAACAAACAGAGAGCCTAGAAAGTTGCTCTAACCATGAAACTCAAAAACCTAGAGTTTTGCAGAGCCCAAGAAACTAAACGAAGTCAATTAAATTTCAGAGAGAGAGAGAGAGAGAGAGAGAGGAGTTACATTGTTTTTGTAGTCATCAGCTGGGACTTGGGTTCCCATGGCCGCAGAACAGAGCAGCGAAGCAGAGACGTTGAGCAGAGGGAAAAAAGCAGGGGAGGAAGAAGAACAGGAAGCAGGGGAGGGGAGGGGAGGGGAGGGGAGGGGGGAGAAGATAGAGGTGAGAGAGAAAATAAAAGCAAATTAGGGTATGTATTTAAAGAGAAATGAGAATAGGAATGGAATACTGGCGCTTGATAGTGACGTTTTTTGGTTGTATTTGACTTCGGGAAGTCTTCCCTCTCCCTTCTCATCATCCAGGACTGAACCAACCAGATAAAATAATAATAAATAAATTGGGAATGAACGAGCTGGAATCACGGTTCACCCAAGAAAATTCCACGAACTGAGATCCGAATCCCCACCAATAATAATAATAATAATAATAATTATTATTATTATTATAGTAAAACACTTCTTACGCTAGGCTTGTGTGTGGCGCGCAAACACAATAAATCGAAACAGAGTAAAAAGAAAATTATACAGCGTTTTATACACTGTATATGGAGTTTGATTTCTAGTACATGGAATATTACATCAACACTAATTTGGGTACGATTTGCCTTAGATTTTTATATGAAAATATGTCTTATTCACTACTAGATAGAGCTGATAAAATGGATTAAGGAACTGGGTTCGGTTCGAGTTAACTCGTTTATTAATGGGTGACTAATATACAAATTCAAATTTGTCCATTTAATAAACAAGTTATAAACGAGTTACCCATTTAAAAAAATAAGTTATTTATTTTTAAAATTTTTAAACATTTCATATAAAAAGATATATATATATATATATATATATAAAATAAAATGCTCCTTCATTTTATTTATTAATATCTAAATAAAAAAACATAAAATGTGGCGTGGGGGGTACTGTCACTGCGATGGGCCGACGACTGCATGCTGGGTGAGAATCATGAGATCTAGGTGTCTGGGTAGTAGGGAGAGGATAGGGTTAGGTTTTATTTTGCCATTGTCGAGCACGAGAAACCGAGAATTGAGAAGATATTGCTGATTGCGTCTGCACTTGCAAAGTGGCATGGTCGCGTGGGGGGTACTAGCGTTGCAAGCTTGTGACGAGCTAACGGCTGCATGCCTGCGTACTGGGTGAGAATTATGAGATCTGGGTGTCTAGGTAGCAGGGATTGAGGCTTCTCATTGTGAGGCCTTGAGATAGAGGGTAGGGTTAGCCGGTTAGGTTTTATTTTATATATAGTAAGATAAACGGGTCAACTTGTACTAAACACAAACCTGGTTTAAATGAACCGGTCACGGGTCACCGTCGGGTTTTGATTCTTTTTGCCACCCCTACTGCTAAAGTATAGTAATATTGAATGTAGACTTTTCGATAAAGCATTGGTATAGAGAAGGAAATAAAGTGGCAGATGTCTTGGCTCGTCAAGGTGATAGGGGGAGGAATAGGTTGCTTACAAATAGTAGTCAACTCCCTAGAATTATCAATGGGTTGTATAAATTGGAAAAAATGAGTACGACTTATATGAGGTATGTTTAACTGATTTCCTGTTGATTTTGGTCTATACTTTATGTTGTTTATCTTTTGTTTATTTTGTTGCGTGTTATTTATCCTTGTTTTGTTTTGTTTTTTATTGGACTTGTATTCCTGTTTTGGTTGGATGTTGGTGTTATTATTTGGGAGGCCTTTAAAATTTTGTTTTTTATTTCTCCCTTTGATTATCTTGTAACCACGGTATTCCTCCACCAAAAGTGAGGGTTTATCAATAAATAAATGAAGGTGCCGCCCTTCTTTTAAAAAAAAATTAAAAAAAAATATAGTATTATTGAATGTGAGAAGCGTAAAGGTGAAGCGGTTATGACATTCATGTCATAATTATTGCTAAGTATAATCTCGTAAATTTTTGTGTTCTCTAACTTACTTGTTCTTTGATTTTTCATTTTTCTTTCTTTCACTTGTTGGCTTTGTTGCGTTTGTAATACTTTGGATCTCAGTATTAAAAAGGTTTACACTTGGAAGGCTCAAAGTTATGAATCACATGTTGGGATATCATAAAAGAGATTTTATTTTTGTGTCTTTTTTTTGGGAAAGTGATTAACTTTCAAATTTCTACCTAAAATACCCTTATAATTTTTTATAACTATTTTATTTAAAAACAAATTTGAAAACCTGCTTTCAAACTCTTTATTATTTTCTTTACAATTAGTTTTCTCAAAATAAATATAATTTTTTTATATAAAAAAAAAAAAGCCTACCCACACTGTATATATTAAATGGAGTTTGAATAGGAAAATCATATCTAGCTCCTAGCTACTACCAGGGCAGAGTAGAGATAGACATATCCAATTCTATCTTTTGACTAATCGCTCGTGATGAGATATGCAGGTAGAACTATGAATTTTTTAAAATAAAATAAAAAATTGTCTGAAAATGGGGCAATGCAAAGGATTTAGAATACAATAATCCTATTCTAAGGTTTTAATATTTCTATATGCAACTACAACATATTTGTAATATATATATAGTATTAGTAGGACTCACATTTCTTAACAAATATGAGCATATCTGTTATAAATTTCATATACTACGAGCTCACATTTTAAATATAGGTTTTTTCTATGAGAATTTTTAGACTTATATGGATTCGTGCGTTATTGTTATTATTATTATTATTATTATTGTAATTGTAATGCTCTGAACTCGAAACTAGGTTTCGGAATGTTATTTTAAAAAAATTCTCTGATGTCAAATAATTATACAGCGGAAGACCTCCATAACAATTACCAAAACAATAAAAATTAACCTTTATTATAATAAAAATCCTAATACAATAATAAGATTCTGAAGTCATAAAAAATATAAATAAAATACTTAACAATTTTGAACTAGACCTTCAATCCCACCCATGTTTCCACTGCACACTCTGATTACAGTCATACTCCTCATGACATTTGAAAAAAAAAATTATATATGAATAAGGTGAGATACTTCTCAGTAAGGATGGAATAAATTATTATCAGTGTGTGACAAATAAGTTTCTGTGTATCACATATAAATAACATACAATATTTGTATCATATAAATAACCTTCTATAATGTGGTTCATGTTTACATATTAAACCTTTAAAACTATCTTCTCAATTTTCTGGACCCTGTTTACATGTAAAGCATTATATCCTTCGGTGACCACATTTGGTGCATATCCAGGCACTCACTGACATTGAGGCGCATTCTACTCCCTACCCCAATTCAGCAAGCCCTCAGACTACTCCAAGGATCAAGGCGTTACGTATAGCCGCCCCCCTTTGCCTAGATACCACCAAACAGATTCCCCAAATATGCAACTTCACAATACCATGGTACTATATTCATAAACATATTTCACATTACTCTCAACAATATCACAACAGGTTTAATTTATACAATAATATGAAATAATCTCATGTCACGCATTTAAATAATAAAATCATACTTTAATAACACTCAGAAAAATCATATATGTAACAACCTGCTATATTAACGGGGTTTTTTTTTAATAATTATTGTGAAATTCCATTTTTCTGATACCTTCCTATATAAAATTAGTCATCCACCTAAGTAGCAAGAAGTTAAAATCACACAACCACCACCATATATAAATATGTACAATACCAGAGAGTTACAATGTTTCCAAATTATACATATATGATTGTTTCCCAAAATATCCTCAACTGGGCTAGGGCTATACAGAAATACTCCCAAAAATACTCACTCTACTACCTGCGAGCCTGATCTGCTCGCATAGTTGGATCACCTAAAAAATATTAATTTAATGGGATGAGAAGACACTCAGTAAGACGAAATATGTTATTACTAGTGTGTGGCAAATGAGTTACAATACTATGAAAATCTGTTTTTATATAATTATGTATAACTGAATCTGTAAATGTAGTACAAGTAATATAAACCACCACCTTCTTCCATGTTGCTTAACATATCTATATTTTAGGTTTCTATACATAATACTTTTAATATATATAAGTATATTCCCTATTTTTGTGAAACTGTACATACATAATAATAACTGAAAACATCCCTGGATGGATAACTGTATGTCATGATTTAACCCTTCATGATAGGGTTGTGCAGGCCGTAGGTGGGATCTATCACTGGCTGGCCTACCAAGATAAACCACCATACTCCATCAGTCCGATCGGCCCTCCTCAACCCATATCTAATGGGGAGCCTGTCCACACGTGGGCACGATCGACTTATCTACCACGTATTATCTAAATAGGTGGTTGCACTTTATTCTGTATATAGCAATGGTGCCGTATTCTATAAACTGTATCTGTAATGGTTCATTAGGGCCTGATACTATATAATACATCTCTATATACAACTATCTGTTTTACCATGATTATGTAATAACTGTATTAACCATGACGTTGTAGTAAACTGTATCTATATCAACTGTGTTTCTGAGATTAACTGTAAATCTGTATGTCATGGTACTATAAAACTGTGTAATCATGGTATTCTAAAAATGCTGTAAAACATATTCACTGTCCGTATATTCTGTATAACATAACTCTGAAAAATACTGTAAAATATGTTTTTGTACTATATCTATATTCCCAAATCACACAGTAATTTAAAACATATTAAACATACTTTATAAATTGTATAAATTTCTGATGTGAATAATAATCTGATAAAAATGTATAATTTATACTGAACACTGTCAAACATAACTTTCATTCATCCATTTCCATAAAATTGAGTACAAGATATAGAGATACAAGAAACTATTTTAGGAAGCTATTCTATGTCTGTACAATATTTACGACTACAATCATGTTTGACCCTTGAATGAAGGAATTCCTAAATCTAAGATTTCCATAACTGGCTAATTGTGGGACTCATGCCAACAAAAACATGCTAGAATTGCCTAACATAACATATTTTCCTTACCTGATTCCTGCAAAAAATTCCCTACTATAACGGGTCCTATACCCGTGGGTTCTCCACTCAACACCTTGAAAACCATATATTTCAGAACAAAAGATCACTATTTTTACGTCTACTGCGTTTCCTACAGCTGTTGGAAAGTCAAATTTTGCTTAAAAGACCTTACCCTGAATCTGGGATGAAATCCAACTCCATCCCACTGACGATCTACTCCGGAAAACTTGAAGAGAACTTCCCCAAGAGCGTTGTGGTGACCTCAGATCGTCAATCCGGCGAACGATGGAGTTGAAATAGAAGAAAGAAAAGGGAGAAACCAAAGGGAGAAGAGAGAGCAAGAGAGAGAGAGAGTTTTTCTGACTTTTGCTGCGTTAAAATCCGAGGTAGGCACTTTTTATACTGTGGAATTCGTCAATGAGCCACGTCATCTCGTCGACGAGGTCAAGAAGAAGTTTCATCGACAAAATTCAGAACGTGAAATAACTTCTCGATATCTTCTCGTCGACAAAACTTGTCTTCATCGACGAGACCCTCTTGTACCCTCATCGATGAATCCCCTGTGTTCGTTGACGAGGACCTGATAAATTTTCTTGGGTCATTACATCCCAAAGTGTAACATCGTCGACGAACGCTTTGGCTGCCTCCTTCTGTTACTGTTTCCATTTCTCTCCCTCTTTTTTATTTAAATATCATTATTCTTCAGTTCGTTACAATATACCTCATAATATAATCATATATTCAAATTTGAAACCAACATATACTTAGATTAAAATCAACATAATATCCATATAATTATATTTTTTAATTTAATCGGTTAATTTGTGAAAACAACTAATATAATTTATTCCCCTTACCTCACCCTAAGAGTGGTGCCTAAGATCCCCAATCCACGAATCTGCTCCGATTAACCTGCTAAGGATCAAAGTCGAGACCCTGTGGTGGTGTTCGATCGTCAATTTGGCTTAATATTGGGGGAAAATTAAAGAGAGAGAGAGAGTGGGTTTACCTTATCCCAGGAGTGGTGCTTACGACGCTCCTACGATAAATCCACTCTTGTTAAAATGTTGGTGGCTGAGATATTACCTAGTGGTATTTTCTGTTCTTCAATCGATCAAAAATCGGAGAAGAAATTGAAGATAGAGGGAGAGAGAGAGATGGGTGAAGGAGAGAGAAAGAGAGAGAGAGATGGGCAGAGGAGGGAAAAGTGCACAACACTCAATTCTTACATTTGAAATCCTGAAAGATCTTAGATCGTTCAGGTAACTATATATAATATTATTATATTATATTATTAAATTAATAATAATAATTTTTAATTATTAATTAAATTAAATTAAATTAAAATCTATTTTATTTTATTTTATTTTGTAGATCATAACCCTAATCAAGTATAACTATTTTTGAGATCATTACAATAATTTTTTTTAATTAATTATATGCGAGCTTATTTGTCATCTTTAAGTTTAAATTAATTTTATTATATATATAAGACAGGTAGAGAAATAAAATAGAAAATGATTATTCTCTTGCATAGACAAATGACTTCTTATTAAAGAAAAGATATTTGAGAGATGAAATAGGAACTTGCCATAGAATTACGCATTACGTGTTATTTGGGATGAAAAGTTTATAGATGTGAAAAAGGGGATAAATAATAATTGTAGTTTGGTTATTGATGCACCTAATTAATGACCTAAGGATGCATTTAATATTTTACTAGACTAATTTTGCATAATTTATTAGACTATAACCACAACGTCAACAACAAAACCAAATCTTAAGTTTCACGAACTAGGGTTGGGTATATGAATCATTTTCTGTCAATTTATGCAAACATGAACCATTTCTTTTGAAAAATATAGGGTTATTAAATATTTATTCACTATCTCATTCCAAGTTATTTTAAGTGTACCTCTACCCCTTCTACTACCCCACACAATAACTAACTTGCCCTTCCTCACTGGCGCATTATGTAACCTACGTTGCAAGTGTCCAAATCATCTGAGTTGCATTCTTTATTCAGCACAATCCGAGTTGTATTGCAACTCTATTCGGTCTGATTCGATCTGGTCAAGTCTCCTTTGGGCTCAATCCGAGTCGATTATCGCTCAATTAGGCTCAATTCGAGCCGATTAAGTCTCCTTTAGGCTCAATATGAGTCAATTAAGTATCCATTAGGCTTGATCCGAGCCGATTATGTCTCCTTTGGGCTCAATCCGAGCTGATTATCATTTCCATTGGGCTCAATATGAGCTGGTTAAGTCTCCATTAGACTCCATCTGAGCCGACTAAGTCTCCTTTGGGCTCAATTTGAGTCGATTGTCACTCCGTTGGGCTCAATCCGAGCAGATTAAGTCTCCTTTAGCCTCAATCTGAGCCAATTAAGTTTCCATTAGGCTTGATCTGAGCCGATTAAGTCTCCTTTGGGTTCAATTTGAGTCGATTATCATTCCATTTGGCTCAATCTAAGTCGATTAAGTCACCTTTAGGCTAAATCTGGGCTAGTTAAGTCCCATTAAACTCCATCTGAGCTGACTAAGTCTTCTAGGGGCTCAATCTGAGCCGATTATCACTCTATTTGAATCAATCCGAGTCAAATATCACTCCATCAAGCTCAATTCGAGCCGGTTAACTCTCCATTGGGCTCAATCTGAGCCGCATTGCATTACACTTCTGGAATGTTTTATCACCTTATGAGCATGCTCATTCTTAGTTTTCCTTATGAATAGTGCTCATCAGGTGGACTAACCTGCAGACTTTATGAGTTGTGCTCATCAGTTGGGTCATTTCTAGTGAGCAGTGCTCACTCTTTGTTTCCCTCATGAGTTATGCTCATCAAGTGGACTAGTCTTCAAGCCTCATGAGTTGTGCTCATCAGTTGGGCCATTTCTGGCCTTTGTTTGCCTAGTCTTCAGGTCCTATGAGTTGTGCTTATCAGTTGAATCATTCTTATTTTTTGTTTGTCTCATGAGCTATGCTCATCAAGTGGGCATGATAAGAAATGAATTTGGAAAGAAAATAAAAGAAAAGATATTTGAGATGGAGAAATAAAAATAGAAAATGACTATTCTCTCGCATAGACTTATGACTTCACATAAAAGAAAAGATATTTTTGAGAGATGGAATCAGGAACTTGCATAGAATTTCGCATTACGTGTGGAATGAAAAGTTTGTAGATATGGAAAAAGGGATAAATAATGATTGTAGTTTGGTTATTGATGCACCTAATAACGTAAAGATGCATTTAATATTTTACGAGACTAATTTTGCATAATTTATTAGACTAGATTACTTAAATACTTATCTTATTTGTTGTCTATTTGACCATTTATAAGGGAATGAGTTAATGGTATGAATATTTTTTTTAATACATACAAATCTCCGATTCTCTTATGAAGTCTAGTAACTCTTAATTATGAAACAAACGCATACTAAGGTCTTGTTTGGGTTTCATGGATGAATTCATAGGAATAGAAATGGAAAAAGATGTTAAGGCATGATGGGAACAAAAATGTATTTCGCGAGGGGTCACCAATCACCATTGTTCTGAAAATCTTGATTGTAGACATGCTGGACGGGGTTATCATGGGAAGAAATAAAAATTGAAATCTCCATAAGGAAATAAGTATTTGTATATTAAAATAATAGTACTGTCCTTTCATTATAATAATATAAAATAAAAATACTTAAACTACCTTTTAGAACATAAATTTTAAATTTTAGATTTAATACACTCGCATATTATATTTTGTCCAAATTCAAAATCTTTCCCAAATATAAGGTTACTATATATATACCTTAATATTTTAAAATAATTTAAAATGATCCAAAAATGCTTACTGTTTTGAGTAATATCAGAGCAATTAAATCAAAAGAAAATTAGTCACAAATAATATGACTAAAGAACATTTTATTTGTATTATCGATTAGCAGAATTCAAACACTAATTCTATTAATCTATAGAATAACATATTTTTATTTAAAAAAAATTTAACGCATTTCACAACCGAATAAAAAATTGAATAAAAGGGTTGCATATTTATAACTATAAAAGAATTTGCAATTGACCATACAACTTTGACATAAGAGCTCTGACCCAAAACTTTTAAAATTGGAGAGAGAGAGAGGCATGCATGTGAAATGCAGAAGGGCAGCCAGCTGGGTTCTTTGAACGGTTGAACCGCAATGTTTGGAGTTCTGAATAATACTTTCCACTTCCACATTGGACGGTCCATTTTTGTGGGTTTATTAACATTTATGCATTAAGGTATAAGTGAGCAAAGTGTACAAGGAATTAAAGTGTGTATTCACACACATGGCAGCTCCTAGTAAGTCCTCTTGACCCGCCCCCTCCAAATTCCCACTGCTCATCCCATGATGGCTTTAGGAAATTCAATTTTAACCCAACAAAAAAAAAAAACCTTAATCCTTTAAATTTGAATTTAAGATTAGGTTTAAGTAAAATATAATATTAAATAATGTTAAAATTTAATAAAATTCACTCAAATTGAAATCCGAAGTCGGCAACCTGTACTCTCACACACAGCATAATTTCCCAATCGGGTTTATGCACATCATCACCACCTCTTCACGAAAAAAATATTAGGTAAATCAGGTGTATTCGTCGAATCTAATACAATTTATCATGTGTAGAAAAAATTATCTAATTTAGTTGTATACATATACATGACAAAATCATATTAGATTCGGTGTGTTCGTTTGATGTATCTAATAATTTCTCCTTCTTTACATCTATCATCCCTCCCTTCTGGTTAGAATTTTGTATTTCTATTTACCTCCTTTGGCAGCCCACGATAATAGATTTGCTCACCCTTCTCGGAAAAAAGAAATTATCTGTTTCATGTCAATCTACAATTGTAAAGATAGTGAGTTGGACCTTGATGATCCCAACATCATAAGTTCAAATCTTTATTCATAATTTGTCTAGTGAATTATTAGGAATGAGTTAATAGACGGATAATTATATTTTCATCCTCTCGGTTTGATGTTAACTTTGTGAGTCTCAAGAGGTTGTCCGAGTAAGAGTTTGGGGTCACAAAAAATAATCATTGTAAAGATAATAATTTTTTTAATGAAAAAAATACAAAATGGGTTTTATAGACCCCACCAATATGAACTTGTGATAAATGAAAATTTAGAAGATACCTATCCGAATGGTGAAAGACTGAAAGAGTCTATTTTGAGAAGGGGGTTTGGTGAAAAGTTTATTGATTTTCAACTATGCATCTATGTCGTAATTTATTTTTAAAATTACTTTACTTACTCTTGTTTCAATATTTAAATTTGAAAATTTTAATGCAAAAATGTTATAATTGTATGAGTAATTTCCTTGAGTTTAAAGTCAATGGATGGTTTCCCATAAAAATTTAAAAATAATATGTTTTGGATAAATATATAAAAGCTTAAGCCATAAGTCTTACCAATCATATCATTTTTTGAAACTTTCTATTTTTGATTTTTACTAGTCATAAATTATAATTAACTTTTGTTTAATAAGCTACTTTCCCAAGTCATAATTAGTCAACATTGCTTACCGAAAAAAATAACTTATTTGTCGTCATAAGATATTACATATCAAAAAGTTATCCAATCAGTATTAAAGGCTCGAAGAAATTAAAAAAAAGAAATAACCCTACTAAATGCATCCGTACTAAAGGCTCGAAGAAATTAAAAAAAAAATAACCCCACTAAATGCGCAACAATTAACTTCCCCAAATAAAATGTCTCGGCACTTGAGTAACAAAAAAGAAAAGTAGTCTAAAAAGATTAAAAAGGAATAATATTTGAAGAGGAATAAGAGTGACTTATTTGTCTATTTCTCCATAGTTGTACATGAAAGTGTGAGGCTCACACCTTATCTCACTCGAACTATAAAAGTAGTATGTGGGAAAAGAATAAAAACTTGTAAAGGTTTACAAAAGAGAATATAATTCTATTTTTTTTAAAAAAAACTAAAATGAATAGTGGACTCTGTTATGCATTCACGAATGAAGCATATCACTATTGGTCTTCATTTTGTTCGTGATCTGGTTACAAAAGGTTTGCTACAAGTCTCTCATGTTAGCACCTATGATCAACTTGCCGATCTCTTAACTAAGGCTCTATCCCGTCGCAAATTTCACTATTTGTGCTCCAAGATTGGTTTAACTTATGGCACGCCTATCTTACGAGGGCGTATTATAGAAATTTGCTGAAAATCCTAACAGTTGAAGATTTGCAAATATCCGATTGTATGCAATGATCTGGAATTCTTCATATTGTATTATTTGAATATTGATTTGTATTTGATACTTTAGAACTTTCTTGATTTAGTATTTAAATACTTTTGAATTTGTATTTGAATTTGATAGTATAGAATTTCTTGGATTTAATATTTAAATATTTTTGAATTTGTATTTGAATTTGTAACAAACTATATCTTGTACAAGTCCTATATATAGGTACCATGCCCCGAACTCGAAAGTGGGGTCCGGAGGGTTATTCTAAATAAATCTCTAATACCATAATATAAAACAGCGGAAGACCTCCATAATAAATTACCAAAAAACTAGTTTATCCTAATACATTACAATATCCATCTCAATATGAACAATAAAGATCTAAACTCATCAAAACAAAAATAGATAATAACAATAACAATGCTAGACAAGATCTTCTATCTCACTCACGCTTCCACTGTGCACTCTCATTACTGCTATACTTCTAATGACATCTGAAAAATGATATGATAATGATAGAGTGAGACACCTCTCAGTAAGGATGGAATAAATTATCATCAATGTGTGACCAATGAGTTTAGTGTATTTAAAATATAACCATTTGTTAATCAACAACAACAATTGTTAATACATTTACAAACTATACTCACACATACATTATCATTAATAAGCGAGAGTTCTCGAGGATTGAGGAGATTACGCGCCCATACATGTAACACCCCTTTGCTCTGATACACGCCCATACATGTAACGCCCCTTTGCTCTGATACCTTATGTAACCTTGCCCATTTAGTTTGGGTATGGCTACAACTGATACCTATCAAGGCACTTACCTTACTCAACAAGCCCTCGGGTGGAGAGTTTACTTCGCCCCAACCACACGTAGTACCACATTATAAATTATATTTAATACTTTGTTATACATAACTTTCACATGTAAACTATAACTCACACCTATATAAATATTATAAATTGTAAGTTCTTAATACTTTTGTAACTATAAGTTGTGTACTGTAAATACTTTGCAACTATACTGTAGAGACCTGGAAAATATAAATAATAAAAGAAAATGAAAAAGTGGGGTTTTTGGTCGGAGTAGGAGAAAATCGGCGACGGTTTTCTAGAGGAGCCAGAAAACTGGCGATGGTTTTGGTTAGTTACTGTGAAATGGTAAAGGTAAAATGGTAAATTTAAGGGCCGATTAATAGAAAACCGACGACGGTTTTCTATGAAGCAAGGAAAATCGTCGATGGTTTTCTAGCCAGTGCTGAAAGTAATAAGGGAAAACCGAGAGTCATTTGTTCAATAAAAATTAAAAACCTCTCTTCTCTCTCTCTCTCTCTCTCAAGAAAACCCACGCACCCTCTCCCTATAAACTCCGATTCTGGCTTCAATTTTCACTGGATCGATGATCGAAAGCCGCCACATTACTTCTGGGAAGATTCTTTACAAGTATACTAGAGTAGATTGTTGGTTAGGCCAACTTGGGTACCATCCCAAAATTTGGGTAAGTTAGTTATTTAAGTCTTATAAGTTATTGGGTATTTTTGGACTGAGGAAAATGTATTAGATGGAATAATACTGACGTTTTGTTGGGAAAATGTGAATTTTAGGGTGTAGAGCTGGAAACACCGCGGGTGAAGGTTTGGTTCGATTTGTGGGCTTCTCAATAAGTCAGGTAAGGGGATAAATTAAGTCATCATTTTTTTCATGAAAGTTATTTCATATTATACAACATTTAATTTCAGAAATTATGCATATTATAGTACAGTGTTTGGAAAAATACTGCTATCAAACAGGAAAATAGATTTAATATGTATTATCAGAAATATGATTTCATATCAGATTTTATGTTTAGAATATTTCTCACATTTGTGTGGCATGAGTATGGATTTCTAGTAAAATTATGTTATGTCAGAATATTATGATTTTTCCAGAATAAGCATGTTACGACAATTTTTAGAAAAACTCGAAAAACAGTACGGAAACTATGGTTTTCAAATATTATGTTAAATATACAGAAATTTCATGATTTAGTATGTTATGATATGGTCGGCGCAGATGCCGTGATTTTATGTTATGATATGCCGGCGTAGATACCGCGATTATATGTTATGATATGTCGGCGTAGATGCCGTGATTATATGTTATTATATGTCGGCACAGATATAGTGATTTATGTTGGCATAGATGCCATAATTATGTATGTTATGTTAGAATTTATGAAAATATGATCATGTCAAATATTTCTATGAAATATGAAACAACTACGTACAAGTATATAAAATGTATTATATGATAGCAGAATTCGGATGACTTAGTTTAGTCTCACGAAACACGATACCGTAGCTATATGTTCAAGATTATGTTTATGTTAGTGCTACCACACATCTCAGATAGAGTATGGGAGATGGCAGTCAATGTGACTTCATGGTAGCGTAGGTGCCTCACTGGTAGTCTAGACCAGGTGGGGCAAGCCCATTGTACTTATAAACTTATGTTTGACTTAACATAGTCGGCCAGCCATTGCTAAGTCCCACCTGCGGGTTGCATAACCTAGTCATGTGGGGGTAAGACATGACATCAACTAGCTATCCATTCTGGGTATTATTTCAGCATTGTACATTTATATATGATGATTTTTATGTACAAAAATTTAGTATGTTATATTATGTTATGACGAATCATGTTTCATTCATATATGATATAGACAGTTTTTACTAGATATGTTTTATGTACTGTTTATATGTATAACATGAAAATACTCATGTCGCCACACACTGATGTCAGTTTATCTCCCTTACTGAGAGGTGTCTCATCCCAGCATTACAACATTTTAGGAAATCCAAGTAGAAGGGCCGATAAAGCTCCGTAGCAGTAGAGGTTGACTAAGCTACCCTGTCAGGAGGGTAAGTAGTTGAGCTAGGGTCAGTTTGGTTTTTGGGTTGTGACTTTAGAATACTTTTTGATCCTTTTGGTGGATGTATGTATATGTATATGACAGATTCAGTAGAACTCTAGTATTGTGCTTGTTATTGAATGACATGCATGTAATTTTATGTTTTCCGCTGCTTAGGTATCGAAGGTATATGATAGGTATATTCCTGGTACTCATAGGTACAGGTTGATCATGATTATGACAGTTTAACAGGATATTAGAAGTATTGTAAATGTTAATATATGAAAAAAAAAAATATGTTGTAAAATAAGCAGGTCGTTACATATACTTTGTGAACTGTAATCTCTGGAATACTCTATTTTGTTATACTCTGCTTTTGTAACAACCCGAATAAAATGGTCTTTAAACAATAAAAGAAAGGGAAATGGAAGCTGAAAACAGAAGGAAGCAGTCGACAAGACTAACAGAAAGGGAATCAGCAGGGTTTCATCGATGAATATAGGGGATTCGTCAACGAAGGCTTAAGAAAATTCGTTAACGAATATAGGGGACTCGTCGACGAAGAAATACCGAGAGGGGGTTTGAGCCGACTGAATTTCTTCAACGAAGGACTAAATTTCGTCGACAAAATTAATAAAGAGTTCGTTGACGAAAGACGGGCTCGTCGACGAAATCCTCTATTCCATAAATATGGGAAAATCCATATTTTACTTAAAGATTAAGAAATTTATGATCTCTCTCTCTCCTCTTCGGTTCTCTCTCTTTCTTTCGTCGATTTCGGGCCAGATCTACACCGGATCGACAATCTGAAGTCACCACGATGCTCCTGGGGAAGTTCTCTCTAAATCTACTGGAGCGGATCGTTGGTGAAAGTTAGGTGGAAACCATCCCAAATCCAAGGTAAGGCTTTTTACTCAATATTTGGATTTGTGACAGTTGAGAAAAGTGTTATACGCTTGGAAATATTGAACTTTAATACTGAGAGTTTTCATTTCCAGGGGTGTTGAATTGGGAACGTTGGAAATTATCCCTAAGTTAAGGTAAGGCTTTTTAAGTCAAATTTGACTTAACGGTAGTTATAAGAAGTGTTATGCACGTAGAAATATTGAAGTTTAATATTGGGGGTTTGCATTTTCAAGGTGTTGAGTTGGGAACCCTGCGGATGCGGGGTAGAATTTTCTTAGGGGCTTTTCAGGAAGCAGGTAAGGGGATAAACTAAGCTAGTTCTTTTTGAGAAAATGTATGTATATATATATATTATTCGATTCTGGAAAGTAAATATGTTTATATATATATATATGAGTTATATTTGGAAAAATACTGTTTAAATTATGTTATGTTGAATACGTGGAAAATATGTTCAGTGTGGCATGAGTACAAAACGTTGGAAATACTGTTTTCTGTGAATGTAAATGATACGAATTTTTATGATGTAAAACCAGCGTATGAGCCGAGGTTTTTATATGTTTTTCCAGTGTACGGGCCGTGCTATGTGACTGTGTTTGCCGGCATACGAGCCGTGCTATGATGTGATTTGCCAGGGTACGAGCTGTGCTATGATATGTTTGCCGGCGTACGGGTTATGCTATGATGTGATTTTCCAGCGTACGAGCTGTATTATGATGTGATTTGCCAGCGTACGGGCTATGCTATGATGTGATTTACCAGCATACGGACTGTGCTATGATGTGGTTTGCCGGCGTACGGGCCGTGCTATGATAAAATGTGTAATACCGGCGTACGGGCTGATGATTTCCATGATATACGTATATATGCGAAATGATATGATTAATGTGAAAATTTATAATATGAGATATCCATGTATCACTGTTTCAGTATATATTATATGATATCAGAACCTGGTTGGTTTGGTCTAGGCTAGCACTTGCACGATACTGTTTCTATGTGTCCATGGTCTTCGTGATCATGATATCTGTATTAACGCCACTGTACGGAGTGGTGTGAGATTGGATGGTCGATGTGGTTATTTTTAAGAAGTGTGCTGTTATCGCCCTTGGTGTATGGATCAGGTTAGGCAGACCAATCGGACTTACAGACTGTATGTTTGACTTGGTAGTGGTCGGCTAACCATTGTCAGGTCTCGCCTTCGGGCCACACAACCCAGTCATGTGGGGGTAATACATGACAACAGTCAGCTAACCTACTAGGAATGTTTTGTGTTATTATTATTATATGAGATGAAATATGTTTATGAAAATGCAGTATGTTCTGCCATGTGTTGGTATATATATATATATGTTTTCCCAGATTTGAAAAAACAGTACTGAACATGTTATGTATGATATATGTAGAACACGGAATACTCATGTTGCCACACACTGGTATTAGTTTATTTCCCTTATTGAGAGGTGTCTCACCCCTAAATTTTATAAACTTTTCAGGAACCCCAGATAGGAGAGCGGGAAAAGCCCTGCTGATCTAGAGTTGTCAGTTTGCCCTTTTTGAAGGGTAAGTTTTGCAAGAACAGTGAGATTTTGTAGGAAATGTCTCTAAATGTGATTTTTGGGATGTATATACTGAGATACAGTGATGGTAGTAACTCTGATGTTGTAATGCATGTTATGATGAGATGTATATGATTATAAGCTTTCTACTGCTTAGGCTTCTGTTATATATTCTGATATATCCCTGGTACCCACGGGTCCAGGTGGATGGTTACCTGCTGGGTTGGAATGTATAATGTTGATTTTATTATATTAAAAAAATATATGGAAAATAAGCAGGTCGTGATAGCTTTCATATGCTCTATTAACATATACTCTACTCTGTTATACTCTGATTAAATCTACAAATATGAATATAAGAACTCACCCCCGAATGGATAAACGACATGCTTCCCCCCAAAACGAGTTATGCAATCCGTAAGCTAGACTTAACCCTGGCCGACCTGCCACCAGGCTTAGTCAACTATACTCCATCTTTGCTAGTACGACCGACCTTCCCATGCTAGTCTAGACTCCAGGGGAAACTCTACACTTCACTAGCCCAATTGACTATTCAATATCAACACTCTCCTTGAGACGTATGGTTGCACTAACTCTTCATTACTGTAGCTACGATACTGAGCGTGTTATGGTCCATCAGAGTTTTTAAACCATACATTATAATTTAACAATAATAATATTCTATACTTTACTTTCTTTTCCACGGTTCCAAAAATAGTATAATACCCACATATTTCAGTATATCAATATATCATACTATAAACTCATAACTTTAATTAAACAATAATATTCTTTCTCATGCCACACAATTTAAGTATTTCTCATAATTATACAAACTACTGGAAAACCAGTCGTGTCATACCCAATATCTGTTTTACCGAAAATATAGGTTTAATTATCTCCACAATTTATTTAACTCAAAATATGTATTTAAAGGAAAAATGAAGATAGTCAACCCTGCTCACTTTAATTCTTTACAAAATATGTATAATAAATCAAACCAATAATTTTAACCGGTCAAATCATTCAGAAAAATTTACTACAATAATCCAAAAATCAAATCATTTAATTCAATCGGTTCAACTTTAAAATAAAAATTATTATAAAATCTCTAAGCTCGCAAACACCAATTTAATTAACTAATAATAATAATAATCCAAAATCCAATTTCCATATACCAGAATATTCAGAAAAACGTGTATATAATTTTTGTAATCTCATAATACAATTTAATCAATTAAATTATAAAAATTTCTAACATAATTTATTTCCCTTATGTTAGAGAACTCATCCTCAAAACCTAAGTATCAAGGAGAGAGAGTTAAGAGGATCTTATATTAACTTTGGAACTGCTCACAGAGACGATATAAGACTGGATGCACACTAATACCTTACCTTACCCCTAGAGTGGTGCCTACGACGACCCTATGACAAATTCACTCTGGTTAACTCGTTAAGGATTGAAACCGGGACCTCATGGTAGTGTTCGTTTTACCGCTGCGAAATCTAGAGAGAGAGAGAGGCGTGAGAGAGAGTGGCGTGAGTGAGAGAGATTTTCCACGGCCATCAAGGGGTTTCAAATTGAAATCTCTTTTGAATTCAATCAGTATAACTTTTACTTATATATATAACATATAATATATTATATTAATATTATATATATATATATATATATACACACACACACACACATTACTTAATCCATATATATGTATACTTATATATCCATCATATCATTTATTTAACAAATTCAATTTAATAATATTTAATTTATTAATTAATAACATTTTTTTCCCAGGTTACTATAGTAGGACATCTCTTTATCAATGAAAGTGTCTTACATTTTCCATAGACTTAGCATAGAAAATTCTCATATGATATATATGAGCGTATTTACAATTTATATAGTAATAATGTTAAAGGAGCATGAAATTTCATTTGGCTAATCACGAAACAAGTCGAGGAAATTTTGGCGAATTAAAAAAGAAGAAGGTGAATTCTTACTTGAAAGAATCAGCTAGACAGTTTAAATAAGCCGAGTTTATGAGGTTTGAGAATCGAATCAACCAATATATTTCGATGCAAAGTGATGAACTTGGTCCACATATTGCCAATAAAAATTAGTGTGATTGGCCAGAAAATTTATTTTATATAGATAAAGATAATAATCCACTACTAAAAGATCCTTTCGCTAACTAAAAGATCAAGTCTCCACTTGCATATCAGGACAAAAATCATTTAGAGCAATTAACTAAAAAAGATTCGAATGAGATGTGAGCCTGCATCGAAGCATGCAAGACGCGATGGTAAAGTCTACTATCATAATTTGCCGAAGAAGTAAAGAACAAAACTTCCTCGTGAAAGAAAATATATATATATATATATATATATATATATATATATATATTTTTTGAAAGAGGAATACTAAAAATTTGTGAGTCATCACAAATGATATAAGAGTGAATCATAAATTGTCTTTTAACACCTGAGATCCTTTTGAAGTGATTAAGCTCAGCCGCCAATGTTTACAAATAATAATTTAGGCCATTTGGTGGAATCAACGAAGATGAGAATAGCTATATGGGTTTGGGCGACTGACTGCCACTGATGCTTCTCCATTGAAATGTCCAAGTCAATTAATTGCCTATACACTTAATCGTGTATATGATGATAACTTATCGCTCCGGCATATATACCATACTTACAAAAGCTTCACAAGTAATTAATTAGTCTCTAGTAGACTTCATTATTTTCTCTCTCTCTCTCTCTCACATTCAAAGTTGTCTTTGATTTTTGTTCTTCAAATTAAGGAAAGCCCTATGGAAATTGCTTTTGCTTTTTTCTTTTCCCCTAGCTACTGAGATGTTTTAGTTTGTCAAGGTGTCCCTTGTCTGCTCATGAATTCAGCAACAGTTCGAAGGGTTTCGAAAATCTCCGGATTTATGCTTATTTTCTATTCTCCGAAACATTTTGTTGCTTATTGCGCCCTTCCTCGTCTCTGAACACCTAGGCATCCACTGTGAACTTTTCCTCATTTGAACCTAAATAAGAGAATTTAATGATTTAAAAATAAAATCACAGGAAATTGGGATTCTCTCTATTGTATTTTTTTTTTCAAAATTTTGAATTTTTTTAATTAGTAGGGATAAAGATTCTTTCTCTTTTCTAGTTTAATATACCCTTTTAATTAATAATTAAGGTCTCGTGCATTAATTTTGAAAAGGAAAAGCAAAAATTAGTTTTTAGTAACTTCTTTTAACATTTGCGGTTAATTTGATTAAATTATGGAAAAAATATGATTGTATACTTTCAATATTTAATTGATATTTAATTATTAATTAATTATATAATTCGATTAAGTTGATTAACCGAAATATAATTTCTCCATAACCAAACTAAAAACCGAATAACCGATTTTGCCAAAATATATAACCGAACCAAACCGAATTAAAAATTAACCAAACTAAACCGAACGAATTTGGTCAATTATTTTGATTAATTCAGTTTTCACCAAATTATGCACACCACTAATTTTAACCATTATCCTTTACTTGTGGTTTGACTGATGAATTATCAGTAATAATTTGACTGATGAATTATCAGTAATGCATGAATAGAGGAAGAATAATATTTTCACTCTCCCGTTTTGGAGTCGCAGCGTCAGTCCAAAGGGCTCGCCAGAATTAGAGTCCCGAATCATTTAAACATGAAAAAAATAATAATAAAAAAATAAAGAGGAAGGAATTGAAGTAGAAAGTTGGACATGCATGCATATATTGCAGCATCCATCGTGGACCATCATGATGATATTTTTACTTATTCTCCGCCGGCTAAAAATTTCAACTTGTATATATATATATATATATATAACACGTGGCCTTTTGACTCTCTCTATAATCTGTATAAGAAATATTTTAATTTTAAAAAATAAAAAATTATAGGAAGTTAAGATTGTCGGAAAAACCCATGAAGAAGAATAATTAGTAAATTTAAAATTTATTAATCACAAAATATTATATAGTGACGAACAATATATTTGATCATTTAAAAGAATAGAGTGTGTATTCGTGTTTCTCGAGTTACGTTCAAGTTTTTTTATAAATATAGTCATTTTATATTTAAGTTGAAACCAAGGAGGAAACTTATTTTCCCTTCTATTTTTATTCTCTATTAAATATTATCAAAAATGAAAGTTTTGTTTTAATACGATTAAAAATTTAAAAACAATTAAATACAAATGATGAACAAAATCAAAATTTTGTTTATGGATTTGGTATATTTTTTATTCTCACTTTTCTCGATAATCAAACATGAAAATATAGATTCCTTGATATTTTTCTTCATTTCTCTAATATTTTTTGAATTCCAAATAAAGCCTTACAATAATTTTTTTTTTTTTTTGGATTTTGATATTATTTTTTATTTAAGTTTGATTTCTAGCAAATTTTCTCCTATTTTTTTTACTTGTTTATATAAATAAAAATTCGAATCACAATTCATGCCGAGCCTGATCGGGTTTGGATTTAGAACTTGAAATTATATAGATAGAACAGAAAATTAATGTAAAAAATATTAAATTTTGTTTAAATTCAAATTTAGTGACAGAAATTTATCTTTCCAAACACAACCTAAAATATTAATAAATTTTTTTTATTTAACTTGATTCATGTTCTCGACGTGATTATTAATTTGCTTTACAATTGCATTTATGAAGATCTATCCAAAAGTCTACTTATATTTTATATTGACTCTTCCAAGCAAGTTATTGGAAAATTGAGTGTGAAATCGCGTAACACAGTACGCCGCCATCAAAACATGAAACGTGGGAAGCTCCTTTACCGGCGAAAGAGGACGGCGGACGCTAAACACCCACCCACTAAAGTGACACAAGAACGAAACAAAAAGAAAAGAAAAGAAAAGAAAAGGAAAGTGGGTGGAAAAGTTTCAAAAATAAATATGAATCTCACATGTCTGAATCACCACAAAAAGGCACAGCACTACAAACTTTGTGGAAGATTCAACAGTCTATGGCGACGACTTTGGATTCTTGGAGCAATCCCTCCCGTTCAACACTTCAGGGCTGATGGACACTCTACTGTTGTATTCGAGTCTCTTTCGAGAGAAATAGAGGCATTCGGACTATGAGGTATATGAGTTAGTTGATTGATATATCGAGCCCAATACATTATCGATAGACAAAGTTTTTACAGATTACAAATAGATGTTACGGTCCAATCCAATCAATATAGATGGGCATAAACATGTGTCAAAATATGATTGGGCCAAGTGGACCAATCAACATGCTAATTTACGCGTCATGCATACCTAATTTTTTTTTATTCTTGAGATCTTAACAATCTATGGGATAGAGGGAGTCACATGGTCTTAATTTTTACCTGGATAAGTTACAACTCTAACCAACAACAAACATTATCCATGTCTTTGCTAGGACAACTTGAAGAAATTATATAGGAGACCTTCCCCTCAATGTGTCCATGTTTGTGGTCCTACATTCATTAATATTAAAGAGGAACTCATTTTCAGTAAGTGTATAATTAAGGAAACAGGCATAGTGACACGTGGAGGGGGAGGTCCCCTATATAATTTTTCGACAACTCGAGAGAACCGAGACTCATAGTTAAATTCATATTTCGGACTTTTTGTTTTAGATTAAAGATAGATCACTTCTTTTTATTTTATTTTTCAAATTAGACCCCACAAATTTTCACTCATTTGCATGATTAAAGATCAACCCTCTATCTTTGTGTTGTTACATCAAGAATTCTCTACAAATAAAATAGACCTTAAACAAACTTCCTACTCTCAAAACAAATCCTCCTTGATCTGTCATACGCAACACCTTTACTTCAATTTCGAATCTTAAATTTAAATTTGTATGAATTTGAATAAAAAAAAAAATATACAAAATCATATTGAATTTTATTCAAATTCATACAGATTTAACTCAAAAAATTTGAAATTCATAGTTCCGAAGACAAGTCTTGAAATTTCTAAAAATATCTAAAATCCCTCTAGAATTTTCAATTTGTCATTGAAATTGTCCCATCAAGAAAGAAGAAAACAAAGTATAGTGGCAACTAGTGGAAAAAACTAATTCCATTTTTCTTCAATTCTTTTTCAAACTCTTGAAGAAAAATGTAGGACAATAATTTCTCAAGAGTTTTGCTATGACAAGGAGTGCCACAATTGCACAAACCCCTTGTGAGGTTAACACAATTAGATGAGACATTTGAATACAAAGTGTGTAGGGCTCAAAGTGCACTTTTAACCATGGGCTGCTTTGATCTTTATTACTTTTTTTTTTTTAATTTTTTTGTACTTGTAATTTGTTGATTTACCTAATTAAAGATGTGGACAGGGAAGAAATTTGAAAGGGGAGGAGAAAGTGAAAGTGAAAGTGAAAGTGGGGTGATTGAAATTTTGAAAATTGAATCAGTGGTTCAGCTAATAGTTTCATTTCTAATTACATCACATGCTTGAAATTTTCACATTTGTTCCTTCCCAAAAGTCACCATGATGCCCTACGCATGTAAGCAAAACTTTGATTTATTGATGAATATGCAAAACCCAAAAAAATAAAAAATAAAAAATAAAAAAAAAATAGAATGAATATATTTTGACCTATTCCTCAACTTTGTTTTTTTTTTTTTTTTGTTGATTGTTTGTATGAAATTTCAGTTGATTTTTTTTTTTTTTTTTTTACTTGCAGGTTTAACCAGGTTAGGTTAGATTATTGGATATGATTCATATCAAATTATATAGAAATTCTCATGACTTTGTTAAAATTTGGGATATTTTAACAAAAAAAATTATAAGTTTTAGCTGATGAAATATCTTTACTTTCTGTTTGGAGAGGTCTTAGATTTGGAGTTGTATGAATTTGGATAAGATGTAGTATAAGATTGTATTGAAATTTATCAAAATTTACCCAAATTCAAATCTAAGGTTTAAAATTCACACTCCCAAACGCTACCTTAGGTCTCCAATTATTTATTGATATACCCTCACTTTTGATGGAGGAAAACCGTGGTTACAAGACAAGCAATGAGAGATTACAGATAAAATAGACATTAAAGGCCTCCCAAAAATAGCACCAACAACCAACTAAAAATAAAAGGTTGCCGTTTGACTGATATAATTTGTTGACTTTTTTTATAAAAAAAATTGAGAAAAAAATGAGTGCTAGAAATGATAAGGGAGTAGAGCGAAACTTAGTTAAAGATGAACTTGGACACATGGATTATAATTTTTCTTCTTTTTCTTTTTTATTATTGGAGGTTACTGGGTTGCAGAATTACAAAGTAACACATTTCCCATATGATATTCTTCTGTACCTTTCTCAAAACTCGAAATTGAGACTAGTAACATGAAAATCTCATGCTTTAACCTAGTCCGACACAATTAATTAGCATTAACCCAAAAATATATTCAAGAAAAAAAGTTGTCCAGTGCACGAAACTCTTATATACATAGGATCTGAAGAAAATACTAACCATGATGAGTGTATTATACATAACTTTATATTCATATTTACATTGAGAGAGAGAGAGATTACATGGGTTCAACTACTGCACATTTTTTAAATTGGGTTTATTAGCTTCCTCCCAAACAGGGGAGTTGAAAATGAGAGAATCTAGTTATTGATGAGTAGATGTAGCCCAGGGGAGAGTTGACTATTCTCTGGCCAGCACCCACTGTGGAATTTTTGCACTTGCTTTATACTTTTTTATTGGCATGACATGATAATGCAAGCACAAAATTTTTCAAATAAATTAGATTTTTTCTTTATATATCTAATTTTTGTAGTGTGAATAGGTTAGAAGTTCATATGATGGAAGAATTTCCCCAAAGATGAATTTAGGGTTTAAGGATTCCATATATTGGGATGGTGGGACTCTTGTACACAAGTTATTAGGTTTATATTTATTTTTATTTTCTTTATTAAAATCGGTTCAAATAAGATATCAGTTCACTATTTTACGGGGAGTATAGATTTCAAAATTTGAAGTTAAATTTGAGTAGATTTGTATAAATTAAAATTGATTTTATATAACATCTTATCCAAATTCAATATAGATCTAAATCTAAGATCTCTCCAAATATATAAAAAATGAATTTGAATCGAGGTTGAACAATTCATCATTAAAAATGATAAAACTAGATTAGAAAGTGTTATTGTATTAATATAAGAATGATTAATCTTGTCTTGATAAATTCTAGGATTTTTTTTACAAGAGAGATAAGAAATTTTTTAAAAATTTATTAATCAAAGTTTTCAAGAAGGCCAACAATCTTATATAGTTATTTATACTCTCAAAACCCTAAAATGATCGACATACTTTTGAGCAACTAAAAAAATCTTGAAATTTTAAAATTAAACCATAAATTACAAAATAAAATTGTTCATAAAGTATCATAAATTGCATTTCTATGAGAAATGAAAATCACTCAGGCTCGAAAGTTTTCATAAGATAATAAAATTTTATTGGCAGGATACCAAAATGACTAAATATGAGTCTTCAAATGGACTTCGATCTCAAAAATAAAATCTTAAAGCTCATCTAAGGCTTTTCATATGCATTTTGTAAGTCTCCTAACCCCATCATTTGTTTCAAAATTATAATAAAATATTTTATCTCGCAATCCCACTAATTCATACACGCCTTTGCCCCAATCAAGGTATGATTTTGTGAAAATGGTCAAATGATGCACACTCGGAGGTCTTTAGTTTGACTCTTCGTGGAAATGCCCCTAGATTATCTGGTGTTGATTGTGGCGAGCACAATTAGTTCGTCTTGGGTTTAATAAAGAGGTAAGGCTCCAAAAGACCCGACCAACCCAGGTTGTAACGCCTCAACCTGAATCTGTTAGGGAGCACTACGTCTCTCCTCTTCCACCTGGACCAGACAATAGGGGGCGGACCTTATCGGACTAATGACTGACCTCACAGACCAACACGTGTCATTTTTCAGTATGTTTTGTTCTCACTCACACACTTACTCAGAAAACTTCTCAAAAGGTCACTCATTCCAAGATTACTCCAAGTCAAGCACGCTTAACCATGAAGTTCTTATGGAAAGGCTCATGAAAACATCTTATCTTTTTAAGTCTTTTTTCCACGGGATATCACACAGGTCTCGGTCATTAAAAAAAAAAATCTACCTTAAGATATATAAAAGATTAAGATGTTAGCAAAGTAATTAATTGTCAAGTTTTGTTTATTCAAAAATAATATTAGATAAATGTTGTTGCGACCCGTAAAATTACGTTTAAAATTCTCTGATACCACCTGTAGTGACCTAAATATTTCATACAGAGGAAAACCTCCAATACACATTACCAGAGTACTAATTATCCCAATATAATAATATCATTTCCAATATCACAATTAACACCCCTAAAATTCTAAATACATCAAAAACATAATTTAATAAATATCTATTATAAATAAAACTTTTTATCCCACTCACGCTTCCATTGTGCTACTCTAATTACTGTTATGCTTCTCATGGCATATGAAAAAATATTAGATAATGATAGGGTAAGACATTTCTCAGTAAGATAAAATAAATTATCATCAGTGTGTGACAGATGAGTTTTAGTATGATCATACAACATTCATATATTTAACTGTAACTGAAACGACATTTGAAACAGTACTCACACTTGTATAATCAAAAATACATAATTTCCCCAATAACATACTTTCGGCTTATTGGCTTATTATAGCCCATTTTTCATAAATCACATATAATTTATATAGTAAAAACAGTAACATGATCTCGTTTTCGTAATTCAGTATAAAATCATCATATTCATAATTCCATATAGAATCTGTCACGATCATAAATCGGTATAAAATCGGTGTATCATAACATAATCAAGATCGCGGCTCCATAGAGCATCATATACATAACCAAGATTGCGGCTCAATAGAGTACCATGTACTTAATCAAGATCGCGGATCAATAGAGCATTATGTACGTAATCAAGATCGCGGCTCAATAGAGCACCATGTACAATTTTATGTATTCTCTTTAACAATTTCAGAAAATAGTATAATATCATAACATTTCCAGTACAACATCATAAAATCCCAACAAGTTTAATAACAAAAATTATTCTCATGCCACACAATTTGACTGATAAATTATAATATAATAACTGCCTGATTTGACTTATAAATTGTAACGACGCAGCCCTTAATACAGACCCAAGTGTCACTCACTCATACAAAATACCTGTACCTGTTCAAGATACGTAAACAATCCGCCCTAACCAGGGACATACGGGTATAAATCATACATAATTTAGATGTAAAAGTAGCGGAAAAACATAAACATCCATTGGAATTTCTATTAGTCTTACACCAAAGTTTACTAATACATCCACAATTACATAAATTCAAACATAAAATAACTCATGTTATTGCAACCCTCCAAAAAGGAACTTCATCTAAGTTTAATACATAATTTGAATGCTTACGAAAGCTAAACCAAAATACAATCTTCCTAGTCCCTTTAGCTATTAGGACCGACATATTGATGGACCTGAAAACAAAGGTTGTATAATAGCGTGAGACACCTCTCAGTAAGGAAGAAAGTGTTACAATAGTGTGTGACTACATATATGCACATTTTCATACAAACTCATACGTTTGAAACATTTGTTTATAATACTGCAGCATATAACATTCATCTGCACATCAAGTATTTAAATCATGCATATGATTATTAGTACACCTCCAGCTTGATATGACAATTTGCCTGTTTACCCCGTAGCACGGGTTGTGCACTGATTGCCTCTGACAGTGTCCTGTTCGTGCAGACAAAGCCGAGCATCTTTTATAGTCTGACCGCCCCCTGGTTTATTTTTACCAGCAGCCTACTAACTCCTCGCAAGTCGACTATCTAACATACCCATACTGATTTCTCATGTATGGTTGCATTGTACTGTCAGCATCGGTACCTAGCCCTAGGAGTTTATTTCAACCCCCGAACTGGAGTATCTTTCAACCCCTTTTTCTAAAGTTTCTTTCAACTTCTTTTGGTCACAAGCTGTGATTTCAATATCATATATACAATTTATAGCAAAATATAGTAACATGTGTCATTCCAATATTTTCACAATTTTAGATAATCACATTAGGTTCAACCGGTGTCTATCCACTCAGCTCTTTTTGTTTACTGATACAGCTCGGTGTATCACCAGCCTCTGTTTTCCACATACTCAGTATAACAAATTGGAACTTCATTCCCATAATCTATATCAATAGTATAGAAAATTCATACATTTCCATTTCAACATATATCACATGAGTTTAGTCCGAAAATCCGATAAATGATATAAATTCAATAAACATCATTTAAAAGGAAAAGTAAAGGATTCAAGCATCTCCTATTACAATATAAATGCAAGTAAGTGATTTTCATAAAATTTGGAGATCATATGCCAAAATCCTCGTTTTTACCAAAAACCAAAAAATCGTAAAACCGGCATTTCTACTCGATAGAATTTAGAAAATAAGCAGTTAAATTATACATAATAGCATAAACTAACTTTTTAGTGGTTTAGTTTTTCCAAAATGCTATTGTAATCAAATTCCTCTTACCTTAAACTCAAAATGAAATTTCGTACAAATACGATCCAAATTGACAATCCGGGATCCTGAAAACCTAAAACCATAGAACATAATCGTACTATAATTTCGACTACTATCCAAATATCCAATCAAAATTGAAATCGGATCCCTACCTCGATTTTTGGAAAACCCCAAAAATCTTCGAAACGACGATTTGATCCGCTAAAATTGTAGAGTTTCTTCTTTTGATCCACGCAGTACCCTCCGTTTTTAAAAAACAGACGATGAACGGCAAAGAATCTTAAAGAGAAAGAAATTTCGTTGGTAGAGAGAGAGAGAGAGAGAGAGAGAGAGAGAGAGAGAGAGAGAGAGAGAGAGAGCTTTTAGGAAGAAACTTAGCTCCTAAGTAACTAAAATGGATATTTATAGGGCCTTTGACCAAGTCCAACTCGTCGATGAGGCGGCGTCTTCATCGACAAATCCGCCACATAGCTCGTCGACAAAGTCATCCCTTCGTCGCTGAGCCCAAATTCCAAATATCTGACCCGCTCGGTATTTGCTCATCGACGAGGCTCTGAAGGACTTCATCGACGAACGTGACTCCTTCGTCGACGAACCCAGCTTATTTGGGTTTGGGTCTCTACAATCTTCCCTCTTGATAAGAATTTCATCCTCGAAATTTACTAACAATTGCAAACATAATCCTTTCTTATAATCCCGATTTACAAAAGAGTCGAACGCCATCTACAAAGTGACTTTGGCCCAAATTCATTACATACCCTCACATGTGGCGGAGGAATACCGTGGTTACACAAAAGATACTTCGGAAGATTACATACATAAACAAAACTCTCCTGACAATCCTACCATTTAATCTATACCATCTACACTACTATACACACTTATGTACTATCAAATAACTGCAGGTACTTCTGGCGTATTTCAGATTCTAATTCCCATGAAGTTTCTTCCACTACATGATTATGCCATAATACCTTCACGAGAGGTATTTCCTTAGTCCGTAACTGCTGCACCTTTTGATCCAATAACTGCACTGGTACTTCCTTATACGATAAGGCGTCACTAATCTCTAGAGGTTCGTAACTCAATACGTGTGATGGATCTGGTACGTACTTCCTCAGTACAGACACGTGAAATACATCATGGACTCTCGATAACACTAGAGGTAGAGCCACTCGATAAGCAACCGAACCTATCCTTTTAAGGATTTCAAAAGGCTCGATATACCGAGGACTTAGTTTCCCCTTCTTCCCGAATCTCATCACCCCTTTCATCAGAGTGATTCTAAGGAATACCATATCTCCTATCTCAAATTCCAACTCTCATCGACGAGTATTAGCATAACTCTTTTGTCGACTTTGAACTGCTTTGATTCTTTCCCTGATCAATTCGACCTTTGCAGAGGTCTGCTGAATTAATTCTGGACCCAGTATCTACCGCTCACCTACCTGATCCCAGTACAACGGAGATCGACACCAACGACCATACAAAGCCTCACAAGGTGCCATCTCTATGCAAGCCTGGTAACTGTTGTTATATGCAAATTCAACAAGCGGTAGATACCATATCCAACTATCACCGAAATTTAGCACATAAGCCCGCAATATATCCTCTAATGTCTGAATAGTCCTCTCCGACTGTCCGTCCATCTGCAGGTGAAAAGAGGTACTGAACATCAATCGCAATCCCAAGGCATCCTGTAAACTCTTCCAGAAACGAGATGTAAAATGTGGATCTCGATCTGAAACAATAGAAATAGGGACACCATGGAGTTGTACCACCTCCTGCACATAAAGTTCTGTCAGCATATTCAGAGAGTAGTTGACTCTAATTGGAATGAAATGTGCAGTCTTCATCAGCCAATCTACTATAACCCATATGACATTCTACCCATGCACCGCCGCAGGTAAACCTGTCATAAAATCCATCAAGACATGTTCCCACTTCCACTCAGGCACGTCAAGTGGCTGAAGTGGTCCTACTGGCTTCTGATGTTCTGCTTTGATCTGCTGACATGTCAGGCACTGCTCTACAAAACGGGTGATCTCTCTTTTCATGTTGGATCACCAAAAAGATTCCCTCAAATCCCAATGCATTTTCGTACTACCAGAATATACAGTGTAGAGTGAACGATGCACCTCCTCCAGAATGACCCGTTCAATCATGGCATCATTCGGTACACAAACCTTGCCGTGAAATCTCAATATCCCATCGCTAGAAATACTGAAATTTGGCTTTAAACCCTTCTAAATTCTTTCCGTAACCTCAACAAACTTGGGATCCTCCTTCTGCGCCTCACAGATCCTCTCCTGTAAAGTCGGCTGTACCACCAAAGCTAGCAAGGACAGCCTGATGGTTTCCTTCTACCACCTCCAAACCCAACCTTTCAAGGTCCATACAGATCTGATGCTAAACCTCTACTACTGAAACAATCGCATCCACAGACTTCTGACTTAGAGCATCGGTTATGACATTAGCCTTTTCTAGATGATAGCTAATAATACGGTCATAGTCTTTAATTAACTCAAGCCACCTGTGTTGTCTCATGTTAAGCTCTTTCTGAGTGAAAAAATACTTAAGACTTTTATGGTCGGAAAAAATCTCACACCTTTCACCGTATAAGTAGTGCCTCCAAATGTTAAGTGCAAACACTACTGCTACTAACTTCATATCATGCGTCGGGTAGTTCTTCTCGTATTCTTTGAGTTGACGAGAAGTGTAAGAAACTACCTTGCCCTGCTGCATTAGAACACAACCAAAGCCCTTTTTCGAAGCATCACAATAAATAACAAAACCATCATCACTGGACGGAAGAGTCAGAACTGGAGCAGTAACTATTCGCCATTTCAGCTCCTGGAAACTCAGCTCGCACTCATCCGTCCAATCATACCTCACGTTCTTCCATGTGAGTTTCGTCAAAGGACCCACTAAACTAGAGAACCTTTCCACAAACCGATGGTAGTAACCTGCAAGACCCAGAAAACTTCTGACCTCTTGAACATTCTTCGGTCTCACCCAGTCCAGTACTGCTTCTATCTTACTTGGGTCCACTGATATACCTTCTTTAGACACCACGTGCCCCAAAAATGCAATATGTTCCAGCCAGAACTGGCACTTCTTTAGTTTAGCATACAACCTCTTATCCCTAAGCATTTGCAATACTAGCCTCAAATGAACTTCATGCTCTGCAGCACTCCTAGAATATACTAGGATATCATCAATAAATACCACGGCGAACTGGTCTAGATACTTGTGGAAGACCCCGTTCATCAAATCCATAAAGGCTGCAGGTGCATTAGTCAAAACAAAAGGCATAACCATAAATTCAAAATGGCTATACCGGGTTCGAAACGTAGTTTTCGAGATGTTCTCCGCTTTCACCTTCAGCTAGTGATACCCAGACCGTAGGTCAATCTTAAAGAAGACCTGTGTGCCCTGAAGTTGATCAAATAAATCATCAATCCTAGGTAACGGGTATTTATTCTTTATCGTCACCTTATTTAGTTCTTGGTAGTCGATGCACATCCTTATCGACCCATCCTTCTTCTTCACAAATAACACTGGTGCCCTCCAAGGAGGAACACTAGGTCGAATGTACCCCTTGTCAAGCAGCTCCTAAAGCTGTTCTTTCAACTCTTTTAGCTCAACTGGAGCCATACGATACAGAGCTTTCGATATAGGCTCCGTACCTAGAGCTAACTTAATAGCAAATTCCACTTCATGGTCCGGAGGTAACCCTGGCAAGTCCTCTGGAAACACGTCAGGGAACTCGCACACTACAGCAATCATCTCCAATTCCCGTTCTTCTGTTGGCATGTCTTTCACAAATGTCAGATACCCTTGGCACCCTTTAAGGAGTAGCCTTCTAACTTGCATAGCAGAAAGGATCTGTGGTGTAGAACGCACACACGATCCAAGGAACTGATTTTCTACCTTTCCTGGTGGTCTGAACAACACCTCTCTCTTGTGGCAATCAATACTGGCATAACTGGATGACAACTAGTCCATCCCAAAGATGACATCAAAGCCAACCATGTCATACACCACAAGGTCAACTGGTAGTATCCTCCCATGTATTTCAACCGAAAAGCCACAGACTACTCTGCTACACCCGACTGCAGACCCGGACGGTGTAGCTACTACTAGTTCATAATCTAACTGTTGCACTTCAAATCCACACAGTTTCACAAATCTACGGGAAATAAAAGAATGCATTGCCCCCGTAATCAAATAATACTATAGCTTTATGAGAAAACATGTAAATAATAACTGTGACAACATCACCCGTGTTCTCAGCATCGGCTGGAGTCAGAGAATACACCCTCGCTTGGGCCGTACCCCCATGCTGACCGCCACGCTGTGCCTAAGTGTTACCCTTGTATGGCTGCTACGAGGTTCCACTATTTCTCTGCATCTGACAATCTCTCATCTGATGTCCTTGCCTACCACACCACATACAGGCCCCCGTAGACAACCAACAATGCCCATGGTGTATCTTACCACATAAAGAACAACGTTGAACATGTGCAGTATTCTGGGACGTACCACCACTGTTCTTCTTCCACTTACCCTGTCTTGCCCCAGACGAAGAATTAGGAGGCTCTAGCCTCTTCTTTGTGACCTGAACTTCTGCATCCTCTCACAAACACTCCTTTACTACCGCGGCTTTATCAACCAAAGTAGCAAAATCCTGTAACTGTAAAATCGCTGTCTGTTTACGAATCTCACTCCTCAGATCCCTCTGAAACTTCCAGGCCTTCTTCGCTTCATCCGGTATCACAAATGGAGCAAATCGGGACAGCTCCTGGAATTTGGCAGCGTACTGTTGCACTGTCAGTGATTCCTGCGTCAGGTTCATAAATTCTTCCATCTTTACGTTTCAAACCATAGCCGGAAAATAACATTCAAAGAAGAGTTCATTGAATCAAGACCACATCAACGCTATAGGTATAGGTCGGTGTTCTTCCATCTGCTTTATAGACACCCACCATCTCTCAGCCTCCCCTACCAACTTGAACATGGTGAAGGTGACTTTCTGTCTCTCCATGCAGTTCAACACGTCTAGGATCTTCTCAATCTTTTGGATCCAATTCTCAGCACGAACGGGATCGGTACTTCCCACAAAATCTGAGGGCTTTAACCTGTTGAACTGCTCAATGGAGCAACCCAACTCAGTCGTAGGACAATCCTGCCCCCTATTCGTCCGCACTACCTCAGCCATAAACTACTGTGCAAAGTCACGCAACACACTAGTGGAATTATTACCAGCCTCAGGGCTGGCACCCTCACTACTACTGCCTCCCACATTGGCAGTGATATCCCTGGATTCCATCCTGAAAATAATTACGAAAATCCATTAAAGAGGTAATAGCCTAAAAATCGACTAATACTATCACGTTATAAACTCAATCCCTTAAATTCATATCCCCAATATTGACATACTCCATTAATTTAACATCATTATTCTAACTCAAGTTCAGCCCTTCCACTTGAAAACAACACCATCAATAGATTGCCATGATTTTCTGAACCCTTCGAATGATCCAAAAAAACACAAAAGTCTGCCAATGGATTTCATTTCCAGATATACGAAACAAAACTCAAGGTCTTACTCATATCCTATACTCTAGTATATTCTAGACTATCACAACTAGAAACTCCTAAGTTCTGTACATATCTCTAACAAGGCAGCATGAATCAAATCATACTTCTGACTGGCTTTGCGCTCTCATACCAACTGTAACGACCCAACCCTTAATACGGACCCAGGTGTCACTCACTCATACAAAATACTTATACCTGTTCAAGATACGTAAACAACCCGCCCTAACTAAGGACATACGAGTATAAATCATACATAATTTAGATGTAAATGTCGCGGAAAAACATAAACATCCATTGGGATTTATTTTAGTCTTATACCAGAATTTACTAATACATCCACAATTACATAAATTCAGGCAAAGAATAACTCCTATTATTGCAACCCTCCAAAAAGGAACTTCATCTAAGTTTAATACATAATTCGAATGCTTACGAAAGCTAAACCAAAATACAATCTTCCCAGTCCCTTTAGCTACTAGGACCGACGTACTGATGGACCTGAAAACAAAGGTTGTATAATAGGGTGAGACACCTCTCAGTAAGGAAGAAAGTGTTACAACAGTGTGTGACTGCATATATGCACATTTTCATACAAACTCATACATTTGAAACATTTGTTTATAATACTATAGCATATAATATTTTTCTGCACATCAAGTATTTAAATCATGCATATGATTATTAGTATACCTCCAGTTTGATATGACAATTTGCCTGTTTACCCCGTGGCACTGGTTGTGCACTGATTGCCTCTAACAGTGTCCTATTCATGCAGAAAAAGTTGAGCATCTTTTATAGTCCGATCGCCGCCTGGTTTATTTTTACCAACAGCTTACTAACTCCTCGCAGGTCGACTATGTAGTGACCCGAAGAATAATATTGTTTTAATAATAAAGAGAGAGGAAAATGGAAACAAGAACAGAAGGAGGCAGTAGACTTCGCTTTCATCGACAACATTGCATTTTAGAGGATATAATAATTTCAAGAAATTACTAGAATTCGTCGACGAATACAGGTGTTTGTCGACAAGAAAATACTGAGACAGATTTAGGCTACTCTAAATTTCATCGATGAATACAGGGATTCGTCGACGAATTTACTAAAGGATTCGTCGATGAGGTGACGTGTCTCGTCGACGAATCTGGCCCTATAAATAGAGGAAAATCGGGATTTTTGTCATTTTCAGCGCTCCTCTCTCTCTTCTTTTTCTCTCTACGTCTCTCTCTCACTTCTCTCTTCGTTTTCCAGCCTATTCCTCGTCGGATCGAAGATCTGAAGCCACCACGACGTTCCTGGCAGAGTTCTCTTCAAGTTTGCTAGGACGGATCGTCGGTGGGATCAAGTTGGAATTCATCCCAAATTCAGGGTAAAGTCTTTTAGTCCAGTTTTGGCCTTTTGACAGTTATAGGAAATGATGCAGGCGAAGAAATACTGATATTCTATTCTGAAAAATATTGTTTTCAGGGTGTTGTGTAGGAGGCCTTGCGGGTGTTAGGCTAGTAAACCATAGGGGCTTTCCAATAGTCAGATAAGGGAAATATGCTATGTTAGGAAATTTTGAAATATTATATAGTTTATTTAATTATGAAAATTATGCATTAAAGTATAGTGTGGCTTGTGAATATGAATATAGTACGGAAATATGTTTTATGAATTTCAGTATCATGATTTTATGAATTTTAGTACCATGATTTTACGAATTTCAGTATCATGATTTTACGAATTTTAGTACTATGATTATACAAATTTCAGTACCATGATTATACGAATTCTAGTATTATGATTATGTAGTTTCAGTGTTATGATTATACATTTCTCAGTATTATGACGTATGAATTACAGTGCAGTTTATTTAGTATCATGGTTATTACAGTTATTTCAAAACCATGATAAATCAGATAGTTGTATATAGAAATATATTATATAGTATCATACCCTATTGGACTATGCAGTTACAGAGCACGTAACGTTGCTACAAATATTATGTTATGTTATGAGTGCAACCACCTATTTAGATAATACGTGGTAGTAGATCGATCACCTAGGCCCTTGACGTTGACAAGCTTCCCATCAGATATGGGTTGAGGTGGGCAGATCAAACCGCCTACGAGCCGCACAACCCTGTCATGAGGGGTTAAATCATGACACACAGTTATGCACAGGGAAAGTTTTCAATTACTATTACATATGTACAGATTTACAGAAACAGGGAACATACTTACGTATAATAGAAGTATTTTGAATAGTAACATATCATACTGTTATGTTAAGCAAAATAGAAAGGGGGTGAATTTTATTATTTATATTGTATTTACATATTCAGTTATACATGTTTATTTGAAAACAGATTTTCATAATATTCTAGTTCATTTGCCACATACTAGTAATAGCATATTTCGTCTTACTGAGCGTTGGCTCATCCCAGTGTTGAATCATTTTTCAGGTGATCCAGGTAAGCAAGCAGATCAGACTCGCAGATAGAAGGGCTTCAATAGTGACCTATCAGTGAAGTGAGTATTGTGAAGGATTTTTGTATATCCCAGTATAGTTGAGGGTATTTTGGAGAACAAATATATATGTATATTTTGGGAAACATTTCAGAACTCTGGTATTGTATATAATGATTTATGGTTATGTCTATATGATTTCCGCTTCTTACTACTTAGGTTGAGGATTCAATTTGGTATAAGAGGATTTTAAATGTTATGTTAATAAATAAAAAAATACCCAGTTTATTAAGCAGGTCATTACAAACTATCTAACGTACCCATACTGATTTCTCATGTATGGTTGCACTGTACTGCCAACATCGGTACCTAGCCCTAGGAGTTTATTTCAACCCCCGAACTAGAGTATCTTTCAACCCTTTTTTCTGAAGTTTCTTTCAACTTCTTTTACTAAAGTTTCTTTCAAATTCTTTTGGTCACAAGCTGTGGTTTCAATATCATATATGCAATTTATAGCAAAATATAGTAACCTATGCAATTCCAGTATTTTCACAATTTCAGATAATCACATTGGGTTCAAACAAGTGCATATCCACTCAGTTTACCTCTTTTTATTTACTGATACAACTCGGTGTATCACTGGCCTCTATTTTCCACATACTCGGTATAACAAATTGGAACTTCGTTCCCATAATCTATATCAATAGTATAGAAAATTCATACATTTCCATTTCAACATATATCACACGAGTTTAGTCCAAAAATCCGCTAAATGATATAAATCCAGTAAACATCATTTAAAAGAAAAAGTAAAAGAGTCAAGTATCTCCTATTACAATATATATGCAAGTAAGCGATTTTCATAAAATTTGGAGATCATACACCAAAATCCTTGTTTTTACCAAAAACCAAAAAATCTTAAAACCGGCATTTCTACTCAGTAGAATTTAGGAAATAAGCAGTTAAATTATACATAATAGCATAAACTAACTTTTTAGCGATTTAGTTTTTCCAAAATGCTGTTGTAATCAAATTTCCCTTACCTTAAACTCGAAAAGAAATTTCGTACGAATACTGTCCAAATGACAATCAGGGATCCTGAAAACCTAAAACCACAAAACATAACCTCACTATAATTTCGACTATTATCCAAATATCCAATCAAAATTGAAATTGGATCCCTATCGATTTTTAAGAAAATCCGAAAATTTTCGAAACGACGATCCGATCCGCTAAAACTGTAGAGTTTCCTCTTCTGATCCACGCAATACCCTCCGTTTTTAAAAACGGACGATGAACAGCAAAGAATCTTAGAGAGAGAGAAATTTCATCGGTAGAGAGAGAGAGAGAGAGCTCTTGGGAAGAAATTTAGCTCCTAAGCAACTAAAATAGATATTTATAGGGCCTTTGACCAAGTCCAACTCGTCGACGAATCCGCCACATAGCTCGTCGACGAAGCCATCCTTTCGTCGCCGAGCCCAAATTCCGGATATTTTTCTGACCCGCTCAGTATTTGCTCGTCGACGAGGCTCTGAAGGACTTCGCCGATGAATGTGACTCCTTCGTCGACGAACCCATCTTATATGGGTTTGGGTCTCTACATAAATCATAATATAATAACTGTCTGGGAAAAATATATTTTGCTGAAAATAAGGGTATGATTAATTTCACCTATTTAATTTAATTCCATTATATACCAAGAAAACCCGATATACTAAAATCCCTACAGTTTAATTTAATTCCAAAAACTCGGACATATTTTTAAAATAAAATCTGAACATAGATATAATTAATTTCACATACTCAATTTAAATAGGGCATATTTTAATTAACATAAACCTAATTAAATTCACGTACTCAAATTTAATTGAGAATATTTTTTAATATAAAACCTGACATAATCTATTTCTCTTATCTTAATCCTGAAGTGGTGCCTACGACATCCAAACGACAAATCCATTCCAGTTAAAACGTTTAGGAGCAGAGTTAAAACTTGAATATAATGTTCGCTTTTTAATTTGACTTATAGGTGAGGAGAGAGAAAAAGTGTGAACATGACTTGAGGGGTGGGAAAATGCTTCAGATCCAATTCAATGGAATTGGATTGCATTGAAGAGATAATGATTCTTATCCTTTCTCTTTTATATATATATATATCTTACCAAGTTTTTATTATCATTTTAATACCATTTATTTTATTTATTTATTTATTTTAATATAATTTTATTTTATTTTATGATTACACTTACACACATACCATTTTTGGGATCATTACAAATGCATTATGCGAGTCTATATAAAACATGCAATAAACAAAAATATGATCAAATTTCAAATATAAGACTTGAATTACCTTATTGGATCCTCAATGGCCTTTCTAACTAGGCTAGCCCTAGAGTTTTGGCCCAATCTATCATAGCCCAAACTCTTCACACTTCAAATCCTATGGGATTAAAGGCCTCTCATTAATGTCCTGTTTTCACTTCTGTAAATGTCAGCCACACTGGCCCACTTGAATTGGGCCCAGGGCCCCCACCTATTTATTCCTGTCAAGGAATAGAGCAAGGGACTATTCCATGGGTTCTTTTCTTTTTTTTTTTTGTTATAAAAGGTTTGTTTAATTATGAAAATTATTTTTTATTTTCTATTTTTTTGTGTTTTTTATTGAACTATAAAAATTTTAGTTCATTTTTTAGTTTTCAAAGATTCATACTAAAAAGATAAAAAATAAAGAGCTCATTTAGTTGTGTATAATAATATTATATTTTTCAGTTGTAGATTTTAAAATAATTACAAAAAAAAAAATTTATTTCTTGATTTTTCAAAAAATATATATATTTAAAGTAGCATTAAGATATGAATTTTGAGTCTAAGATTTAGATTTGTGTAGATTTGTAAGAAACCCAATGTATAATCCACACAAATCAAAGTTCAAGATTCGAGTTCCATACTCATACACACAAAATAAGAAGTTAGAAATATAATAATAATAATAATAATAATAATATATTTTTCAACTTTCCTATATAAATCTAGAAAATTAAAAAACAAGATGACTTTTTTTGTAATTATTTAAAAAATTAAAAATGAAATATAAAACTATTTCAATAAGCAAACAGTGTCAAAACTTATTTTTTCATTTATTTTATACAAATATTGTAAAAGAAAAATTAACATAATTTTTTGTAATTCTTTAAAAAATTAAGGAATCATTTGGCATCACAATCAAAGATTATGAAAATGAAAATCATAAATAAAATTAAAAACCAAAAACTAAAAACTAAAAATTATATTTGTAAAGCTAAACAAATTAAAAAATTAACTAAAAAATGCTCATTTCATTTTAAATCAAAACTTTATTTTTTAAAGATGGTTAATTGTATTTTTAATTTTTTTTTAAAATTATGCATATTTTTAATTTAATTATGTTTACATTTATATTATCATACTTTAATTTTAGTAAAAAATGTGTGCAAAATAAATGATTTACCAATAAGTTGTCAAAACAATTAAAAATAATAAAATCTAATTTTTATTTTTTTTCATAAACGGTTGAAATTTGACATTAGAAATAGAAAACTAACAGTATAAACAAATATTTTTTTTATAATCTATTTTTTTATAACATAGAAACAGAAATAGAAAACAAAAAACAGAAATACCAAACAAGTTCTAAAATGAAAAACAAGAACTATTTTTTACAACTAAATGAGCCGTAAGACATTTTAACTTCCGATTTCTTGCGAAAAATTATGCTCAAGTATATAATAGAAATTTTTTTGAATTGGTCACTGTTTTTATAGTAAGCAAGTGAAATGCTTGTCATTCTGGCTGCTGCAAATGCATCTTCCTATATCCAAGCTTTGGTTTCATCTCAAGCCAAACAGAGCATAACCTTTGACTACTGAACCCAAATGTCAAATCTAATAGTTCGTTTCCAAAATCATTAGATTCCAAAATCCTTAGTTTCCCAAGGGTGAGGGCTCAGCATATATAGCCCACTTTGCCCAATAACAATGGCTGCACTCTGTATCAGGTAGAAAATAAATCCATGCATAACAAAAGGCCACCTACTTTCCTCTTTATCTTTCAGAAAAAGGCAATACAGAACATCAACAGAGCAAGTGATGCAGAAATGGCATGGACAAAGTGCAGAAAGGGTTCAATTCTCATTCAGCAAGCAAAAGAGAGAGAAAAGGGCAAAATCCATTTGCTCATTTACATTCTTATGCAGCATTAATGCCTTTTCTTGCTAGGTTTTAACTTGAGCCTACTCGGAGTCATTACATTCTACTAGATCAGCAGACATACTACCAAGTAAAAGCATTGTGCCCAGCTTCTTTCAGCAAGACCCAGACCAGAAAGTGATAGGAGGCAGCCCATATCACAAGATGGTTACTACTACTTATTACAGAAAAATGATTAGTTTTTTCAGTTTATTTTTCGTCAGTTGGTTTGGTTGTTTTTTCTTTTTCTGTCTGTTAGTTTCTGTTCTGGTTTTCTTCTTCTTTTCTCCTCCTTTCTTTTTCTTCCTCTGGTTACATATATATCAGAGGTCTCAGCAGTACGTATTGCATTGAATAAGAGAGAGAGAATTCTTTTCTTGCTTAAGTTCTCAACTGCTGCTATACTCTGTTTCATGGTATCAGAGCAGAAAGTTGAGAAGGTCCACTGCAATGTCTACTTCATCCGTTTCAATGAGCAATACGAATGAAGAAAGTAATCCATACCACTTACAGAGTAATGATTCGCCAGGTACAATGTGTTGGGAGAGATATCAATAAACAACCACAGCGGAATAATTCTTCTCCCTATATGCAAACAAATATAGTGTATCTCTACTTTTATACGTACTGAAAATAATAAGAGAAATAATCAATCACACCAAGCCACAAGAACACAAGCAGTTTTTTACGTGAAAAACTTCCCTGGTGTGAGAAAGAAAAATCACGGGACCTAATCCAGTCAAAATCTCCACTATCAATCAAATAATAGGTACAAAAAGTCTTCTCTAATCGTAATTAGAGGATACAAAAATCTCTCATCAAGATATCTACAATTTTCGCAAATACAAAGTGAATTGGAGAGAATATACCAAATTCGCAGTTACTGTTCACAGGCAAAAACCCCAACTCCCAAGCTCCAAATTCGATCTCCATCATTCAGATTTGTAGCTCCTTGAGTCGTGAACCTCTCATCCAAATTTTAGCTCGATCGGACCACAGACGAAGCGGGATCGAACTCTTGATGAAATCTATGTAGCATGAGAAAAAACCATGTTTTTCTCTCTTTCTTTTGAGAAGTGACGGCTCCTCTCTTCTCCCCTCTCTTTTTACAACTTCTTTTAGGTTTCCACACTAAAAGGGCTGGGCTTTGGTCTTTTAATAAAGCCCACTTGGGCTTTCCTCCACATGGAAGGAAATAACCCAACAAATCTCCCCCTTTCCGACTATGTGGAGGGAATCGCCATCCCGATGATCGAACAACAAACTTCAAGCTTCTCCCTTGGTAGTGTCTTTGTCAACATATCATAACCATTATCATCAGTGTGAACCTTCTCAAGTTCCAATAACTTATCGTTCAACGCATCTTTGATCCAATGGTATCGTACATCAATGTGCTTCGATCTTGCATGGAAACTGGAATTCTTAGCAAGATGAATAGCACTCTGGCTATCACAAAACAGCACATACCTTTGCTGCTCGAAACCAAGTTCTCTCAAAAATTTCTTTGCCCATAACAACTCTTTAGTCGCTTCCGTTGCTGCAATAAACTCTGCCTCTGTCGTAAAAAGAGCAATGCACTTCTGAAGTCTCGATTGCCAAGCTATAGCCCCACTTGCAAAAGTTATCAAATAACCCGAAGTAGACTTACGAGTGTCCACATCCCCAGCCATATCTGCATCTGTGTAGCTAACTAACAATGGTTGTCTATTTCCCAAACCAAGTCTCAAACTGGAAGTGCCTCGAAGATACCTCATGATCCATTTCACTGCATTCCAGTGCTCTCTTCCTGGATTTGACAAGAATCGGCCAACTACACCAACTGCATAGGCTATATCTTGTCTTGTGCAAACCATTGCTTACATCAAACTTCCTACTGCTGAGACGTAAGGAACTCTTTCCATGTCTTCATTTTCCTTATCTTTAGAAGGACATTCCTTTGTACTTAGTTTGAAGTGGGTAGCAAAAGGAGAGTTAACCACTTTAGCTTTGTCCATATTGAACCTCTGAAGCACTTTCTCAATGTACTCTTCCTGTGACAAATACAATTTCTTGGCACTCCTATCACAACTGATTCTTATGCCAAGAATTTTCTTTGCTGGCCCCAAGTCCTTCATAGCAAATGACTTATTCAATTGCTTCTTCAACTGGTCAATCCTTGAAGCATTCCTGCCAACAATTAGCATGTCATCCACATAAAGTAGTAAGAAAATAAAATCATCATCAGAGAATTTCTGAACAAATACACAGTGATCTGAAGTTGTCTTCTTGAAGCCTTGCTCCCCCATAACAAACTAAAACTTCTTATACCACTGTCTCGGTGCTTGTTTCAAACCATATAGGCTTTTCTTCAGTTTGCACACATAATCCTCTTTCCCTTTCATCTGAAACCCTCTGGCTGCTTCATATAAATCTCTTCCTCCAAATCACCATGAAGGAAGGCAGTTTTCACATCCATCTGCTCAACTTCCAAGTCAAGACTAGCTCCTAAGCCGAGTACTGTACGGATCGATGACATCTTTACAATTGGAGAGAAAATCTCATCAAAATCAATACCTTTTCTCTGACCGAACCCTTTGACAACCAATCTAGCTTTGTACCGTGGTCGTGAAGAGAACTCATTTGGCTTCTTCTTGTAAATCCACTTGTTCTCCAAAACTCTTTTTCCTTTAGAAAGCTTCAGTAACTCAAAGGTTTGATTATCATACAATGACTGCATCTCATCTTGCATGGCCTCAACCCACTCTGTCTTGTGTTCATCTTCCATGGCTTCTGCAAAACATTGGGGCTCTCCCCCGTCAGTCAATAACACATATTGTTCTGCTGAATACCGAGTGGAAGGATGTCGGTCTCTGGCTGACCTCCTGGATGGAATCTCTGGTGGAGTCTCTGGCACTATCAATTGCTCATCAGTCTCAACATCTCCCTGAACCTGTAAGGGAACATCCACATCACCTCTACCATGGTGGTCATCTTGAACATCATCCTCAACTTGAGAAGAAAAATTCTTCAAAGGAACTGGATCCACATCAGTTACATCAGTTAAATTGTCACTCTGCTGAGACATAGGTTTCTCTGCCTTCTCAATATCCTGAATCATCTTATCTTCTACAAACACGACATCTCTGCTTCTCATAATTTTCTTCTCAACTGGATCATCAAGCTTGTATCCAAATTCATCTTGACCGTAGCCAAGGAATATACATTATCGCGTTTTCTCATCAAGTTTAGACCTTTCATCTTTTGGAATATGCACAAATGCTTTGCACCCAAAAGCACGTAAATGATTATAGGAAACATCCTTACCTGTACAAACTCGGTCTGACACATCAAACTGTAGAGGAACACAGGGTGTAAGATTCAACATATGAACTACAGTACTCAATGCCTCACCCCAAAAGGATTTTGGCAACCGGGCTTGTGAAAGCAAACATCTCACTCTCTCAAGCAGTGTTCTGTTCGTCCTTTCTGCTATGTCATTCAATTGAGGAGTTTTCGGAGGAGTCTTTTGATGCCGAATACCTTGCTGTCTGCAATACTCATCAAATGGACCAAAATACTCTCCACCATTGTCAGTCCGGATGCCCCTCAGTTTCTTCCCAGTCTGTCTCTCAACTAGGGCTTGAAATTTCTTGAACTCAGCCAACACTTGATTTTTTGACTTCAAGATATATACCCACAACTTCCTTGAATGATCATCTATGAAGGTTACAAAGTATCTGGAGCCACCAAGTGTTCTCATCTTCATAGGGCCACACACATCCGAATGTACTAAATCCAATATCTCTGACTTTCTCGAATGAAGGGAATTCTTGAAGGAAACTCTGCTCTGCTTCCCTGACAAACAATGAGTACACCTTTTCAGAAGTGTACTTTTCAGTCCACATAGTAGACTTTTCTTCCCCAGTAGAGATAATCCTTTCTCACTTATGTGAGTTAGTCTCTTGTGCCACAATTCTGCTATACCATTATCCTCCATCGCATTAATAATGTCGTTGGAGATCTTTGCTTGCAGAATGTATAATGCAGAGTGCTTCATGCCTTGAGCCACAACCATAGCACCCCTGGTGAGCTTCCACTGGCCATCACTGAAAGTGCTGCAATACCCTTCGTCATCAAGTTTACCTGCACAAATCAAATTCAAACGAATTTCAGGAATATGCTTCACATCTCTAAGAACTAAACCCGTGCCATTATTTGTCTTCAGATACACATCCTCAATTCCAATGACTTTAACCAAGTCATCGTTTCCCATCTTTACTGTTCCAAAGTCACTAGATCTATAGGATGTAAAGAAATCCTTCCGAGATGTAGCATGAATAGAGGCACCACTGTCAATCACCCAACTGGTCTCATGATATGCAACATTTATCATCTCATCATCATAAACAATGAGGAATTCTGCAGGAGTGGTAGTAGCAACTCTATCATCACCATCTTTGTCATTTCCATTCTTCATTCCCTTCCCTTTCTCATTCTTGTTTTCTCTTTTCAATTGCCTGCAATATTTCTTGATGTGTCCCTTTTTCCCGCAATGATGACACTCAACATTTGCAAACTTGTTGGACTTGCTTCTGCTGTTATCTCTGTTCTTCGGACCTCTGCTCTTACTTCTCCCCCTCTTTTCTGTAACCAAGATCTCTGATTGTGAAGAAGACCCCTGTGTTTTTCTTTTCATCTCTTCATTTAGCAAACAGCTCTTGGCCATATCCATTATGATTACACCTTCTGGAGCGGAGTTAGACAATGAAGTTCTGAGTGTCTCCCACGAGTCCAGTAATGAACCAAGCAACCATAACCCTTGTATCTCATCATCAAACTTAATACCCATTCCAACCAACTGATTAATAATTCCTTGGAATGTATTCAGGTGATCAGATAAAGGAGTCCCATCTTGGTACCTCAAAGCCATCATTTGTTTAATCAGAAACAATTTATTATTTCCAGTCTTTCTAGCATATAACTGTTCAAGCTTATTCCATAGAGAACGTGCATTTGTTTCTCCACTAATATGGTTCAAAACATTATCATCTACCCATTGTCTAATATACCCACACACCTGTCGATGTAACAAAATCCATTCCACATTAGACTTTTTTTCTGATTTTTCAGCACTAAATATCGGTAGGTAATAATCTTTCACATAAAGAAGATCCTCCATTTTTCCTTTCCATATATGATAATTTAAACCATTGAGATTAATCATTCCACTAGTATTTGCTTCCATAACTCAAACTGTCAACCTAACAATCTAGAAACCTAGCTCTGATACCACTTTGTTAGGAGAGATATCAATAAACAACCACAGCGGAATAATTCTTCTCCCTATATGCAAGCAAATATAGTGTATCTCTACTTTTATATGTGCTGGAAATAATAAGAAAAATAATCAATTACACCAAGCCACAAGAACACAAGCAGTTTTTTACGTGTGAGGAAGAAAAACCACGGGACCTAATCCAGTTAAAATCTCCACTATCAATCAAATAATGGGTACACAAAGTCTTCTCTAATCGTAATTAGAGGATACAAAAATCTCTCATCAAGATATCTACAATCTTGGCAAATACAAAAAAAATTGGATAGAATATACCAAATTCGTGGTTACTGTTCACGGGCAAAAACTCCAACTCCCGAGCTCTAAATTCGATCTCCACCGTTCAGATTGTAGCTCCTTGAGTCATGAACCTCTCCTCCAAATTTCAGCTTGATTGGACCACAGACGAAGCGGGATCGAACTCTTGATGAAATCTATGTAGCATGAGAAAAAACCACATTTTTCTCTCTTTCTTTTGTGAAGTGACGGCTCCTCTCTTCTCCCCTCTCTTTTTACAACTTCCTTTAGATTTTCTACACTAAAGGGCTGGGCTTTGGTCTTTTAATAAAACCCACTTAGGCTTTCCTCCACATGGAAGGAAATAACCCAACACAATGCTGGTTTCAAATGTCCTCACTGGGGAAAATTATCACACATAGAGTAGATCCATGATGATGGCTTTAAAGGCGAAGAACAAGATTGGGTTTGTAAATGGAACAATTGTCAAACCATCCTCAACAGATGCTTCGAATGCTATATGGGAAAGATGCAATAATATGGTATCTTCTTGGATCATTAGTTCAGTATCAAGAGAAATTGGGGCTAGCATTATTTGCTCTCACACTGCCAAGGATGTGTGGCAACATCTCAAGAACAGATTTACACAAGGAAATGGACCAAGGATTTTTCAACTTCAAAAGGATTTATCCATTCTAGTACAAGAAAACATGTCGGTAAGAGATTACTATACAAAATTTAAATCTTTATGGGATGAATTGGCTAACTATAATCAGATTCCCACTTGTTCTTGTGGTGTTTTAAGAACATGCACTTGTGATGCTATTCAGGAATTCTTGAAATATCAAGATAAGCAATATGTCATTCAGTTCTTGATAGGGTTGAATGAAGTTTTTCACATATTAGAGGGCAGATTCTGATGATGGATTCTCTACCAGAAATAGAAAGTTTTTTCTATTCAGCACACAGTAATGCAAGAAACATAATTTAGCATACAGTTATTTCCAAGAAGTACATAATTTACAAACATTTAGAAGACAGACGGACAATAAAAGGCAAAATTTTAAGCAGTAGTTAATGCAACTTATCCTATCAGCAGCCTTGGATGGATCCATGAACTTGCTTTCCTTCTTTGTTGTTGTGCCCCTATAGTCTCAAGATAAACCTCCTTTTTTGAAGTCAATCATGCGACTGAGAGAACAGAGCGCTTATACATAGGGTTTCTGCCAACTGGTTCTTTTGCAGAAAGGCCTGGGGCACCAAAACAGAACAACTGGTTCATCAAACTCTTATTGGATGAGACTTCTTTGGGAATCAAATTTGGTGTTCTGTCATCAAATATTTGATCTGAGGTAGAGGGTCCTGCAAAATCACTCCCAATATAAACACCCTTTTGTTTATCCAGTGAGTTGGGTGAAGAAAATGACGATTTTGAGAACGAACTTGAAGGTGATCGGCGCGGTATTGTTAAGTGTGGCATGGCTTGCACAACGCCACGCATTAGCCCTGAAGCAAATCTCTTCTTAGCAATTGGGCTCGGCTGATTACTCCTAACAGAAAGCGTCCGCTTGTTACTAGAAAGTGCAGAGGGCTTTGAAAATCTCTGTCGAAGCGGTGTAGGAACTTCATCTGAAGTACTCCATTTCTTATACGATTCTGCTGAGTTATCATCTCCTGACTGCTTGACTCTCTCAGGTTTTTTATTTTTCATCCGTGACAACCGGAGCAGGTTTTTCAAATGCTGTGCAGCAAAGTTTATAGAACCTGATTTCTTATTCGTTAATGAGCTATCGTGCTCATTACCAGAATCCACTTGACTTGGTTCAGTTGAATGTGGACTCATTCCTGCACTGGCATCTGATCCATGCTCAATGCCTGTGTGCAAGAATATTTCTGTGTCGGATATTCTAAAAGAAGTCCCAGGGCTGCTTCCAATGCCTTGATTCTTTAGGTGGGAAACAATTGCTCTTCTTGCAGTGAAATCACTGCAGCTAAATATTCCCCCAGCTGAAATCATCTGCCTAATTAGTATTTCCGATGATGCAGATTGTGGCCGTTGCCTAAGGATATCGAGTGGGGTCAAGCCATCTACATCTCGGATATTCACATCAATTGGACGAACAGTCATCAGGAGTTCAACTAGATCAGAATGGATGTTTCCTATGATGGCCATATGAAGGGCAGTTCTTCCCTCTTTATTTTTTGCATTGATGATACCTTCAACATTGACAACTTTCCCACATACTAACTGCTTCATGAACTCAATCTGCCGATCTAACCTTCGAAAGACAGGACTTTGGAAACCAGATGCAGCCAAATGGAGAACTGTTTCACCAGCATAATTTGTTGAACTGATGGAAGAGGGAGATGCAAGAATAAGGGTTTCAACGACAGCTAATTGGCCCTTGAAAGCAGCCACGTGCAATGCTGTGTTGCCTTGATTGTCTGTGGAGTTGATGATATCGAAGGATGATATAAGCTCTCTAACTACCTGCATAATATACAAGATCATTCATAAGAACATGCCCCTGCAGCAATTGAAATTAAAATAACGGAAGAAACATAGCCCTGTGTGTGTCCCATTTACGCTTGTACTTCATATGCCCAGAACATGAAATCTATAATCTGAGTTCCACAAAACCTAATATGGTTAAAGATATTTTCTAATCCTAGCTTGAGTTCTGAAAATTTTATATATATATATGACATGAATTTAGCAAATTAAAGTATCAAACTGTGGAATAGTGGAACCTAATATGATTTGATATTCAACCCAAGGCATGGCCTGGATGACCCCAAATACAGATATACGCAATTTAAGGATGGTGTAACCTAAAGTATTTATCATCTTGCTATCTATTAGGAAACCCCTTCCCTTCTCCAACAGGCAGATGTATATTAAGAAATCAAACTTAATTTGTCTAATCAGTTCTAATTTAAGATTGCTAATTATATACCAAGTTATGGTAGCATTCCTGGTAGAATTGCAAGAAGCCTTCTCAAAATCAGTATATTAGGCCCAACTTTAAATCGCCATGATTTTTTATCCAGACTGAGTTATGGGATCCACAGCATAGTAGATTTTTGGGTTTCCAATAAAGCTATGCACTGCTAAATTAATAGGAATAAAAGTCACAACCGTAGTGACCATTACAGAGAGCTATAGTTGCATAATGGCTGCTACAGCTGCCGTTAATGGAACTGCTACAGGACTGTTATGGAAAGAAAACAAAAATTCTGTTTTTATAACTTTTTCTTCTCATTTTTCTAATTTTCCCTTTCATAAATCATTCTGGATAAGCTATGTGAAGAGAGGGGGGAAATATTATATTAGGATGGTCACGATACAATATTTATTTATTTATTTTAATAATCACAAGAATTATAGTAGTTGTGCAAGTCATTCCAGTTTGCAGTGCCCAATTTTTAGGGAGCCTTCCCAAACCATTTCCTGTTAACATTGTCAGCATTTTATATCCTCGTGACTAGATATTGTCCATAGCTTAAAAAATTTTACAATTTCCTTCCATCATATATTCATGGCAAAAGAAAAAGAGAAGAAAAATAAAACAATTTATATAAAGTGCTGGCTGCTCTAGTAAACATAAGTAGTTAGCAAAACAGAGGAAACCATCTTTAAGCTGCCATCAACTACATGGACAGTAAGCGGATAAAACTTACCAAGTTACTGGAAGCTTAAATAGAGAAATCAGGTCCTAAAAAACCAAAGACTTGGTGCAGAACAGCAAAAACAAAAGCAAATACATAAATTAAGTAAATAAATTTTGCACATTATCATGGGAACCTCACCTCAATCTGCCCCCTGCCAGCAGCAGCATGTAAGATAGTTGAGCCATTAACATCCCTATAAGCCAAAACATCAGAGCAGTCACTGAGAAGCTCCTTCAGAATCTTCAAATTTCCACCTCTGGCAGCAGCATGAACAGCTCTATTCACCATCTCTTGCCTAAAAACAGAAGGGATCTCCCCAATGTGCTCCTCCAACTCTCCTCTGCTACTTGAAAACCTCGGCGAAACAGCAAAATCAAAAACAACCTTGAAAACCTCAGAATTCTTACTCCGGGCAGCAGCATAAAGTATATCAGTAACACCATACTCTCCTTCCCCAAATACAAGAAGAGGGTCTCTTTCAAGCAGCATTTGAACAAAGCCCAAGTCTCCAGCCGAGGCAGCAGTGTACAGGAGCCACCCACCATAGCCAGCTCGAATGAGAGAGTTCTTTCCTCTCTTGGCTTCGCCCTCCAGAAAGAGCTTCTGGGCAACCTGAGATCTGCATTTCGCTACATCATCGAATTGTTCTTCGTCATCCCAGACGGTTTCAAGGCGGCGAATTCTCCGTAGAGAGGTGAGCTTGATGAGGTGGTTGCTGTCAAGGCGGAGGAGCTCCCGGACCAAGTCATAGTGGCCATTAGCAGCTGCCCAATCAACAGGAGAAGCATACCACCACTGGTCTCCGGTGCACTCCCACCTAAGAGGTAAGTCTGAAGGAGGCATTTTTTAAAAAGCAACGGATTGTTGTATACACTGAGCACCTTTTTTTTTTTGGCAGAAGCTAAACCCAACCCTCAATAGGCAGAATTCAACTCAACAAGGGCTTGAGGAAAAGTTGCAGAAAGTATAAGAAAATATCAGCTTTTAACAAGACGACTGTGACGAACGCAAGAAGAAGAAGTTCCCAGGAGATTAACAGTTCATGGAGACAACTGAGAAGAGAAAAACATGAAGTACCCAATTGTTATCTAAATAAGGCGGGAACAAACAGGGCGAGGAAAGAACTAGGCAGAAATGGAAAAGAAGAAACAATCAACAAGTAAAACAACTGTACAATAACTCAGCTTACGAAAAAAGAAAGAGGAACATACCCGTTTGGAGGGAAACAACCTGCTAAAAGCTTAAACAAAGAGACAACAGATGAGAACCCATAAGTTAATTTCAGAAGTCGAAATACCTGCAGGAAGGCCCATCAGAAATATGACAAAGAACCTGAAAATAACAACAGAACAATGTGCCGCGAGGGAAAATAAACAATACCCAATTGAGTTGATGCCAAGAACAGAGAGCAATAATTAACAGTATCAATCAGAGGATCTCAGAGAGAGAAAGAAGACAACCATCATTGCTCACAGGAAGCAAAACCCAGAAAGCAAAAGAGCCCTACAGGGGAAAGTTGAGGGACGAGAAGAAGAATTTGGTCATAAGTCCAAAGCTAAAATGATTTCGTGAGATATCGAGACAGATAGAAGGGCGGTGCTGATAGAATTTTGGGGCTTCGATGCTGGAGAACCAATATTGAATTTCAGGATAAGAAAATATATCTCAAAAGGCAAAATTCCTTTTGAACTGTGAAAGCGAAATGCAGAGTTGATGATGGAGATATCCGGGGTTAATCGTCTGTGTGCGCGCGCGCGCACAAGAAACGGGAGGCTTACGTTCATGGGCACGTGCGTGGTTCATGATTTTCTATTTTTAAATTTTTTAAAAATAATTTTATTAAAAATTTATAGTATAAACACAGTTAGAAATTGAATGAAATTGTTTAAGGTGAATTGGTCTCGAGTAAAGTACTCAATAAAGATTCTTGCAGACTTAGTTCTGGAAGGTACGTTTAAGTTGGCAAGAGTGGAGTTTGAACCCTTTGATGTTTTGGTTTGAAGTAAGAGCAATTTCCCAGTAAATGTGATCAACACTGATTAGGGGTGAGCATAATTTAGTTAAAATTGAATTAATCGAATTAACAGATAAAATTTTGTTGATTTGGTTCGGTTCGATTTTTATTTTTGTTGTTGGTTTTCGATTTTTGGGTTCGGTTAATTTGGTTAACAGAATTAACCGAATAGTTTAAATTAATGATAAAAATTTATATATATATTATATATTAAATATTTTATATATTATACATATACTAAAATTTCATTTATTTTTTATATATTTGATATATTAAAATTTTATATATATAATTTATATTTTCTATATATATATATTAAAATATTAAATTGGTTAACCGATTTAATTGAGATTTGGTTCAATTAGTTTTGAGTTTGGTTAAATATAGAATTTCGATCAGTTCAGTTAATGAGTTTTTTTAATCAAAATTTTTCGATTATTTCGATTAATTAACTGAATTCACTAAATCGGCCAAATGTTCACCCCTAACATTGATAGTCTTGAAATGATTGATTTAGTTATAATTAGGTTTCAGGACTTCAATTTGTTGTACTAAGGATACTAAACTAATTCACTAGCAGGGCGTATCCTATTATACTTGAAGGGGAGATATGAACTCTTCTTAATAACACATTCTAATGAGCCAATTATATAGTGTATATATGAACTTAGGCAAATTCAAGAGGCCATTCCTTAGGGGTATTAAATTATGGAGCTCCATTTGGTTGGAGGGGGGTGCTTTTGGAAAACTATCACCAATTAAGGTTTTACTTGGTAGGAAATGTAAATTAAGATTTTTCTAAATGTGATGAAATTAGACTAACTCATTAGAAAATAATAGTAGCTTAGATGACATTATTAATCAATCACAAACTAATATATAATTTTTTTACTACAAGACATTTTCATAATTAGAGTATATGAGTTTCGTATTAGATGTTTCGAGTTTTAACATAAGAAGAAGAGACGGGAAAGATTGAGAGAAGGGGGTCCAAGATGGGGACGGGTGAACCTCCCTCTATCCTCTCACAAATAGGCTTACCATAATCTTTTAAGTCATGTTTTGGTAGGTTGTATAATTAATGAAACGGTGCAATAGTGCTTTAGCAGTTTATTCATTAATTGAAAACAAAAATGAGTATTTAATGAAACTTTATTTAACATGAAAGCAATTAACAAGTCAACGTATGTGGCCTTTATTTTTCAAAATCAAATAAGGGCACTTTTCTTTTTGGAAAAAAAAAACCGTACTAAATCAATACAATAGCAAGCCATTGATGAATATCTTTGCGACTTTTACATTTCTAAAACAACAAGGCAAATTGTTTAAGTAGCTCACATTAATTAATTAATTTTCTAAAATGGAGCCATCAAAATTTAAAAATTAGGTATTTTCAGATATTTATTAATGGTGAGTGGCCCTAATTTAATTATATGTTGATTATTTTGGTGTTTGAGATAGTTAGTTAACTCATTTAAGAACTATTAGTACATTGCTTAAAGTGGGAGTCATTATAAGGAGGACAAAGAAAAAGGAAACCTTGAGTTCTACTTAAGGAATAAGGACAATTTAAGTATTCATTTGCTTCCCTTGTTTTTAAAAAAATTCCTTTATTTTTGAGAACCCATACCCCAAAACTTGCAAATAATTTTTTTTAATAAATAATTAAATGAAATGGTCCACTTCATGTGACCTACATTATAATTGACACTTACGAAAAAAAATATAAAGAAAATAGAGGTGTATATATAATTTATGCTTTCTGTGATGTTTATATCTACAATCAAAATCCCTAAAATATACAATCCAAATCCTTAGAAATTTTTCAAATTCTATTTATAGGAATGTGTGAAGAATCATAGGCGATTTTCTTGTTACAATGATTTGAGGATCCCAGCCAATTTGGTTGCAATAATTTGAGAATCCTATTAAATTTGGGTTTTGCTGTTACAATAATTTGAGGATCCTGTTCAATTTGAGATTTATTATTCCTGGAATTGAGGATGCCCACAAATTTCATAATAGTAAGCATCTTATATACTTCTATGAAAAATAAAATTAAATAAAAGGAAGTTAATTATCAATATATTTTCTATAATTTATAAAATAAAATCTATCACAAGCAAATAAAGACAATGCCTAGACAATTAATGTACAACATATATAATGATTAACCTAAGAATTCACTAAAAAAATTACTTCTCAAGTCCATATTTTTTATGATGAAGAGTTTTCCATGTTTATGCCACTAAATAAAAGAAATGCCCTCTCGAGCGAATCAAAAAATTTTCTATTATTATTTTAAAAATTCAGTATATTGGTCGTTTGAGGAATACCTAATTTAATAATTAATCACTATTTATAACCTTTCTAATTACGACTCATTGTGCCCCTCTAAGTGAAACTCAAATCCTTTCGTAATTTTTCAATAATGAGTTGTCATGCATCTTCTTAGTGAAACACAAACTTAAATAAACTTTAAGGTTGTATTTGTCACGTAACTTCTTTCACCGAAAATTTCCATACTAAACACAAATTCGAATAAAATATTTTTTATTCAATTTAAAATCTATGCTAAACAACATCAAAGACATTTAGACCCAAATAAGTAAGATGATGGAACTGCTAATGATTGCCAATAAGGGGAAGGCCGCACAGATGATAAACATGGCCTAGATAATAAAAAGATAGCTCGTGATGGTTCGAACTTGAGACCTCTGACATCGAAGTCCTATATTTAACTCCTCGAATATTATATTTTAACATATAATATATACATGAAAAGTTGTACAACATGACTCACCCACAATACTATATCTCAATCCATATCCTAAACTTAGTCATTTCAATAGCCTCTTAACATATAAAATAATTGTTCTTTTGACTATTTTTATTCTTCAAGTTATTTTCATTTTCTATTGAGTTGCAATCACAATTTTGTGCTATTTTACAAGTTGTAATTGCTGGCTTATGTTATTTTTTTAAAGAATTTTTTAATTATCTAGAAAGATATTGAATCTTTTAAGGAATATTTGGTAAAATTAAGGGTTAAATGCTAAACATTAAATTCAAATACAATTTTTTGAATCACTTCAGAATTGAATTTGAACCGGTCACTGAATTTATATATTGAACTCTAAATATTTGGCATCTAATATATGCATGCGTAATACAATTTTAACATTTTCAACTCTTAAAAGCATGAATGCTTGATAAAACTAATAAATAATTACATAAACTAAAATTTAAATGTAATAAAAATAATATTTTTTTATGTATAATTAATTAATAATTATGAACAAAAATAATATAATTTATTGATACAAAAAATAAACTATATTATTTTAGTTTTACCATTTAAATATTGAATGTTTTGTCATTTTTAATTTTTAGAAGAGATAAAAACGAAAAGGTGCATCTGAATTTTCCATTCACCAAATCAATCATGTTTATAAGTTTGACTGATTCACTTATTTAGTAAATCAGTTGAGACATAACTAATATTTAGAGGCCACTCGAAATCTCTATTTAAAAGTCACTCAGATAAAACAAATACCCCTTAGAATCTTAAAAGTATATATTTAAAAAAAAAAAAGTCTCATAAGAAGAAAGTAACTCCCTTCAAAATTTTCATTATAAATAACAACAAATTAAACCTTCTTAAATCCCAAAATGCAAATTATTTGATATGCTTTGGAGTACCTTGTCAAAAATTCTCTAGGAGAAGATGATATTAGAAATATAGAAAAAAATCTTCTCATATTATCATCTTATATCAATTAAATTTATTTTAGTCATTATTGACCAGAACAGGCTCTAGGGCCCTCTTATTTCTTCTTTCTCCGAGCTCTCATTACAGAAGAAGTACAAGAAGGAACCGGGAGCAGCTAGGTAAGGACCATAAGGTAACTATTTCGAAAGTTTAAACATTGACAAACTTTAAGTTTTGAAAAGACAATTATCTTAAAGAAAACGCCTTAATTATTTGGGTCATTAATATATTATTTCTTACTTTATGCTTCCATGTTAATATTTGAAAAGGCAATTATTTAAAGAACAAAATTTCCCAAAAAACAAATCTAAAATTTTAAAATCCAAAGAGGAGTTTGAAATCATAAAGATGAGGTATAATTGAGATGGTCGGTTACTTGTGCTGCAAGCATCCTATTTCTATTTCTATTTCTATATTAGTTCATCTAAGCTTCTTCACCTCATTCAATACACAAAACCATTGTTTTGAAGTTTTTTGTTTGGCAACCTAACTCCCTTTAATTAATAAATATCTCTTTCTTTTACCCACTAATTTCAAACTATTCCCTTTCCATCTCATCCTCTTGCCCAACAACACTAAAATGTGGTGAATTTATGAAAATTCAAGACCCATTTGGTCAAATATTTTTTTCAAAATTTTTTTAAAAAATATATTTTTTATTATTTCTTCTCTCCGAGTAAAATACTAAAGATAAAAGTTTACACTAGTATGATTTAAAACTTTAAAAAAATTAGTAGTGCAAATCATCAAGATTTGTTCGTTTATAAAAATAAAAAAATAAATCCCTTCGTACATTTTTGTTTGGGCTCGGCATAGAATTTGAAAAACATTAAGAAAGTAAATATATATAAAAATTTAATATTTAAATATTTTTTAATTTTTAATTGTATTTAAGTTCCAAACAAGATTTTTAAAATATATGATCGATAAAGTTATTTTAGATAATAATCCGAGATCCATATTAAATGATGGCGAAATAAATCGAAAGCGTTACAACTTTCTGGAGACTTTGAGTAACTTTGGATCTGGACAAAGAGGTGATACTAAATTGAAAAGTTTCATTCAAATTTATATAAAATCTAAATTTCAGACCAACCCCAAAATTTATCTTCTAAAATAATCTAATTCTATGTTTCAAAAGGTCTTGAATTTGAAGTTATAGAATTTGAATACCATATAATATAAAATTATATTAAAATTTATTTAAATCCATCAAAATTCAAACTCATACTCCTAGCTTAAGATTTACATTTCATCATCATGTTCACTGTTCTTTTCTTGTCCATGACAACAATAATTACTGCCTGAGGGCTGAGGCCTTTCTTACTCCTCCCTGCAACAAATGGAGCAGAGTGATAAAACAACACAAAAACTAGTTTGATATTAGTGTTTAACTCATCTATTCCTCCTCCTGGGTTATTACTATAACCCTGGGAGCACATGCCCAAGTCCACCTGTCCTACATAAATTAAAAACAAAGGTAGTACCCTAACAATATTTTATTTCCAATTTGCCTATAATTGGTGTGTTAAATTTTGTCCAAAGCTCCAATAAACTCAAATCTAAAATCCAAAATCTAAAATTCATGTTGCCAAACACATCCTCAGTTTAAGGCTTAGGCAGGCAGTTAGGCCAGTAGACTTTGGTGAAGTGTGCTGGCAAAGCCACCCTCTGATTCAGACCTCTCAACAGGACAAAGTCATTAGGGACACACACACACACAGCTATAAAGGTGGAAGAAGAGGCCATGTGAGAAGCAGCTTTCAAGCTTTTTTGGGTTTTTTCAGTACAACACTCATATTAAAGACTGTAAATCTGTAATGGAGGAGTGGGTTGGGACAACCTGCTTTTCCTTTTTAGCAATAATAATGCATGTGATGTCAAATTTCAGTCCTTCTCCTTTGTCTAAAATCATTTTCCTCTGTACTGCATTCCTTTTCTTTTTCTGTTCCCCTGTTTCCACTAGCCTCTCACTTTAATGGATCTTAATCAATCCTCATCTTCACATGGTCACAGAGTGCATAAATAAATAGCTTTTCTACAAAACTCTCAATACAATTGCGGCACACCAAACAGTCCTACTGGGTAAGGCGGGGGTGTTTCTTAGGAAGAATTAAATAAGCAATTTTCCACCTCTACCAAACAGGCAGGGTCTTTGTTTTTGGAGCATGAATTTGGATTCGTGAATATGAAATTATGTAAATTTGATTAGAATTTTATGTAATTTTGTATTGAAGTTTATACTTTCAAGCGTTACGTGAGAAAATTATGAGTTATGCTCATCAAGATTGATCTAACACCTACTCAATCTCGAACAACATATCATAATCACGTAACCATCAAACATCTCCCGACACTACTCGTACACATAGGGTGGATGATTATGACCATGATTTGCCTATCCAAAATCTTTAGGTCTTGGCTCGAGTAATAAGAAAAGGTAGGTTAGTCAAAAACTAGGGTTCTAAGACAGCCCACGAGAGGAGATGGCCCACCAAGCGGATGGTACAAGGCTCAAAGGAGAAAAAATGCATGTACTTGTTAACTGAATCTGCAATAGGAGATTGAACTTTGCCCCCACTATTGAAAAGTTAGGTAGGGAGAGGTGGGGGGCAACTCAAAGTGGCTTCCACCTAAGCAGTTCAATGGCCTCTATGTCAAGAGCTAGGCTCAAATGATTAATCCAAAAGGCTTTTCATATGGAATTTGATGGAACATGTGCTTCTCTTTTCCAACTTAAAATGTTATTCTGAATAGAGGTTCTTGGCTATTTCCACTGCACAACCTTACAATGGGATTCGAATTCTTTCGGAAAAGAAAAGGGATCTCACATTATCCATGAAGGAACAAGAAGATGATGATAAATGGAGAAAAATATTGCTGATTAAATACAACAACGTCATTTCATCTAATGTCCTCGGCTATGAATCAAGGGTCATCTCATCTCTCTCCTTGGTTAAAAATCTAGTAGGTAGGGCTAACAAGTGAGGGGTCCTGCAGCAATACACGTGAGAGGAGATCGATGGTTCACATTGGATGCTAAAAGTTCCCATTCACATCACATAATTACCCCTCCTTTTAACCATTTTACTGTCAAGGTAGAACAGGAAGAAACAACAAATACCTTCCAAAGGGTGAATAAAGGAGAAGGGAGTAGGGAACCATAGCTACCCCCAAGTGTCCAGCTATCAACTGTCTAGGTCAAAAGGTAAAGGTGAACAGTGGTTTTCTTATATATGCTTTCCCAAAGAGAATAATACCACGTTAGGGCTAGCTACACTGGCAAGAAGCAACAAAACCAAGTCTCCTTTTCAACATCAAGTTAAATTATATTTTTGTAAACAGTAACAAGCATTCTATTTTCCCTTTTGGCTCCCATTCTTTTCGGTAATAAGATATTTAACCAGAACAGAAGAAAGAAAAAATAAAAACAAGGAATTTCAAACACATTGATCAGTCATACAGAGGAATCATCAGGAACTAAGAGATATGATGAATCATACTTTTTTTTTCTTTTCTTTTTCCCTTTCCCACTTTTCAATTCATCATTGCAAAACATGTCTATCAGTTACGCCAAGAAATTGTGAAATGCTAGGAAAAACAGGCCCTTAGAGATTCTTATTAGTTCTTGGCTTTAACAACATTGTTTTCTTTAATCCTTGCTCGGTTGTCCAGCTTAACAAAGCGTCTGAGATCTTCATAAGGAAGAGTTTCTATATTCTTCCTTTTCAGCTCACTCAGTGCTGGGCGTTTATCAAGAAGGTGCCACAGCCAGTCAGGGTATTCAGAATCGGGCGATATTTTGGGATCTGCTCCGTCCTTGAGGATGTTGGCACCAACCACAGTAGTCGACTTGACTTCTTTGCTGAGTGTGGATGCCTTTGGAGCATCACTAGACCCACCCCCTTTGGAGCCCTTCTTTGCTTTACTCCCACCTGCGGAAAATGTCCTGCAGCCCCCAAATTCAGTTGATTCCTTGCCAAGTACAAGGCTTCTCAATGATCTGATGCACTTCATTGCCATTTCTTTAATCCTGCAAAGTAAATGGTAATTATGGTAGAAGAGAATAAGGTCTCAGCATATATAAGCACTTGGTGTGTGTTCTCATATACTCAATATTCTATGATCTGCTATGCTGATTCTGCTTGTTCCCATGGTTCTGCCATATTTTCTCTATTAACTAAACAATGAGCAAATTATCACTTGAATATTGAATTTCAAGGACTTTAGAGACATAGGCTTTAGAGCCATAGGCCACTCTGGTGAAATGTTTCACCTAGATTCTGCATTTCTTCTGAAAAGATGCACCTTATAATATGTATCAAAGGACAAAGGTTGTGGATTAAATAAGAAAAGGATTACCACCATCTTTTCTTCTTTTGACTCTCTGATCACAGTATTCTTTCTCCCACTCCAAAAGTTCCAGAAAAACTAATAGTGCAGTAACATCATGATGTTTTTCTATTAGAATACAACCATTGGTCAAGACCATGAATATAATTGGCATGGTCATTGTGATCTTTAAAAAAATTCCTTCTTTCTTTTTCGTGGAAGAAGTAAACTGCAACACATCCATCTTATTAACTACCCAGGACAATAGCGAAACTGAAAATTAACCCACAAGCACCCATTTCCAGTGTGAAACCTATCAAGAGTAATCGCATTGCTACAAACTCAAGATTGCACCTCCACACTCCTACAGATAGCCATTCAAAAGATCCAAGGGCATGTCAATCCCCATATCTTCAGAAAACATTTCTGAATCAACCATTTGGCTTCTATGAGATGTGAACTAAAACAATTATGGATTCAATTGCCATTTTGTCAAAATATTACAAGTTGACAGCGATGTTATTACAAAGGAACACAGTTTGAAGTGTAATAAATCATCCTCAAGAACACTAATGTCTTCTCAAATAGGAGTCAGCAAGATCAGACACGATTGCTCTGCAAGAATTTGTAAGCATCATACAAACAGCTTGAACTTCTAATACATTTTGTTACCAGGTTATAGTCTTCTTGGAAAAAGACAACTCACACATGTTTACTCCACAATGTTTACTCCACAAAGCCTGTGAGGCATGCATGACGAAACATCAAAGCTTGAATGATTGCACACCAAGCCATTTGTGACTCCCAAAAGGAACAATAATCTTCTTGCTTCAGAATGATCACTTCATGTATTGAGCATAAATTTATTGATCCATTTTTCAAGACCTGATTAAGGCATTTCAATCTGGAGCATATATGGCTCCATAGAAATCATCAAAATATTCATAGATACATTCAAACGTGCCAAGTAGAGAAGACCATTTCAAAATCATGAAAAGCCACTTAGGCCTTGTTTAGTTACCAGGAATCAATCAATCAAAATGGGAAAGGGGAATCAGAATGGGCATCAAGAAAAGAGAATGAACCTTGGAAGTAAAACAATTGTGTTTGGAATACAACAAATGGAACAGGAATGGAGCCCTAGAATAGGCATAACGGTCTTGTATAGACTTTGGGAATGGAAATAAACCAATCTCATTTATAATCCAATCAGATATTTCAATTTTGAAAATCTAAAATTTTAAATAATTATTTAAAAAAATAAATAAATAAGTGGGACATATGACCCCCTCATCTACAGTTACAAAATTGACCTGCACATCACACAGCCAATATCAACACCATAGGTGAAAAAGGAAATAATCTGGCAATCAATCAAAATGGGAAAGGGGAATCAGAATGGGCATCAAGAAAAGAGAATGAACCTTGGGAGTAAAACAATTGTGTTTGGAATACAACAAATGGAACAGGACTGGAGCCCTAGAATAGGCATAACGGTCTTGTATAGACTTTGGGAATGGAAATAAACCAATCCCTTATATAATCCAATCAGATATTTCAATTTTGAAAATCTAAAATATTAAATAATTATTTAAAAAAATAAATAAATAAGTGGGACATATGACCGCCTCATCTACAGTAACAAAATTGACCAGCACATCACAAAGCCAATATCAACACCATAGGTGAAAAAGGAAATAATCTGGCAATTATACACAAAATAATTGGCAATTGTAGGTGGAATGAAAGACACTGCCATCATGCTACAAGCAACTATTATGCATATAACTGGACCCAACAATGTTACAACTACAATGCTTCTTTCATTGAATTAATTTAATTTAAGTTGAGGTAAACCTTTTTAGTTTCAGATTATTTTCAGTTCAGCCAAAGAAAGGAGTACACCCTTAACCATCAAAGCTAATATGAAAAAATGACACATGGTCACATCAACTTTTAAGGTTGCAATAAATCAAATCTGCAAACTAAAATCCCAAAAATCAACAAAGCCCCAGCAAAAAGTTCTCATCAGCTCACAGCCCTTTCATTATAGGTTTCTTTTTCTTGGAGAGGAAAAAGAAAACTATTAAGAGAGAAGAATGCTCAAGGAGGATGAGAATTCCTCATCAAAGTAAAGGAAATAAAGGGAAGAATAAGTGAAAATAAAAAAAATAAAAATAACTAATACAATAGGACTGCCCAGCAAATATGCTGAATGTCCAAAAAACCATCCTGCCAAAAACCATGCTAATAGGAAGCTTTACCCTTTATTTTTCATCTTACTTTGTGTCCTGAGGCTTATATTTCATCTTTTCTCATTATTGATAGTTCTTCCAAAAACATAGGCAAGAAATATAAGCCTCAGAACACTCTGCAAGCCAAAGGTCCTTCCAAAAACAAACCCTATAACAATCCCCCGCTTTTATTTAGTACAGGGAAAGAAGAAATGATATACCAGCGAACTGAACTTCCATGGGCTTTCATCAAAGAACCTAGCTACAATATTAGCATCTCACCCAAAGGGAATCAGTTTCTAAGGGGAACACCATAACCACTTACTCAGCAGAACAACGTCTTTAGACACCAAATTACCTGAGATCCCCCCCTCCCCAGTTGCCCGTCTATCCTTAGAGCTACAAAGAACCTCCCAAGTCACAATATGCTCCCTCCTCTAGCACACCCCTGGCTGTAGAAATTCTTTCCTGATCCTCTCAAGTCTGCTAGCAACCCTCACCAGCATCTTAAACAAGGATAAAAAATACAGAGACATTAAAGAAAGCCAAGCCTGGATTAAGGAAATGCAACCTCCCGAAGAGAAGAGTGCAATCTTCCGCCAATCAAGACATTTAGACACCTTAACAAGTCCCAAATCTCTCAAAACAAGGATTTCCTTCTAGCAGAGACTCATGACAGCAGCATATCTAGACTTGACCGATAGACTCATGACACTTTAACAAGTCCCAAATCTCTCAAAACAAGAAAAAGGCTACTTTAAATCCCACACCTCATGACAGGAGCATACCTAGACTTGACCAAAAGAGTCAGATTAATAGCAGCTACACCACATATCTAAAATTCTAAACTAATCTTAACCCATAAACTAACTCAGAAATCTGTAAAATAGTGAGAATATTATGGAAAAAGACTGATTCTAACAACAAAAAAGAGAATCATCAGCAAACTGCACAAGAGAGACCATCCCTTGTCCCTGCCTACAGCAATACCATGAATGAAACCTCCATCGATGGCACTATCAATCATCCTACTTAACACATAGAAAGGAAAAAAAAAGGGCAGCTTGGTGCACAAAGCTCCTGCGTATGCCGGATCCAGGTAAGGGGCGGACCACAATGGGTTAGTACGCAGTCTTACCTTACATTTTTGCAAGTGGCTGTTTCCATGCCTCAAACCCGTGACCTGGAGGTCACACGGAAACAACCTTACCGTTGCGCCTAAGCTCCCCTTCATCCTACACACATCAGCAACCAAAATAAAAAGAAACACAGACAATACATCCCATTGCCTCACCACTCTAGGTGCTAAAACCTAAGTCTTACTGTCTTAGGCTCTCTTAATAATCACATAAAAAGAGGCACAAGAACAAAAAACCCTAATCCAGCCTCTCCATTTAAACCCAAACCCCTTCCTATGATTGAAAATGAAGCAAACTAACCCTAGCATACGCCTTCTTAAAGTTTTGCTTAAGAATTAAGCTCTTATTCTTCCTTCTCCTAACATCCTCCACAACTCCATTAGCAACAACAACAGCATCTAAAGATATAACAACCATCACAGAGGCTGCCCAGGAGCTATATATGGATATGGTATTCCTTATCACTTCCTTAAGCCTATTGTGTAGAACCTTAACAATGATTTTATATGGAGTAATAATCAAAGTAATAGGAGTATAGGGCAGAAATCACAAACATGAACGGAGAGGCCTTTCCTGAGAATCAACCCCTGCAACCCCCAATTAGCATGAAATTTGTGAAAAACCTTCATCAACTCAATGTTAATCACATCCCAATAGTTCAGAAAAAATGCTAAATTAAACCCATCTAGCCTAGGAGCTTTGCTCCCCATCCACGCTGAACAATCATCATTTAACCTAACCATTTCTTTGGCTCTGTCTGCTTTTGTTAAAAAGAGACAAATTTTAGATGCAGTCCTAGTAGCAAATGTGGGTGTCGAGGGCATTAAGAGGAGGGGCAAAAAGGGCATCATTTTCAAATTGGATTTCAAGAAAGCTTATGATATGGTCCAATGGAGTTTCCTAGATAAGGTGTTGGTTAAAAAGGGTATTGGGCCTTTACACCGTAAGTGGATTAAAGGTTGCCTTAGTTCAGCCAGTATGTCAGTGATTGTCAACTGGCCAGCCCACATATTGGTTTGGGATGTACAGGGGATCCATTATCTCCTTTTTTGTTTGCGCTAGTGGTGGACGATTTGAGTAGGCTTGTGCTTTGCACCCAGCATCTAGGAGTGATTAGGGGTCTAGAAGTTGGTAGGGAGGAGGTGGAGGTGTCTCATTTGCAATTTGCAGATGAATCGATGATACTATTTTCTTTTTAGAGAATAGTATTAAGAAATTTTGTAAGGTCCTTACTTTGCTCAGCATTTTTTAGAAGATTTTAGGGTTGAAAATAAATTTGGGTGAGAGTGGCTTAGCAGGCATTAATTTGAATAATAGGGAGATAAAGGTTTCAGATCTCTAACAGGGTGCGATTTGTTGTCCTGGCCCATCTCTTATCTTGGCCTTCCTCTTGGGGGTCACCCTTTGTCTATTAATTTCTACTCGGTGATCGAAATGGTAGAGAAAAGATTTGAGGGTCGGAAGATGGCTTATCTCTCTTTGGAGGCAAGATTAGTCTCATTAGTGCTTCCCACTCTAATATTCCCACTTATTTTCTATTGTGAAAATAATGCCTCTTCCAACAATGCACAGCGGAATAAACATTGTAAAGGATCAAACAACACCATATGCAACAATCTCAATGGTGAAATACATAATATATATCCACAACCATAGCAATATAAAGAGAGTAAAGATAAGAACAACGACACCAAGAATTACGTGGTTCGGCAAAGCCTACATCCACGGGAGCAATTGGCAAGAGATTTCACTATGAAAATCAAATATACACACTCAATGATCTTCTCTCCTTCTCTCACCCCTCTCTTACTCTCTTACTTGTCAAAATATGCCCAAAAGAACATATATAACAAGCCCTCAAAAACTGCCATCAGAACCCCCAACCGTCACACCGTTTACATTCAAAATTCAAATATTTTCTCGCAGCCCAGAAGCACTCGTCGATGAGACAGAGAAGACCACTCGTCAACTAGTCTATTCACTCGTCCACAAGTCTTTGCTGTTTGCCCTGCACCAAGAACACATCCATATGTTTTTCTCCCTTTGCTTATAAAACCCCGAAGTATAAGAGCCACACCATTAACAACATTTTCTCTCATTTTAAAATCCCCACGAAATTAGCTGGGCATTTGTTGAATCTTATGAAAAAAAAATATTTTGGTTCAGTTACTTAGACGATTAGAGGGATCACCTTGTTATTTAGGAAACTAGGAGACAAAAATCAAAAGGAAGTTTGAGGCTCGGTAATGTGGTTTCTAAGAACACCTCCTTAATGGGTAAATGGTTATGGAAATTCTCCTTAAAACTTTATTCCTTATGGCACAATGTAATTAAGAGCAAGTAAGGTAATCATAGGAATGGGTGGAGTACCAGGGGGAGTACCATTGTTACTCGCGCAAGCTCCTGAAAATTTGTTTCACACATCTCCGGTTATTTTTCTCCCCTCACTTATTTCACTCTCATCATTGGGGATAGGGTTAATTTTGGGAAAATATTTGGACAGGCGAGACTTCATTTGAACTTTTGGTGCCTCTTTTGTATAGGCTTTCTTCCATCCATAATGCAACAATTTCAAAATTCTATTCTTCTGAGGGGTGGGTATTGCTTCATGACTCATGAGACTTGCATTTTCCAGGAGTTTCAACAAGAGAGAAGTAGATATTAGGCTTTGGATTGGGGGGCACTTTGAGGTCCTTTTCTTCAGTCTTTTTCTTTTGTCTATCTTATGAAATCTCTAAACCCTACCCCATTCTATCTGGATAAAGTTGTATGGAAGGCTAAAGTCTTTTTCGATATTCGATCTTTCATTTGGACATTGGTTCTCAACAGGTTCAACTCGAATGACGTGCTCCAAACTAGGAAGCCTCACAAAACCTCAAGACAAATGTTTGCATGATGTGTCACGAAGCAAATGAGACTTCATTATTATTTATTTTGCAATGTGGGGTGGCGAGATTTTTGTGGAACAAAATGTTTTCCTACTTTGGTGAGGTGGCACCATAGACTATTCATTAGTTTATAGAGGTGCACTTTTGGGGTTTTGGAAGGAATAGAAAAAGGAGAAGTTTTTTTAATTGTGTAGTTTTTGCCATCTTGGAGACATGTTGGCTTGAAAGGTGTTAAGAGGTTGTATATATCTTTTAGTATCATTATTATTGAGTGTGTTAGTAGGTTAATTAGTGGGAGTACGGGTATTATTGTCATTAGAATGTATTTAAATTTGTATTATAAATAGAGGGAGAGACTCATCTTCAAGTTAGGTCATTCATTTTTAATCAAATCTTAACATGGTATCAAAGCATGATCCTATCTAAACCCTATTTTCCTCAGCCATCGCTGGAAAACACTATTCCCGTGGTTGTTATTCCCTAATCCACCTCCATCCCATGCTAAATCACAAAACCAACCATATACCCATAATCGGACACCCCCCCCCCCCCAACAATCCACCCCACAAAATGCCATCACCGAAGGGCCCCCCATGCACCGGCCAAATGCCGGCAGGGCTGACCCCACGCTCCGGCGCGTGAGAGCATTTTTGGCAACTTTTTTTCTTTTTTTCTCTTCTATCATGCTCCGATTCCTTCTTTAAACTATATTACCAAGCTGTTAGGCCAGTTTTTCACTCAAAAATTCAACCTTTTTCGACCTTGCACTTGCGGTATTCCATTTATTTATGTTCAGGGTTTGTGAAGGCTTCCTTGTGAGTTTTTTGGAGCCATGGCAGCATACGTATGTTCAGTTGTGAGGCTGTGGCAGTGCTACATCCGTCGGTGAGTTGTTCACCTTGTCCGTGGTTGCGTCGGTGCTTCACATGGTTTGTGATTGTTCCAATTATTGATTGTTCTTCTTGTTTTTGGTGTGGCTGCTGTTTGTGAGTGCTGTGGCAGCGCTATATCCATCAGTGAGCTGTTCACCTCGTCCGTCATTGTGTCGGTGCTTCACATAGTTTGTGGTTGTCCCAATTAATTTTGTTTGTTCTTGCTGTTTTTGGTGTGATTGCTGATTTGTGAGTGTTAGGATGGAATCTATGAATCCCAAAAAATTGTTTCCTACATCGCTGCTGCAAATAATGACTCAAACGTTGGATAGAAAGAACTATGTTCAATGGTCTAAAGCTGTTCAGATTTATTTAGTAGGATTAGGGAAATCTGACCACTTGCTCCAATATGAGTCTTCTGATCAGAAGAGAAAAGATGTGTGGGTTCAGGAAGATGCCTTGATTGTTTCCTTCGTATGGAATTCAATGGAGCCACAAATTGCACGGATGTGTATGTATCTAGATACTTGCAAGCCTAGATCGCCTTCCGATCAGAGATCCACCACCGGGTACTGTATCTTGGTTGGTGGTAATTTAGTTTTTTGGAAAAGTATGAAACAAACTGTGGTGGGAAGGTCAAATGTTGAATCAAAATATAGAGCTATGGCTCACACTAACTGTGAACTTGTCTGGTTGATGAACATGTTGGAAGAACTGGGTTTTCCACATTCTCAACTTATGAAGTTGATGTGTGATAATCAAGCTACTCTTCATATTGCCTCCAAACCGGCCTTTCATGAGCGCACGAAGCACATTGAAGTTGGTCGCCACTTCGTTTAGGAGAAACTTGTGCAGAAGCTCATTACAACCGCTTATGTGAAGTCAGACATGCAGCTTGCTGATTTGTTTACCAAAGCATTGGGGGATGCTCATGTTAGATTCAAGTTAGGAGCTTATGACATTTATGCTCCAGCTTGAGGTAGAGTGTTAGAGGTTATATATGTCTTTTAGAATTATTATTATTGAGTGTGTTAGTATGTTAATTAGTGAGAGTCAGTAAGGGTATTATTGTCATTAGAATGTATTTAAATTTGTATTATAAATAGAGGGAGAGACATATCTTCAAGTTAGGTCATTCATTTTTAATCAAATCTTAACAAAAGGAATGCTAGAATTTTTAAAGACTAAAAGACTCCCCCAAGTCTGATGTGAGAGAAAGCTAAGTTTTTGGCTTACTTTTGGCTCACTCTTTTGGGGTTCTTGAAGGTCTCTAGCTGTCTGATATCCATAGGGCCTGAAAGGCAGCTTCTGTATTTTTTTTTCTTTTTTTTCTGTTTTTTTTTTTTTTTTTCGAAGGACGTCTAATTCTCCTTCTCTTTAATTGTTTTACTGTTCTTGCTTTAATGAAATTTTGTTATCTAAAAAAAACAGAAATATCACCAAAACGGGACTACAATCCCTTTGGGTACTAGTTCTTTAGTCACATTCTTACTAAACCTGCCATTAACTATCCAATGAAAAAAAAAATTAGTATTATGATTGCCCTCCTCAAAGTCTCATATTCGATATGGGAAGATTTAGTATTTCTTCATTCATTCCCATCCAATCCAAAAAGGCACAGTCCCAGATTATTCTTAGAGAGATCCTCCAATTTTAGACTATATGCCAACAAAATCAACAAAATGAAATCGGCAATGAAGTGTATCCTCCATGTAGTTTACGTCTCAGAATCCCACACTTTAGCTGCCCATATGAGTCCACCATTAGTTTTCTTCTCGTGAGTCTTACAGTCATGTTCTCTTTCTAACTGTGAATAAGCATCCCGCAAAGTTATTCCTAGGGGCATTTGATAAAATTAAGCACTAACTGCTGAATACTGAATGCAGTTCTGAATCCGACTGCTAAATTATTTCAAACTAATTTCTGAACATATATATCTTTCCTGTTTTAATGCTCAGAGCTCTCAAGGGAAAAATTCTTGTGAAAAATAAGATGCATTCTCAGAAAACATATTTTTCATTATAGTAAAAAAAATGTCTCTCAAATATAAAACAATAAAATATTATTTAATAATAAATATATAGACGTAAAATAACAAGAGCCACCCATTAATAATAAATAAACGCATATTGTCTACCATAATAAATATTTTTTTTTCTTTTAATACAAATGTTACTTACATGCATATATTCTTTAATGTGTGTGTCAGTGTGTGTGTGTGTGTATCCCTTTGGGTCATTCTGCACCTTAAATGTTACAAAATCCATTTGGGACATAATCATATCAGTCCTACTAAAAAAAATAACCATGACACCCAGAATTTGTCCTATTCATGGCTCCTTTCACCTAAAATAATTCATCTTACATTACAGATAATCTCATCAATTCCTTGGCAAATTTTACAATCTGTAAATGCTTCAGACATCTTATTATTACACAAAACAAAACACACAAACCAGCAAAGGGGCTTGTGTCAATTTCTCTACCAGGAGAAATCAAGCCCATGAGATTGGGCCAGGTGATATTGGTTCAAGCATCATCATCAACATTACCAACACAAACTGAAATCCACAAAGAAAGAAAGTGAAAGGAATTTTTCAGTAGACGGAACTCAATGTCTGCACCTCTGCATTGAACTACAGCGATTTTGCAGAGCCCTTTGTCAGCATTAACAAACAGCTCCTGCTCCAGAAACAGCTGCCAGGATCCAAGTTCCATATGTATTTCATTGTGAGTTCCTTCACATTTCCAGGCTTACAGTAGAGCGATCGAGGAGTTGTGAACCCTTCTGCGTGGCTGTGCGCTCATGTGTGGAAAGAACAGAGGAGGGAGAAATTTGTGCTTATTTAGGGGCAAATGTGTCAAAATGGGGCAAATATATGGTATTGAAAAATCAGCAAAGGGGCCAATGCTAGTTCAGCAAGAGGGCATTCAGTACCCATTCAAATCCCAAACAAACAATATTGATTCACTTATTAAGAACCTAACTACTATTTAGAGGCTATTAAGTACAAACAAATGGCCCCTTCATTTTTCTTCAGTTTAGATTATTCAGCAAAAAAGAACAAAAAAGGGAGCAAGAAGAGGCCAGAAACCCATGATCAAGGAACAAAATCAACTAAATCATCAACCCAACAAATTCAAATGAAATAGAAATATAAAAAATTCACTGTATTTCCCTCTGTTTGCTCCAAAACCCCAAACCCAAAGTACACGTCAATGGGAGCAAACGAGAGAAGGAAAGAGAAACTATTCATAAACTAGAGAGAGATTTTGGCCAAGTTTCAATTGCGGGCCGAAACTTAAGAGCATGTGATTCAAATCTACGAATAACCACAGATCAGTGCATGCATGTGCACATGTGTGTGTGTGTGTGTGAGAGAGAGAGAGAGAGAGAGAGAGAGAGAGCGAGAGAGAAGAAGAAGAAGAAGAAGAGCATGCCAGCAATTGATTTGCTGGTGGTGGGGGTGAAAGAGCAGCAGCTGAGTTTGTGATGTGTCGTCATCTGCAGGGACTTCCTCAAAATTCTTGAGGTTGGTCTTGGCTGTGAATGGTAAGGTTGCTCCTTTGTGACCAGTTGGCACAAAGGCCACGGGTTTAACCCCAAGGAAACAACTTCTCTACATAAAAGCAGGAGTAAGGCTGCATGCACTGTGACAACCCTCCCCCTACCCTTGCAAAGCAGGGAGCCTTGTGGCCCAGGGATGCCCTTTTTTCTATTTACAATACCCACCCCCAAAATCTTTTGATTGGATAACAAGAATGATGTATTTGTCAATTTTACAGGATAGTTTCATAATCCAAAGTCCCTCTATAAAAGATGCAAACAAATGGACTAATTTATGAATTTTCCTTTCAACTTCAGCCTTGACAATCTTGATTCCACACTGCTTTGCTCTGTTCTGCTCTCTCTCTCTCTCTCACACACACACATACAACAAACAAATATCACAAGGAGCAAATCAGTATTAGGGGGGTCAGACATTCCTATTCAAGTAGCCAGTGCTAACATCTAAACATGCTCATAGGGAAAATCTAGCAAAAGCAAAGACCTGAAAATCATTCTTCAATTTATCTAAGCAGCCACTGAATGTATTCAATCATGTTTGCTAGAATTGATGAGTTTAAGTTAAAATCTACAATGGATGGGACTGGGTTTAGAGATCAACTTCAAAAAAGCAGTGTGTCACAGTGTTACAATTCTTGTAACCATGTCACATTGGCTGCTTGTTATGACTTGGAGGGAACTCTGGTTAACATGGATTCGATTATGAAGACGACATAGGATGTATTCAGAATGTCATTGTAACATTATGGTTGATTTGGACTGTTGCATTGTGGCATTCTCGAGTTGTGATGTAGGATCATTAGATCCACGGTTGGTTATTCATACAATTGTATGTAAATGACAATGCATCAGAGAGATAATTCTTGGGGCAACACCAGGTGAACGGTCTACCTCCCCTCTATATCTACTTGGGTACTAAGTGAGTATCCTAAGGAGCACTCAGCAGCGGGCTCTTGACATCCTCAAGGGGTATCATGGGCTTCCATGTGGGATTGAGAAGCCCATGGACAACTCATTGGAGAATGGAGTCATGCAATACTCTTAGTCTAAAGGTTGAGACTTACACTCATGTTGGTTCTTGAGTATATTTTTGGCCAATACCATCTCATACGTAATTGGACTATCAAGGGATGTTGATCCTTTGTATGTCTAACTTGAGTAGTATATTGTGTCACTTCCCTCAACTCCAACTAGAGGTGGTAAGTGACATGTGCTCTTAAACAAAGATTGTGTTGTTGGGATGAGTTTACCTTAAGTGTTGGTGGAATTGAGTTTAACACCCGTACCTTCGAATCATGGTTCCTCGACAGTCGACAGTCTCAGTTGGGCAGGGGATTTCAAGTGGTGAGACTTGACCACTAGGTTGGACATTAGAGTATTTCCATGGATGAGGATGAGTACAAGATATAGTGTAGTGTTATCGCTACATGGGCATGGCTCCATCACACTTCAAGTAGATCAAGGCAAGGGTAGTTCCTTGTGGCCTTGGTATTCTGAAGCCTCGTGACACAGAGTTTTGTTTTCTTTTTTACGTGATTTCAATTTCAAAGAGGTCAAGTTGGGCAAGCACGTAGCTTAAGGAAGAAGATGAAAAGATTCTTCCTTTTTCGGTATTATTGTGGGATTTTTTAGTCATTTGTTCAGATAAACAAATGTATTTACAATCCTAGGATTTTGGAATTATAGGACTCAAAATCCCATAATTTTATGAACCCTAGTCACTGAGGAATACGCCACCATTCCCTTTATTCCCACCCCCTCAAGTGACATATTTCCATGTATTTTAATCTCGCTATGCAATTCCTCTAAGGCTATAAAGGACAGATGAGGACACAACACACAAAGGATGGACAAGGCAAAACCTACAAGAATAAGGCACGGCAAATGAAGAACATTATAAGTTTTAATAAATCTAATCACTTCAAACATGAAGTGTGCATGCAGCTAGCTTCTTCATCATTCTTTCATTATATTGCCATAATTTAAGTGGCTAATTCATTACTCTTGTTTTTCAAAAGTCTTTGGTAGAGTTCACGTTGATCATGGTTCAAATCAAATATTCACAAAATTCATTCATTAACACTCTCAGAACTCTGGATTCGAAATCACTAATGCCTACACACAAATATACATTACACCTATCACCTATGTCACTCAAAAAAAAAAAATTTTATTAAGAAATATGATATGATTGGAAATGTAATAATGATGATAAATATGCATACATCACAAGTAGAAAAACACGATCTGACCTCTCTCAAAATGAATTACAGTAGAAAATCAGTGTGGGATCGAGACTCACCTGTCGCCGATTAACTCGACGACGATGGATGGACGTGTAGACAAGATCTGAAAGATCACGGCTTGAGATCATTGCCGGAGAAACAGCCCACGGAAAATGAGAAGCCCTAAATGTAGATCGAAGCCCGACGAGTGATCCGTGACCCGTCCATTTAAATAAGGTTTGGGTTTGATATAAGCTGACCAGTTTATAAACAGGGTCAACCAAATTCAACCCATTTATTAAATGAGTTAGGCAAATTCAAGTCGAGTCACCCAGCGGGTGACCCGTTTTGCCACCCCTACACAGGTTGCAAAGATTATTTCTAGCTACGTCCCCGTGAAGATCACAGCTTTGTTAACTATTTGATATTATTTTGGAAACTTTAGTTGTGTCTTTTCAAATTTAATTCATTTTGCGTGGCGTGCGCTGTGGATCTAAACCAACTTGTACATCACTGTTAAGAGTGCAGATCACGGAAGTGTTTTTAGGGTCCAAAGGCTACTTGATTGGACTTATAACATATCTTCAAAGGGGTGCCTAGCTACAGGAAAGCCATGTTCTTGGAGTTGGCTACACCTAGTTTGCCCACTGGGTTTTTCAACACTTCTTTAAATGGTAGGGTTTTTTCAATATTGTTATGGCTTCTTACAGTCAAATAGAATCTATGTAGTTGTAGGAAAGAATTAATGGATAAATGTATATGTTGGTTACTGAACACAACATACCTGCAAACGCTCCAGCAGCCGTGCCCGAACGGCTGAAACGGGAGCGTCTTGGCGAATCTGGATTCCACCACGCCTGACGCCTTCGACGCCAACCTCCAGGTCTACCACAGCCTCCTCCTCAGCGACCAAGAGCTCTTCTCCACCGTCGGCCGCAACGACACCACCGCCGCTGCCAACTCTTTCGCCGCCGACTAGAGCACCTTCTTCCGTTTGTAGCACCTTCGTTGTCTCCAGCCACCACCAGCTGTCTCCTTACACTGCCTGTTTTATATGAAATGTTTAAAATTTTTAAAAATAAATAAATTATCTTTTTTAAACAGGTAACCCATTTATTAAACAGACAGATTTGAATTTACATGGTAGTCACTCGTTAATAAACGGGTCAATCCGAACCCATTTAGCCCCAGTCCGTTTATAACCTGCCCAAACCCGACCCGCTAACCTGTTTTGTCACCCCTAATCTCTGTCAGTCATTTTTCATCCCCCCCCCCCCCCCAAAAAAAACAACTGCTTCAGCTGGTTGCACAACATTGTATTGGTTAAGTAAAAAATCAACAATATCAAAACTGTTGTAAGATGTAGAAAAATAAATAGAGACGAGACAGAAATTTTATATGATTTGACTATGGTTACTCTACGGGCAAATGGAATCAAAAACTTCACTATCTCGGGAGGAATTACAAGATGATTTGGAATCAACTTGTACAAAATATCTCTTTTCTTTCTATCTCTCTTATTCTCTCATCATTTCTATATGCCTACTCTCTTCAAGCATTTTTTTTGTGTATATACAAATGAGAGAAAGATGACCCTTTTATAGGACAATAAGGATAACACATTATTTATGGTGGTGGAAGATGAAGGGGTGACGGTCATTTATATTTTTCATAACACTCTCCTTTGAATGTCACTGATATATTAACTTCTTCTGTTAGAATCTTTAAGATGTCTCATTCCGATAAAATGAACCGATTTCTTGAATGTTGTAGTAGGCAAAGCTTTGGTGAACAAATCTGCTACATTATCACTTGATCAGATCTACTGAACATCTATATCACCATTCTTTTAGAGTTCATATGTATAGAAGAATTTTGGAGAGATATGTTTCATTCTGTTACCCTTTATGTATCATCATCTTAGTTAAGTTATACATGGAGCGTTATCTTCATATAAAACTATTGGAATACTACTGATTGATTGAAGACCACAATTTGCTTGAATATGAGAAATCATTGATTTGAGTCACACATATTCTCTACTAGTTTCATGGATAGTTAGTATTTCATAATGATTGGAGAATGTTGCTTTAACCATCTGCTTTATTAATTTCCAAGATATAGCAGTTTTTCCGTAAAGAAATACATATTCAGTTTGGGATTTAGCATAGGATCATATAGATATCCAACATCTGCATATCCTACTAGTTGAGATTTGGAATCAAATGAGTATAATAGACCTAAATCAGATGTACCTCTCAAATAGCGTAAAATGTGCTTAATTCCATTCCAGTGTCGTCGAGTAGGAGCAGAGTTATATCTTATTAGTAAATTTACAGAAAACGCAATGTCGGGTCTTGTACAATTGGCCAAATACATCAAATAGCCGATAGTAATTAAAAATGATACTTCAGGATCAAGTAATTCCTCCCTCTCATCATGAGGTCGAAATGGATTCTTCTTAACATCAAGTGATCACACCATCATTGGAGATCCTAATGGATGAACTTTGTCCATATAAAATTGTCTTAATATCTTTTCGATATATTTAGATTGATGAACAAGAATTCTATCATTTACATGTTCAATCTGTAGGCAAAGACAATATTTTGTCTTTTCTAAATCTTTCATCTCAAATTCCGCCAATAAATAATTAGCAACTTTAGTGAGTTCTTCAAGAGTCCCAACGAAATTTAAATTATCAACATAAACAACAATAATAGCAAATCTAGATTTTGATCTTTTAATAAAAACACATGGACAAATAAGAACATTTATGAATCATTATTTCACAAAGTATTCACTTAATCGATTGTACCACATGCGTTTAGATTGTTTTAATCCATATATAAAACGTTGGAGTTTAATTGAATATAAATTTGCCTATCCAACGATCCATATAGGTATGATGTTACTTCGTTTATATAAGACGCATGCTCAGTCGTTCAGCAACAATTAACCCAATTAAGAATTTGAAAGTAATTCCATCCATTACGGGAGAATATGTCTCCTCATAATCAATTCTGAGTTTTTGCGAGAAACCTTGTGTCATAAGCCTTGTTTTATATAAAGTAATTTCATTATTTTTATTTCACTTGCGCACAAATACCCATTTGTATCCCACAGTTTGGACATTTTTTGTGTCTGGACTACAGGTCCAAAAACTTCTTTTTTTAATAGAAAGTTTAATTCTGATGTGATAGCCTCTTTTCATTTTGACCCAATCACTTCTATACCGACATTCATTAACATATTTCTGAACCTATCCTGGTCTCCGCAACACTTCTCAGGCCAGACACAGGGGGGTATCCTGCTCTCCACAATACTCCTCGGATCTTGCTAGCTAACTACGGTACCGTGCTCAAAACATACCTAGTCCCTCAGGTTTCTGATATCATATAGTACATTTCTTATATTATAACTGTAACATATCTCATTTTCATATTTTTGCGTAAAACCTGTCATATCATAATTTCTAATTACTGTCATAAATATATGCTCACGGCATAAAGCTGGCTGAAACTGATCTGTCCCGGCACTAGGCCAGCTGAAACTGAGCTGTCACGGCACTAGGTTAGCTGAAATTGAACCATATCATAATTTCTGTAAGGTTTACAACATTTTCTGATAATCATTATCTAGTTGCACATGTTCTATATAATCATAAAATATTCTGACAGGCTTATCCATTCCATATAATATTCACACTCATTCACACTCATGCCACACAATTTGAGTATTATTCTAAAATATACTATCTGCCTGGGAAAAATATGTTTCGTTGAAAAATAGTATGAAATCTGCTTCTGGGGTTTACTCAACTCAACAGGCCTGTTTTCCCAAAAATACACATTAATTCATAAATGCCATTTCTAAATGTTTGAATTCCCAAAAAAATCATAGATATAATTTCTGTAAACAAATATTACATTATAATTTTTTAAAAGATACCTGATATAATCTATCCCCTTACCTGATTTCTGAAAAATGTCTGCAGGGTTCCTAGAACCATGCCTGCGGTGAACGCACAAAACCCTATATCCATAAACCCTACTTTAATTCACTCAACCCCAGAATAACGGCCATTTCAACATTCCTAGACCCACATACTCCCAATGACTAATTAAACTTTAAAACATTCTCTTTACCCTAGTTTTGGAGTGGTGTCTGGAATGCTTGAACTACGAAACCACTCCAATTAAATTGCGGAGAATCGTCGCTGGGATTCCAAAATCACATTTATCCTTCGATTCGGGCTGAAATCGGGTCAAAAATCGAAGACAGAGTAGAGAGGCCGCAGCCATAGGTGAGAGTGAGAGAGAGAGAGAGATTTAATTTCTTTTAAAAACAAAATGACCTCCAATGCTATATATAGCTAGCTGTACCTGAACGAAACCGTCGACGGTTTGGTTTTTAACCAAAACCACAATAATTCAAAACCGTTGACGGTTTTCTGAGCTCATTCAAAACCATCGATGATTTGACCTGTGCCAAACCAAATTTTCTCTTTTCCTTATTATTTCATTAATTACTATTTTTTGGGTTTCTACAATAACTTTTTTCAGAGTAGTACAACGAATATATACATTATTTTCTTCTTCTACAAAATGATGAAAAATTTTAACTGAATATGTACCAACGGCATAAATGCACTGCTTGGATGCACAGAATAATAAAGGGGAGAATGCAGCAGAAAGATAAACAAGCAAAATCTTACATGGCCGAGGAGATCAGGAGAAGAGAGAAGAATGAGGCCCCAAGTTAACAAACCAGCAGCATCAGGAGTCGACATATTCAGTATTCATCAGAATGATCAGTAGTAAAATTTATGTTTAAGAGCGTGGACGAGGAGATCGGGAGAAGAGAAGGAATTGATGCCAAATTAAATATAATCCAGAGATCGTCGGAGAAGTTACCTCAATCATGTGGCTGAGGGGTTGTGCGCCTGCGTTTGTGTTACCACTAGGCTCCTAAAGGCCGCGGATGACGAGAGAAGGAGAGACGCGAAGTGTGAGGCGGAAGCAAACAGCAGTTTCGGCGATTCGCAGAGGACAGTGGAGCTGTGACTTGGGAGGCGACTGCCGAAGTGTGTGTGATTGTGTGAAGGGAAGCTGTGAAAGGCAACTACATTTAGGGTTTGAAACATCATTAGTTAGTTATATCTGTATCACTACTACTACTACTACTATTAGTATTATTATTATTATTATTATTATTATTTTCTATCATAATATTATATTCTAATTCCATTTCTGGAATTGATTGCTCGGGAGGATTTTCATCTTACTCATTTATATTTTGTTTAGAATTAATTATAAATTTATCAAGAACTCCCTTTTAATATAACACTAATTATTCTATTTTCTTTTTCTTTCTTCGTTTTTCATATCTGGATTCATATTTTCTCGTTGACATATTTAAATTTCAAAATTAACACTAACTATAAATTGATAAATTATACAAATAAATTTAATAAATCTATAAAAATAATATATTGAAATAATAGAACTTGATTATTATTATTATTCTTGCAAATTGATCGGTGAGCGAGCTTTTAGAGATATCAGATTCTTGTCGGATATAACGCCAAGCCTCAAAGCTTCCAAAATCTAAGAAAAATAGAAAAAAAGTTCAAAGTAAAAACAATAAAAAAATAATGCACAAACACTAAAATCAAAATTAGGGTTGATGAAAATTACAGAGAGTTGGAGGCCCAGAGACGATGAACACAAGAGCCAGAGCAAAAATCACAGAGAGACCGATAGATGAGAGTAAGAGAGAACGTGAGAGATGGAGAGATCTTTTGAGAGATGAAGAGGCAAAGAAAGTGAAATGCGGTGGGAATTATTGAGATTTTTACTGCATTTGAGAGAGTGGGAGAGAGAGAGAGAGAGAGAGGAGAGAAATGTCGTTACATAATTGGAAATTTGGGAGAGTAATAAGAAAGAGTCAAAGAGAGGAGAGAGAAAATGCATGGGGAATAGGAGAGAATAAAGAGGGCATGGGTTGGGTGCGTTGAGAATTAAATGTGAGAGAGAAATTTGTAAGCTGCCGTGAGAATGTGAGGTTTTTGTGGGATACTTTTTGAAAAATAAATAACTAAGAGATTTGGTATCTTTTAATGTTTACAAAATATATTAAATAATCCAAACCTACTTAATATAAAATATATATAATTATGGGGCCCCCGAATTTTGGGGCCCTAGGCAAGATATTCAATGGCCTATATAGTGAACTAGTCCTATAGCCGGTTGTTGTCCTTCAAGGACATCAATACGCGCTGGAATATTTGCAGCAGGTATATGAGATTTTAATATGACTTTGGTTTTTGCAAAAGAATCTAGTAGCCGATTTGCAATCCCTTACAAATGTATAATCTTTTGAATTTCAAATTCACTTTGATTTGTGCGAGAATTTAAATGAGATAAACTCATAGCATTCCATGTGATTTCATGTTGTGTTTCAAGTACTGATTTTGCTCCCCCTAATGAAGGGAATACTACTTCATCAAAATGACAATTTTGAAAATGTGCTTTAAACAAATCACCTGTTAAAGGTTCAAAATATCTAATAATAGAAGGGGAATCAAAACTAACATAGATATCAAGCTTACGTTGATGACCCATTTTAGTCTTTTGAGGAGTGGCAATAAGAACATATATTGTACAACCAAAAGTTCTTAAAAAAGAAATACCAAGTTGTTACCCAAAAATTAATTACATGGGTGAAAGTTTATTTTAAGCAGTTAGCTTTATACGAACTAAACATGTAACATGAAGAATAGCACGTCCCCAAACAGATAAAGGCAATTTGAGTCTCATAATCATAGGTCTAACAATGAGTTGAAATCTCTTAATAAAATATTCAGCTAAACCATTTTTTGTATCGATATGAGCAATAAGATGTTCAACATCTATTCCAAGTGAAATGCAATAGTTATCAAAAGTTTTGGATGTAAATTCACCAGCATTATCCAAATGTATTGATTTAATTGGATAATCGGGAAAATGAACTCGTTATTTAATCAGTTGAGAAAGAAGTCTAGTAAATGCAGTATTACGAGTAGAAAGTATAGAAACATGTGACCATCAAGTATATGCATCAATTAAGATAATAAAATATCTAAATGGTCCAGATGATGAATGTATTGGTCCGCATATATTAACATGAATTCTTTGTAAGAAACTAGGATATTCAAGACTTACATTTGAAATAGATGATTTGACAATTAAATTTCTTTGAGAGCAAACAGTACACATGAAATCACTTGATAAAAGAATCTTCTAGTTTTTTAGTAGATGACCATGTGAATTCTGAATGATTTTTCGCATCATTACATCTCCAAGATGTCCAAGATGATCATACCAAAGTGTAAATAACTTTGGGTCTTTGCACTTATGATGCAAGCCATTATATGATTCAACTGCTTTAATATTTGTATAATACAATCCAGAAGATAAAGTTGAAAGTTTTTCTAAAATTTGTTCCTTCCAATAAACAATAGAAGTAATATAAATGAATTATTTATTGCATTCATTTTTAGTTTTAATGTGATATCCATTGAATCTTAAATATTTAAATGTCACGCCCCGAATCTGGAAATGGGACCCGGGGGTGAAAATTGTAACCTAATCTGTCCTTGTATCATACAAATCATCATAGATACAGTACACTGGATGAGGGTCCGACCCCATGGGGTTCCCAGGCACCCTAAACACATACAATCATAATCATATACGCAGCGGAAAAAGTCATTCTATATCAACATATGCAGTACCATACCAGAATCTATACAAGAGCAGAATATGACTCTAACAAAACGTACAAACTGGGTGCCCAAATACAACTCAAAATGGGAACCCAACAAAACTACAGTCCTACCACTTACCCAAGCGCTAACGCAGTACACCGGCCACTACGCTCCCTACACCAGGACGCTAGTTTCGGTTACTCGAAGGACTTGTAAAAATGTACGTACAGTAGGGGTGAGACACCTCTCAGTAAGTACGCTCCCTACATCAGGACGCTAGTTCCGGTTACTCGAAGGACTTATAAAAATGTACATACAGTAGGGGTGAGACACCTCTCAGTAAGGAAGAACACAGGTTATATCAGTGTGTGGCATTTAAGTGTTATCATGACACAACATACAAGCAGTTGAATGCAATCTAGTACTCATACACACAATGCATATACGCACGCATACGGCGGCCATTTATACGCAGCCCCGTCACAATACACACACATGATCAGTACACAATGTCGTCACACTCATCGGCCCGAAGCTAGTCTGCGACAATCCAGCGTTGGCTTGAAGCCATCCGCGAAGCACGGCGCCACCGGCACATAGCTAGTCCTCGACTCCCATGGCATCGTACCGGTGCTAACTGGTGGATCCACACCCTTCGACCTGATCTGTCGAAAAAGGCTCACGCCCTCGGATATAGAGCCAGTCACTCTTGCCTACGTGGCAGGCGATAAACACACACCCTCGGATATAGAGCCGGACACTCTCAGTACCGGGAATCATTTTGGAATCGCGGTCCAATCAGCAATTCCGGAACCACGCTCCTATCAGCAATTCCGCATATCGACACACATGCATGTTCATATAACCAAACAAACCACACTCATTTGGTAATCAAAAGCATGGTTTTCCAAGCAAATACAATTTAAACAAAGTCAAGGCACAACCATCCCAATATCACAGTATAAATCACAAATATACTCGGTTTTCAACAAAACCCGGGATTCAGCCCGTCGCCCCCTTTTTCCCAAAAACTGAAATAATGAAAAACCCATAGTTTTTCCCGTTAGATCCCCCCAAATGAGTAGCCAAAACACACACAGGACTGTGGACCACAGTTCCACCAAGTCCGATTTCAAAAAGTAACCAATATAACACAGTTTCCCCTTACCTTAACCCCGTAAGCAAATCTCGAACTCCAAGGTCCCTAAACAACGAATCGAGTTTCAAAACCTACAAATCACAGTACAGAATATACTCACAAGACATCAACCTACAAAACTACCAGATCAGAATTAAAAATCGAGCCTTACCTCGATTTTATGCCAAAACCCAAAAATCTCCGAAACAAGATTCTGATCCATAGAAGTTGTAGAGAATCCTTCCACGATCCTCGTGGTAGCTTCCGTTTTTCGATTCCTTCAAAGATCGGCGAAGAATTCTAGAGAGAAGGAGAGAGTAGAGAGAGTTTAGAGAGAGAGAGATAGGATTGAGTTTACTTAATGAAAAAGTAATAAAAATTTCCTTTTATAGCCCTTGACCTTAAAATTTCCAATTTTACCCCTCTCTTAATATTTAAACCCATTTTTCATATTTGGGTTCTTACAATCTCCCCTCCTTACAAAAATTTCGTCCTCGAAATTTGCCATCTCTTATTCCCAGATTCATACATACAATCAAATACATAGACACAACTCAAGAGTGAACTGGCGATCATCACAGTGCAATCCCATCATACACATACACATAGACACAACTCAAGAGCGAACTGGCGGTCATCGCAGCACAGTCCCATCATACACATACACCTAGACACAACTCAAAAGCGAACTGGCGATCATCACAGCACAATCCCATCATACACATACACATACATACCCTCACTTATGGCGAAGGAATACCATGGTTACATATACAACAGTCTCAGGAGTTCACAATACTCATACTCCCGACGACTAACCACCTATCCCAACCCACAGTAGGATCAGGTACAAGTGCTCAAAATAACTGTGGATACTTTCGGCGTATTTCTGTTTCCAGTTCCCAAGAAGCTACCTCAACCTTGTGGTTTCGCCACAATACCTTCACTAACGGTATCTCTCTGGTATGAAGCTTCTGAACTTTACGGTCCAGAACCTGAATAGGTATCTCCTCATACGCTAAAGTATCCCCAATTTCCAACTCATCATAACTAATCACATGTGAAGGATCCAACACGTACCTCCTCAACATGGAGACGTGAAACACATCATGGACCCTCGAAAGTGCTGGAGGTAATGCAACTCTATAGGCTACTGGACCCACTCGCTCAAGTACTTCGAATGGTCCGATATACCTCGGGCTCAACTTGCCATTCCTGCCGAATCTCATCACTCCTTTCATCGGAGCAATATGCAGAAATACCTTACCTCCCACTTCAAACTCTAACTCATGGCGGCGAACATCTGCATAACTCTTCTGCCGACTCTGAGCCGATTTAATCCTCTCCCGGATCAAACCCACCTTCTCAGACGCTTGCTGCACAAGTTCAGGTCCTAACACCTGACGTTTACCAACCTCATCCCAACACAAAGGAGATCGACACCTCCGACCATACAAAGCCTCAAACGGTGTCATCCCGATACTAGATTGGAAGCTGTTGTTATAAGTAAACTCCAAAAGTGGCATAAACTGTATCCAGCTACCACTGAAGTCTAACACACAAGCTCGTAACATATCTTCCAAAATATGTATCGTCCTCTCTGACTGTCCATCAGTCTGGGGGTGGAATGTTGTACTGAAAGTAAGTTTCATCCCCAATGCCTCCTACAAGCTCATCCAGAATCGAGAAGTAAACCTCGGATCCCGATCTAACACAATGGACACCGGTACCCTGTGCATTCTCACAATCTCCTGCACGTACATATCAGCTAGCCTACTCAAAGGATAGCTAACTTTCATTGATATGAAATGAGCAGATTTCGTCAATCTATCCACGATCACCCAAATAGCATTCTGCCCGTGAAGCTTTGGTGGCAAACCGGTCACAAAATCCATGGAAATATGCTCCCATTTCCACACTGGAATAGGCAAAGGCTGCAACGGCCTTGCCGGCCTCTAATGTTCAGCTTTCACCTGCTGACACGTCAGACACTGCTCCATGAACTGAGCAATCTGCCTCTTCATACCAAACCACCAGAAGGTCTCATGCAAGTCCCGATACATCTTCGTACTACCAGGATGTATCGTAAACATAGAACGATGTGCCTCCTCTAAAATCGTCCTTCTGATCTCATCATCGTTCAGAACACACAGTCTGGTCCCAAACCTCAGCACACCTCCCTCAGAGATGTTAAACTCTATAGTCAGTCCTTGTTGTACCTTTTCCATAACCTCTGCCAACTCTGCATCACTAGCCTGTGTGGATTTTATACGCTCAAACAAAGTCGATTGGACCACCAAACCAGCAAGATAAGCCTGATGATCACCAACCACCAACTCTATACCTGAACTTTCCAAATCTCGTCTGATGTGACACCGAGTTACAACCGCAGATACAGCCATAGGCTCCAACTTCCGACTCAATGCATCAGCTACCACATTAGCCTTCTCCGGGTGATAACTGATCGTGCAATCGTAGTCCTTAATCAACTCTAGCCACCGCCTCTACCTCATGTTCAACTCCTTCTACGTAAAGAAATACCTGAGGCTCTTATGGTCAATGAAGATCTCACACTGCACCCCGTACAAATAATGTCGCCAGATCTTCAGTGCATATACAACAGCAGCCAACTCCAAATTATGCGTAGGGTAATTCTTCTCATACTCTTTCAATTGCCGGGAAGCATACGCCACAACCTTACCCTACTGCATAAGCACACATCCCAAGCCCTTCAGAGACGCGTCGCTATAAATCACAAATCCACCATCCCCCGAAGGAATGGTCAACACTGGAGCAGTAACCAACCGGTGCTTCAACTCCTGAAAGCACTGCTCGCAATCACTAGTCCAGTCAAACTGTACTCCTTTCCTAGTCAATTGTGTTAGAGGTCCTGACAGTTTAGAGAAACCCTCTACGAACCGATGATAATAACCTGCCAGTCCTAGAAAACTCTGAACCTCCTGCACATTCTTCCGCCTTACCCACTCGACCACAGCTTCAATCTTACTAGGATCAACTAATATACCATCCCCAGTAACCACATGGCCTAAGAACGCAATTTGACTCAACCAGAATTCACATTTCTTCAACTTAGCATACAAGTTCTTCTCCCGCAGAATCTGTAGCACTAACCTCAAATGTTCCGCGTGCTCTTCCGTACTCCTCGAGTATACCAGAATGTCATCAATGAATACCACTACGAATCAATCTAGGTACTCATGGAAAACCCTGTTCATCAGATCCATGAACACCGCCGGAGCATTCGTCAACCCAAAAGGCATGACTAAAACTCGTAGTAGCCATATCTGGTTCGAAAAGCCGTCTTTGCTACATCCTCCGCTCTAACCCTCACCTGATGATATCCTGACCGCAAATCGATCTTCAAAAAGACCCGCGTCCCCTGCAACTGGTCAAAGAGATCATCTATACGAGGTAAAGGATAACGATTCTTCACAATTACCTTGTTAATCTCATGGTAATCAATGCACATCCGCATCGACCCATCCTTCTCCTTTACAAACAGTACTGGAGCTCCCCAAGGTGAAACACAAGGTCGAATGAATCCCCTATCCAGTAATTCCTACAGCTGCTCCTTCAACTCCCAAAGTTCTGTTGGAGCCATCCAGTACGGAGTTTTAGAGATCGGTGCCTTACCAGGCAGTAACTCTATCGCAAACTCCACCTTACGATCTGAAGGTAAACCAAGTAAATCATCTGGGAACACATTCGGGAATTCACTGACTATCTGAATGTTCTCGAGTCTCAAGTCATCCCATGGCGGTTCCTTCATACAAGCTAGGTACCCCTAACATTCGTCCAAGAGTAGCCTCCTCGCCTATAGTGCCGACAGAATCTGTGGTGCTGAACGCACACACGATCCCACGAACTCGTACTCCTGCTCCCTAGGAGGTATGAAAACTACTACCTTCCTACGATAGTCGATCACAGCATAATTGGAGAACAACCAATCCATCCCTAAAATGATATCAAACCCCGACATGTCATATACTACAAGATTCGCTGGTAGCAGCTTTCCCTGAATTTCCACTGGGCAGTCTACCAACATCTTCCTACAGAAAGATACACTCCCAGATGGCGTAGTAACAGATAACACCTCATTCATATCTCGAGTCTCAACCCCACACCGTCCCTCAAAATTCACAGACACAAAGGAATGGGTCGCACCCGAATCAAACAAAACAAAAGCTTTATTCAAAAGCAATAATAAGGTACCTGTCACCACGTTACCTGCATGCTCAGCGTCCGCTGGGGTAAGAGAGTATACTCTAGCCAGAGCTGTATTCGTCTAAGCGGTTCCCCGAGGTATCTGATTACTTCCTCGGTCCCCACTAACTGCAGGCACGTCTCGCCTCGGTGCTCGACAATCACGAGACATGTGGCCTGGCTGGCCACAGTTGTAGCAACTATCACCAAATGACTGACACTCTCCCTTGTGCCACCTGCGACATCTGGTACAACGACCACCGGTCTGACTCATCTGAAAGTCCTGGCACTCGGTATTCTGGCGGTAACCCGAGCCCTTGCTCCTCTTCTTCCACGATCCCTGAAGGTATTGTCCTCTTCCTCGATTCCTGATCCGCCTCATCCTCTCGAATACCACTCTCGATCATCGTGGCCTTATCCACCAATACCGAGAACTCGCGGATCTGAAGCATACCCACCAGTCTACGAATATCCTTCATCAAACCCTTCTCGAACCTCCGAGTCTTCTCATACTCGTTCAAGATCATTCATGGTGCAAAGCGAGACAACTCTACGTATCGTGCCGCATATCCCTGCACCGTCATACTCCCCTGAGTCAGCGCAGAAAACTCATCTGTCTTCGCATCGCGTACTGAAGCCGATAAGTATCTGTGAAAGAATACCTCCTTGAAACAGCTCCACGTCATCTCCTCAGGACCAGCTCTCTACCTCTCTAGCAGATTCACTGCAGTCTATCATCGACCCGCCTCTTCACACAACTAGAAGGTGGCATAAAGAACTTGCTGTCTATCCATGCAGTGCAGGACCTCCAAGATCCTCTCAGTCTTTTCCACCCAATCCTCTACTACCGTCGGGTCAGGTCCTCCAGAGAACGTCGGAGGATGCATGTGTGTGAACCTCTCAATGGTGCACCTTACAGCTGTAGGAGAGCACTCGCGTCTCCTCACACTCCGCTCGATCTCCCGTAATACCTGCCTCGTCAAACCTCGAGGCACAGAAGGAGACTCATCACTCGCTGTCTCCTCGGAGTCACTTCCCAGGTTATTATCCTTGGGCTCCATTCTACAACACAATAGGAATCTATCAGTATCCCTACAACACATACAGTTAACACAATGATCTATACTAATCATGTTAACCACTCCCTTCCAGGTCTAGGTCTGTCCTATCACATTGACACAAAAGTCATCAATGATCTGCCTTACTTTTACTGGAATCATTATCCCAGGAAAAACACGGAATACCATCGACAATTCTCGGTCTAGCAACTGAACAACCCTTAACCAACTCTACTCATATCCATATCCTATACTCTAGTATGTACTCATAACTAAGCCTAACCAAGTTTACAAGATCTAGTAACCTAGTTCGCTCTAATACCAAGCTGTCATGCCCCGAACTCAAAAATGGGACCCGGGGGTGGAAATTGTAACCTAACCTGTCCTTGTATCATACAAATCATCATAGATACAGTACACTGGATGAGGGTCCGACCCCGTGGGGTTCCCAGGCACCCTAAACACATACAATCATAATCATATACGCAGCAGAAAAAGTCATTTTATATCAACATATGCAGTACCATACCAGAGTCTATACAAGAGCAGAACATGGCTCTAACAAAACGTACAAACTGGGTACCCACATACAACTCAAAATGGCAACCTAACAAAACTATAGTCCTACCACTTACCTAAGTGCTAACGCAGTACACCGGCCACTACGCTCCCTACACCAAGACGCTAGTTCCGGTTACTCGAAGGACTTGTAAAAATGTACGTACAGTAGGGGTGAGACACCTCTCAGTAAGGAAGAACACAGGTTATATCAGTGTGTGGCATTTGAGTGTTATCATGACACAACATACAAGCAGTTGAATGCAATCCAGTACTCATACACACAATGCATATATGCATGCATACGGAGCCATTTATACGCAGCCCCGTCATAATACACACACATGATCAGTACACAGTGTCATCACACTCATCGGCCCGAAGCCGATCCGCGACAATCCAACGTTGGCCCGAAGCCATCCGCGAAGCACGGCGCCACCGGCACATGGCTAGTCCTCGACTCCCATGGCATCGGACCAGCACTAACTGGTGAATCCACACACTTCGACCTGATCTACCGAAAAAGGCTCACGCCCTCGGATATAGAGCCAGTCACTCTTGCTTACGTGGCAGGCGATAAACACACGCCCTCGGATATAGAGCCGGACACTCTCAGTACCGGGAATCATTTTGGAATCGCGGTCCAATCAGCAATTTCGGAACCGCGCTCCTATCAGCAGTTCCGTATATCACACACACATGCATGCTCATATAACTAAACAAACCACACTCATTTGGTAATCAAAAACATGGTTTTCCAAGTAAATATAATTTAAACAAAGTCAAGGCACGACCATCCCAATATCACAGTATAAATCACAAATATACTCGATTTTCAATAAAACCCGAGATTTAGCCCGTCGCCCCCTTTTTCCCAAAAACTGCAATAATGAAAAACCCATAGTTTTCCTTGTTAGATCCCCCAAAATGAGTAGCCAAAACACACATAGGACCGTGGACCACAGTTCCACCGAGTCTGATTTCAAAAAATAACTAATATAACACAGTTTCCCCTTACCTTAACCCCGTAAGCAAATTCCGAACTCCAAGGTCCCTAAACATCGAACTGAGTTTCAAAACCTACAAATCACAGTACAGAATATACTCACAAGACTGATACCTACAAAACTACTAGATCAGAATTAAAAATCGAGCCTTACCTCGATTTTACGCCGAAACCCAAAAATCTCCGAAACAAGATTCTGATCCATAGAAGTTGTAGAGAATCCTTCACGATCCTCGTGGTAGCTTCCGTTTTCCGATTCCGTCAACGATCAGCAAAGAATTCTAGAGAGAAGGAGAGAGTAGAGAGAGTTTAGAGAGAGAGAGATAGGATTGAGTTTACTTAATGAAGAAGTAATAGAAATTTCCTTTTATAGCCCTTGACCCGAAAATTTCCAATTTTGCCCCTCTCTTAATATTTAAACCCATTTTTCATATTTTGGGTTCTTACATTAAACCTTAACAAATTTCCTCTAAACCTGCTAGAGTATAAAGTTTCATCAATTTGTAATAAAGTACCATTTGGTAACTTTATACTAGCTTTTCTCGAACCTTCAATCAAATTTGTAGAACTAGATATTATATTAACATTTGTTGAAGATATATTCAAGTAATGGAAATATTTCTTATCTCGAAGAATTGTGTAAGTTATAGCACTATCAGCTAAACAAACTTCTTCCATAGACATTTAGAATTGATCAAAGCTTTAAGACAATCCACACTACAATACATATTTAAAAAAAAAAACTCATTATTATAATTGATCATAACAACAATAAATACGATAATTTATTTATTGAAATTCAAATACAATATTGCATTACTTTATATCTTAAAATATTACATCATTATTTTCGTTTTGATTTACAAGGAAATCAGCAACATCAAGATAAATAGAGTTGAATGGTTAAGCGTCAAGGTCTATTGGAACAACATTATCAACAAAATTTTTTTTAATTTATTTTCTCTTTTCATTTTCTATTATAGAGACTTAGTATAGATCTACCAAGTGTATGGGCGTACGACAAGTACGCGACCAATGACATTTTCCTCCACATCTATACCATTTATTTTCATGATGTCTAGGTCGTTGATCCTGATCATTATCCTACTTCTGGGGAGTCATCCCTCTTCTAGGGGATTGCAGCCTCATGTTGATGTCAGTGATTATTTTGACCACAGCCAAGACCATGCCTGCGGCTTCGTCCTCGACCACAAGATGTATTTATATTTACTTCAGGGAATGAAGTTGAACAAGTTGGACTAGTTTGGTATTTTTTTCAACAAAAGCTCGTTATTTTGCTCAGCAACAAGAAGACATAACATAAGTTCAGAAAATTTAGTGAATTTCATTTCCCTATATTGCTATTGCAGGAGCACATTAGTGGGATGGAAACTAGTAAATGTCTTTTCAAGCATGTCTTCTGTAACGCCCCGAACCCTTAAACCCGGGTCCGGTACGTTATACCAGATAAAATCCTTGATAGTCCATAATTAACATAGCATACGCAGCGGAAAACATAAACAAAATCTCCATATAACACAATACCAGAGTTTACTAATTTCTATATATAATCCAAAGTATCCATCCAACACCTGCATTCCCATATATACATACATCTCCAAAAGCATTTCAGTATTTTCACAACCATTATGTTCTCAACAGGCTTAAAACATAAAAATTAAAACATAAATATTTACATTCCCCCAAAGTGTTTTGAAAATATACCCTTTCTCTTTAAGTCCCTTAAAATGCTAAATACCCTCGAGCTCCTTAAGCTCGACCTCGAGGATGTCCTGAAAAGGAAATAATCATATTCGGGTGAGACACATCTCAGTAAGGGAATTAAAACAGTGTGTGGCCAACATGAGATAGATAGATATCATTTTTATTTCATTTGCAAATCATCATATAACATTGAAATCGTTTTCTGAACCTAAACAATCACATGCAAATATTTAACCCACAAGATTACCCAAGGATAGGGGTGATTACCCGCCCATATAGGTAGCACCCCTCTGCTCTGATACCTAGGTAACCCTAAGGTTACAATTAAAACATATCATAGCACTCACCTTACTCGATAAGCCCTCAAGTGGTAGATTAATCTCGTACTCACATAGTTCAACAATAGTTTACCGACAAAGGCCCTAAGGATGGGGAATCCTACCCGCCCATACAAGTAGGTTCCCTCTGCCCTAGTGTCTTATGCAGCTACTGCCACATCTGAAGCTACTAGTGCACTCGCCTTACTCAGCAAGCCCTCAGGCGAAGAGTATGCCTCGCCCAATCGTAACATGTTTTACGTACATACATACTTCTATTATCATAATACATCATTCTGTTCTGTCATTATACATTCATGCACATTCATTCCTGTTTATAACTTAACTTTGCATTTCGTTTCACTTTAAGTGACTCTTTCCCATTTACATCATTTACCTTTGTCATTTCATTTCATTACCATTTCATCGTCATTTCATTGCAAAATATTTCATTTCATTACTTCGTACTACAGCTGGTCTTTAGCCATTATCAGTTAGTCTACGTAGAAACGTGCTAGATTTGCTAACACAACTCCTTTTAGCTGTCATTAGTTAGTCTACACAGAAGTGTGTTAGATCTGCGAACATGGCTGTCTTTCAGCTGTCTTACATTTACATGGTTGCATTTAACATACACAGGCAACATTATCCATATCATATTTTATTCTCATTGTTTTACTTACTTAGCCTGCATCTCATACATTTAACATATAATTTGCACAGATTCTCATGCCACACAATTTAGCAGTAAAATTCATACATATTTCTCATAAAATAAGTCAACCCACATTTAACATTTACATGCTCAAAATACACTTCATTTCTTACATAATTCCTTAGAAAATGCATTTCACTTTTGTTTGTTTACTTTCACACATATATAACTATATCGACAATCTTAGGCTCAGAAAATATAAATTTCATGGCTGGCATTTTAAACCCACATAAAAAACATATATACATAAATAACACATGTTCATTTTTAATTCATGAAAAACCTGATTTAATATATAAATTCCTCCCTTACCTTGTTTCTTGAACTACACCGACAGGGACTCCGGAAAAATACCTACGGTGCTCACTCGGATCCTGAATCAAAAATTCTAATCCCATGTAATTAATCCCGAATAAAATATTATTTTAGTATTTTCTAGGCCCATAAATTCTAAATAAATAAATATATCCTTAAATATAGCAAAATTTTTCAAATTTTCCCCAAAATACTACCCATCTAGCCTTCCGTAGGCTCCACACACCTCAAATCAACATTTAAACTAATATTTTAATACTCTCACTTAATTTTCTAAATTATGCCTGCGGGGCCCAAAATTACACCCGCGGCGCTTACTCGAGCCCTGATTCAAAAATCCTAATTCCATTTAAATTATTTCTAAATAACGTACTATTTAAATAATTTCTAAGATCATAATTTTCAATTTACAGTTATACCCGCAAATCTAATTAATTTGCCAAAATTTTCAAATCCCACTCTCGCTTTAGAGTATGGCCTAGAAAATCCCAATTGAAAAATTACCTACGTCAAAATGACGACGACGACCATTAGGGCCACGTGGTGGTACCCGTTCGCCAATTTAATAGTAGATTTAAAGCAAAATTGAGAAAATAAGAAAAAATTACCTTTCCCCATGAGCAGTGCCTAAGTCATTCCCACGACCAATCTGCTCCAGTAGAAATGTTGGCAACGGAACTAGGATTCCAACGGCACCTTCCGTTTCTCGATCCACTGCCAATTCGCCAAGAAATTGAGAGAAGGAGAGAGACGGAGATGGAAGTGGCTGGCGTGCAGGAGAAATAAAATTTTAGGAGGGTCGGGGGCCACGTGTACTTCTCTGCTTCTTCTTTCTTCTTCTTCTTCTTATTCCTTCTTCTTATCTTCTTTCTTCTTATATTATATTACTTTAACTTTTATATATATATATATATATATATATATATATATATATATATATATTATTTTAATTATTATTATTTTTTAAATTCAATGCAATAATATTTAATTTAACTAGTAATTTAGTTATTTAATTTATCTTAATTTAATTTAATTTCTTTTTTTTTTAAATTTTTTTTCACGTCATTCCTTTTATTTATTTATTTGTTATTTTATTTATTTATTTTTTCTAAATTATTTTAATCCTTTTAAATTTCCGAGTCTTTACATTCTCCCCTCCTTAAGAAATTTCGTCCTCGAAATTTTACTAAATAATCATCCCTTCATCTTACTTAAATTCATTTGCTAACTATCACTATAAAAAGTCAACACCCATATCATCATATTAATCATTCAATCATTCATCATTAAATTAAATCATCATTATCTTAAATATACTCTCATACCTGCATCCTTGATAGCATTCTCCTTAGCCTGAAGTGTGTACAGCCGGGGTGGACCGCCTCTTCCAAGTGGTACCTGCTGTTTTCCACGGTCTTGATTCTGAGCAGCTACCGTAGGCCATGGTTCCCGGCAATCCTTCTTGATATGCCCTGGTTTACCACACCTGAAGCGATTCGGAGTGCCAAACCAGCATTTGCCCCTACGTCTCTTATTACACTTCAGACACACAGAGCCTACCATTTCCTTCCCTTTCTTTGCTGGTCCTTGACTGGCCTCAGACTGAAAAGCAGATGGTGCAGGTCTCTTCTTATGCTTTGAAGGCTAAGTGCTGCCCTGAATACTTTTCTCCAACACTGATGCCTTATCAACTAATTTTGAAAAATTCTGAACCTGAAACCCCACCACTAGTTCATAAATCCTGCACCTCAGGCCTTTCTCAAATTTCCTGGCTTTTCTTACTTCATTTGGGATCAGAAATGGAGCAAAGCATGACAGTTCTACAAACTTAGCCGCATACTCTGCAACTGTCATATCCCCCTGGGTCAAACTGGTAAACTCTTCAATCTTTTCCTCTCTGACAGATGAAGGAAAATACCTATCAAAGAACAGATTTTGACAGATTTTTATGTTTAGACTTGTGCTAACTGCTCCTACTAGTAGAGGAGGTGGGAGATGGATAATCGATGTGACTTTGAGTGTAGAGTTGTAGACGTCCACCTAGTAATCCGGACCAAGGTGTGGCAGACCCATCGTACTTACAAACATTTTTGACTCAGCAGTGGTCAGCCAGCCATTATCAGGTCTCGCCTTCGAGCTGCACAACCCGTCATGGGGGGTAATACATGACATCAGCTAGCTATACATCCTAGGTAAATTACGGTATTACCAGTTATATCAGACTTTTCATGTACAGTATGATTTATTACAAATTACGAAAGTATATGTTTATTCAGTTATGTTATGATGAATGTTTTCTGATATATGAAATGTACTGTATATGTATTGTAGCACCAAATATTCATGTTGCCATACAGCTGTATTTAGTTTATTTTCCCTTATTAAGAGGTGTCACACCCCTCCAACTTAAATCATTTTCTAGGAAACCCAGAAAGACCGGTGGATCGAGGCCGCCATTAGGATAGTGTAATACTATCTCGCTATGAGGGTAAGTTTTGATCCAAGAACAGAAAATTTGTGTTGTGGGTTCCGAGATTTGTACATATTTTTGTACTTTTGAAGATTGTATATAAACATAGTATTTTGGTATTTAGTTGACTCTGGTGTTATGTATTTTATGGTTATGAGAATGTAATTTACATATACTGCTGCTTAACTTTCCGCTGTGAATGTTAGATGTGTCCCCATTACCCACGGGTTCGGGTTGATTATATTAATAAATATATTTTACTATATAATAAGATAAGCATGTAATACCCCAACCTTGAAGGATCTGGGATATTTACTTTTTACCATTGATTTATAGCGGAAGTAAATAAATTCAATTATTATTAAACCAGAGCGCTAATTAACTGTATTACAAGCATTTATTCCAAAAGAAGAAAAATTACACAATACATAATCATCTGACATCATACTAATATTTCTAATCAATTTTATTTTTCTATCCCCACCTGTATGCTTGTTATGCCTGATTTTCGATATGCCCTTCAAAGTTATCTAAAATGTAAAATATGATTGGGGTGAGACAACGCTCTGTAAGTAAATAAGATTATTATTAGTGTGTTGCCAAAATGAGCTTTTAAATTTTCATAAAATAATATTTAATACTATAACTTCAAAACTACTTTTAAAATAAATATAAATTTAAAAATTTTTGCATAAAACTTTTACCATCAACTATAACAGTAAAATTTAATAATCATTTATTGTAACTATTAAATTAAACTTTTAACTTTAAAATTTTAAAAATATTTAATTATATACATACATATATATATATATACACTTTTCCTTATACGTTTTATTTAGATCATCATTTAGGCACAAAAATGACCATTTTTATATAAACATATACTTTTTTCTTCAAATTATCAATAACTCTATACACGTAATTAAATATGTATAAACATATATTGTAAAAACCACCCTTAGGTCTGTTAGCCATAAGTCATGTTTACCCCCATGACTGGGTTGTGCGATCCAAAAACTAGACTTAGCTGGCTGGCCGACCAAATTTAATCAACGTACATAATCATTAAGTGAGATTTTCCTTATTAAGTCTTGGTCTGGAACCAGGTGTGCACTCAGGAGAAATCCACTAACATATAAAATCACTTTGCAAACAGTGTGGGTGCACTTTGATCCGTTTAAATTTTAAGTTATGGTACCGAACATCTATAACTTTGAACTTTCTTTGCCATAAGGGGTTTTAAAATCATCTTATTATAATTTATGCAATTTAAAATAATATCATGAAAATCTCATCTTTATTCATATTTTCATGAAATACGCAATGTAAAAATAAACTCATGCCACACAATTTTTGTGTTAATATATATATATATATATATATATATTAAATAGAAAGAAATACTGAAAATTACCCGAGTGGATTAGAACATTTCTTAACCCAAAAATAAATGCAAGAATATTAAAGATTAAAACTGATTTAATTAAATATGCGTAAAAATAAATTCATGAAAATTTTATGAAACTAAGTAACATAATTGAAATTTACTTACAAATAAATTCGGGTATAAATTTTATATGAAAATCTAACATAATCAAATTTACTTACCTCTTTTTTTACCTTGAACACAACGAATATCTCTAAAAAATGATATCGGAAAGAGTGGGTGAGTGAGAATTTAATTATAACCAAAATTCTTCCTCCACCACTGATTCTTTCACTCACTAATCCTTTTCTTCATTGAAAAATCTTTGTGAAAAATGAAAGTTAAGAGTTTCCTATTTATAGGAAAATTTTGGAGAAAAAATAGAATTTGTAAAAGTGTGGGGAAATGGGTGAAATTATATATATATTTTTTAAATTAAGGAATGGGCATGAGATGGGTTAGGTATAGGCCAAGTATGGGATAGGGATGGGAATCATGTGGGGGAAATATGAGTGCTTGCCGACACTCCCATTTAATTAATTTTTAATTAATTTACTTAATTAATTAATTACTTAATTAATTTTTTAAATATTTTTTTATTTTTTTAAAATCATTATTAGTATCATTGTTATTATTTTTAAGTTATATTTTAGTATTTATTTATTTATTTATTTGAAAAATAATTAAGTTCGAATTTCAAAAACTCATGTGGGCCCCACTTGGTCTTGTAGGCCCCACACGACTTTGAGACCTAAGTGAGTCCTACGTAACTCCAATAGTTCTCATACAATTTTATGAGCACTACATAGTTTCAAGACTCATGTGGACCCCCACACGACTTCAGGACTCATGTGGGTCTCGCATAGGATACCTATATTATTATTATTTTATCATATATTTCTATAAATTATGTCAGTTAAAATATTATTTTATGTACTTATTTACGTATGCAAATAGTGCCTATCTTGTTTATCCTATGAAATTTCATTTTGACCAGGCCGACCTCCAGGAAGCGACTAAGTTGCAATGGCCTCTGAGCATTCGCTTAGGCAAGGTCTTTCTTAGCCATCAAACATGAAATCAAGGATCCTAACAAAGAAATACTTTCGTTTTGATACTAACTAAATGACCATTATTCTACATATTTTTTTTTTGCGGGTCATTACAAAGCAGGTCATTACAAAATATCTGTAATGGCCTCGACCTGCCATGTGGGCCCGAGGTGCTACTTTAGTGACGTCTGTGTATCTAATACCTTATTCATCAAATATAAAACACATATACATAGCGGAAATAAAATACAAAATCCTCAAACTACATTACCAGAGTTCTAACTATCTTTATACACAAATATATCCATTTAATTATATCTCATAAAACTAAACAAAAATAAAACCTCTATCTACACACTACCTACATAAATTTACACCTCTAGTCCGGCTCCTCTAGCTCACTAGACCCGATCTCTAGGATTTCTTGAAAAGATAGTTTGTAAAGTAGGAGTGAGGCACAACTCAGTAAGGGACAGACTAAGTTAATGTTAGTGTGTGGCCAGCATGCGTTTAGTGTACAGAAAATGACCAGTTCACTAAGCAAATAAACACATTTATGAAAACATTCTTATTTTGCATTCACACACACAATTAGCAGAGGATAGGGAAGATTACCCCCCCCATACAAGTAGTTTCCATCTCCTCTAGTACCATTACTGCTACCAGGGCACTCACCTTTCTCAATAAGCCCTTGAAGTTATCTTATTAATTAACCGTATTCACATAAATTAATAGATTTGCATATAAGACACTCCCTGTGACAAACACTCCATTTACTTCCCCATGGCACAGGTTGTGCGGCCTGAAAGCTGCGCTAATGTCATGGGGGATCCACCCAGATAGTAGTCATCTATACTCTCAACTAATATACTCCGCGGGTATACGCGGCTCCAATTGCTGGTCCAATTGCCCTCACCTAGGGGGGTACATTCACCTCACGAAGGTAAATTGGATAAGGCCACCCTACACCTCTCAGCATAGGTGTGGGTGCACACGACCACATAACAAATCCCTAGCAACGATACCGTACTCACAATACACTAGTCTCCAGGGTTCCTAAAGCATATCATGAAATTTAGATAATAGAAAATATGATTTAAAACATCATTTCACTTATACTTCTTATTATTCCAAAAACTTGGCTCCCGACCACAAAATACAACCCGGCGTATAGTCGTCAATTAAAACTCGGCCCTCGGCCGTCATACCAAATTCCTGCATTATTCACAAGCAATTCCGGTAGTTTCGCAACAATGCCAGTATTTCACAAATTGATCCAGTATTTCGCAAACATTCTCAAATTCAGTTAAACAATAAATCCTACCAAATAATCATCGGCCACACGATTTTAACATTTAAACATAACTATATAAATAACCAAACTTTCCACCGTTCGTTTCTATTCAAAATACCATACCATATATCCTAGGTTTGTAAAATCCATTTCAATCGGTTAGTCTTTGAAATAACCTTTAAATTCTTAAATAAATAAATAAATATATTTAATCGATTCAAATTAAATAAAATTCCTGACTTAACTTAATCCCTTTACCTGATTCCTTAAAAGCTCGCTAACACCTCGGCCTACGCTCCATGGCGTTCAAAATCCCTAAAATCCTGAAATTCAAATTTCACTATATTACTCATCACAGTCCCTATAGTAACTTTCCCTAAAATTCCCTAGGCTCTGAATACCCTAAGTAGCCTAATAAAACCTAAATTATTAAACTTACCCCCAATTTAGGATTGGTACTCCGGAACTCCAATTTGAAAACCCACTCCGACTAGATTGTAGAGAATCTCCCCAAGAGTCTCCTGGTAATTTCCTTTCGTTAATTGGGCTTATAGTTTAAGAGAAATTGAGGTAAATTTGAGAATTGACCTTACCCCAGGGGATATGCCTACGCCGCCGATAAATCCGCTCCAGTAGGATTGTCGGTGTCGGTGGCAAACAAAGCCCAATGGTTTTTTTGGATTTTCGATTGGCGGAATATTGGAGACGAGATTGAGGAGAGTGGGAGAAAGAAGACGAGGAGACGGAGGACGCTAGGCTCTGTGCACAGAATGAAAACAAAAAAACAAAAAAGAAAGAAAAGGCTTCCTGAAGGATCAAATATCCTTCAGGATAACTTAACATATATTATATAATATATTTTATTATAATAATAATAATAATATTATTATTATTATATTATTTAATTAATAATAATTATTGAATTAATTAATTAATTTTTTAAAATTTTTATTTAATTTTATTTTTTTAATAAATTTTTTTTTTTTTTAGGATCATTACATTCTCCTCTCCTTATAAAAATTTTGTCCTCAAAATTTGTCAACTATTACCAATAGTCTCCTTAATTCACGATCCCTATCTACAGAAGAGTTGTTAGCCACCCACATAGCAGCCCTGTCCCACGTTTATTAACTACTCTCACTTATGGCGGAGGAATATGTTAGAATTGGTATATTTCCAAGAGAGGGGGGTGAATTGGAATTTTAAAAGTTAACTCCTAGGTTAAATGAAATACTCATATAATACAACCTAGGGTCTTTCTATGCAATCCCAAATGCGCCTATAATGTAATGTGCGAAAATTTAAATCAAGCACATCATTCACACCATAACATACATGTGTGGTAAATATAAGGTGCAGAAATATAAACAAGGCACATGATATATTATCGGAGTTTGGCCAAATGTGCCTATGTCCCCGCCTCTAGCTAGCAAGCCCGAGGATTCTACTAAAGGCTCACTTAAGGGTGGAGCGACACCAATTACAACTAGGTTAATTTGCAGAGGGCTGACCTCAACCTTTACAACCAAGTCAATTAGCGGGGTTGACCTCAACCTACACCTTAATAGGATGGTGCACCTAACTTTCCTAACCGAGTCTAAGCCAATCCGAGACTATTTCAAAGGGCTAGTCTCCCTCTTCAGGTCCGTGCCTGGAAATACAACAGTATTTTCACAATCAAGTTGATACAATGATTATGCTTTCAAGTAAAGCAGATGTGTACCCAATTACGTGCAATCACACACACCACCAATAAGATATAATAAGTAAGTTCAGTGTGGTTTACAATATGTTAACTCTCAAATAGATATTTGCTATCGATGTAATCAGTGCGTGAGAGTGCAAACCAGTATGTTCTTTGTTTCACTCGATATCCAATCAACGTGTTCAAATAAAGATATCAATCAAGTCTCAAATATGTCAATCAGTAGGATATCTCAATCATGTAAATATCAAATAATGTATATGCTTGGTTTGTAAAAGATACTTAATCTTTGTATTTAGCAAATGATATGGAAGTTAATGAATATTACAACAAAGATCAATATCACATAAGCAAATATATTTTCAAAGGTGCGTCAAAATAAATTACTCAAGATATTTGAAAATTTTTTGAAATAGTTTTTGCAATCCAAAAACAAATACAAACTTCTCAAGATATTCCAATGAATATGCAATACTCAGAAGTTTTATACAAGTCTTCTTAGGAGAGACTTATTAACAAAGTTCCTTAAGAATACTTACGTTTAGCTCTAGTAAAAATCGAATCAATCTAATAAGAATGGGAGAGCAAACCTATCTAAACAAGCACTCAATCAACTTACAGAGAGTTTGAGCGATAGAAGAGGGTAAGTATGAGCGATTTGAGTATGAAAATGAGTAGTAGGATTTTTGAGGATGAGATTTTTAATTGGGTTTCTTAATCCTATCTGTAATATTCCCAAATGAAGGGGTATTTATAGACACCCCATGAATTATGACCATTGGGGATAAGACTAGTATTATTAGAAAAGATTTAATGATATTTAGTGATTTTAACCCTATAAAAAAATATTTAACCATCGTAAAAAATACAAGACAACCCGAGAGCACCAGTTGACTAGAAGACTTTCAGTCGACCGAAGTTCATATGACTCAGTCGATCGGGCCAATTTTGAACTTCAGGGTCGGTCGACCAGGAAGGACGATTTTTACAAATTGAGCGGTTCGGTCGACTAGGGTGAAAATGAACTAACTGGTTGGTAGATCAAACCGTTGGGTTCCCACATGTGGGAACTCAGTCGACCAGGTTGGTGTAGTACAAAAATGTTTCGATCGACCAGGAAGTCAAACTATTGACTTCAAGGGGTTCGGTCGATTAGGGTCAAATGAACTATCATGGCTCGGTCGACGGGGCTGTGGTAAACTGGTTCACCTAGACCGAGTTCGATCGACCGGGGGCAGAATGAACTGCATGTGTCAGTCGACCGAAAGTGTGTAAAATGTGCATTTCGGTCCTATTTTAATTCACAATCACCCTACTCAAGTGTCTAACACATATAAGTGCAATGGTGAGTGTCTTAGGTCTTTTTTAGGTCCAGTTTTAGTTATGATTCAATTTAAGTCTGAGCTTACCTATTAGACCATGCATGTAATGTGTGTAATGATTATTCTAGGAAAGGTCCTAATAACTATTACAGACCAATTACACAACTGAAATATATATTACAATCATAAAGTGATTTGGTCTTTAATCTTCACTTTGTCTATGTGCATCTTGATCTTGACAATTTAGGTTCGTGCACATAATCTCAAACACTCATTAGATATAATGAGTATTTGTCATAATCAAAATCGGGTGTGACCTATAAGGTCAATAGAATACCGTGGTTACAATACTGCATTTGGGAAATTACAATAACCATAACAAATTTTCCCAAATACTATCCATAATTAAAACTATACACAACTAACCACACAACCTACTCTGATCCCTCTATATACAACCATACCCTTACCTGTTTAGCACGAGCCCTCGCTGAACAGCTATGGGTACTTCTTGCGTATTTTTGTTTCTAACTCTCAAGAAGCTTCCTTAACTGCATGATTCCGCCACAAACCTTTACTAGCGGTATATCCTTGGTATGCAATTCCTGTATTTTTCGATCTAGAATCTGAACTGGTACCTCCTTGTGTGCTAGAGTATCTCCGATCTCCAACAACTCATAACTGATCACATGTGAGGGGTCTGGAACGTACCTCCTCAACATGGACACGTGGAACACGTCATGTATCCTGGACAGCACTGGGGGTAGCGCTATCTTGTATGACGTCGAACCAATCCTCTCTAAAATCTCGAATGGCCCAATGCATCTAGGGCTTAGTTTGCCCTTCTTTCCATACCTTATCACCCCCTTCATCGGAGCAATCCTCAAGAATATCATATCACCTACTTCGAATTCTAGCTCCCGTCGGCAAGTATCTACAAAACTCTTCTACCGACTCTGGGCTGCCTTGATCCTTTCCCTAATAAGTTTGAGCTTTGCAAAGGCCTGCTAAACAAGTTCTGGTCCCAAAATCTACCACTTGCCTACTTCATCCCAGTACAACGGAGATCGACACCGGCGACCATAGAAGGCCTCATATGGTGTCATCCCAATGTTGGCCCGGTGATTGTTATTGTATGCAAACTCAACCAACGACAGATATCAGATCCAAATGCCCTCAAAATCTAACACACATGCCCATAGCATATCCTCGAGAATCTGAATGGTTCGTTCGAACTGTCCATTCGTCTAAAGATGAAATGCAGTACTAAAAGTGAGCTAAGAACCCAACGCTCCCTACAAACTTTTCCAGAAATAGGAAGTGAATCGCGGATCCCAATCTAAAACGATGGACATGGGCACGCCATGTATTCTAACTATCTCCTGAACATAGAGTTCTGCCAGCTTATCCATGGAATAACTAGTTCTAACCGGGATGAAATGGGTAGTCTTCGTTAATCTGTCAACCACTACCCATATGACATTCTGCCCATGCAATGCTGAAGGCAATCCCGATACAAAGTCCATTGAGATATGTTCCCACTTCCACGTAGGGATGTCCAGTGGTTGAAGTGGTCCCACTGGCTTCTGGTGTTCTGCCTTCACTTGCTGACATGTCAAGCATTGACCCACAAATTTAGCAATTTCTCTCTTTATGTTACTCCACCAAAATGATTCTTGCAAGTCTCTATACATCTTCGAACTACCCAAGTGAACAGGATAGAGAGAACAGTGAGCTTCCCCCAGAATCGTCCTCTTTATCTCTGCTTCGTCTAGCACACACAATCGAGTGTGCAATCTGAAAACTCCATCCTTGGCAACATTAAAGTCTGTGTGCTACTCATCCTGTATCTTCTCTACAATCTCCATCAACTCTGCATCTTTCAACTAAGTTGTTTTGATTCTCTCTCGTAAAGTCGGTTGAACCACTAGACTAGAAATGAACGCCTGATGATTCCCTTCTACCAATTCTACACCCAACCTCTCCAGGTCCATCATGATCTGGTGTGAAGCCATAACTACTGAGGTTGACGTACCCCTATATTTCCGGCTCAATGCATCGGCTACCACGTTCACCTTTCCTGTGTGATAGCTAATGGTGCAGTCGTAATCCTTATCAACTCGAGCCATCTGCGCTGCCTCATATTCAACTCCTTTTGGGTGAAGAAGTACTTGAGACTCTTATGGTCAGTAAAGATCTCGCATCTTACACCATAAAGGTAGTGTTTCCAAATCTTCAACGCAAACACAACTGTTGCCAGCTCCAACTCGTGCGTAGGATAGTTCTTTTTGTACTATTTCAACTGGCGAGACGCATACGCAATGACTTTCCCCTGCTGCATTAGAACACAATCAAGTCCCTTCTATGATGCGTCACTGTAAATTACAAATCCATCCTCACTTGATGGAAGGGTCAACACTGGGGCAGTGACTAGACGCTACTTCAATTCCTGGAAGATCTGTTCACATTCGTCGATCCAATCAAACTTCACATTCTTCCTCGTGAGTCATGTCAAAGACCCTGATAATCTAGAGAACCCCTCGATAAATCGATGGTAGTATCCGGAAAGACCTAGAAAACTTCTAACTTCTTACACGTTCTTCGGCCTTACCTAATCAACTACAACCTCTACTTTGCTCGGATCCACTGAAATCCCTTACATAACTCAGAAATGCAACCTACTCTAGCCAGAATTCACATTTCTTAAGTTTAGCAAATAACTTATTTTCCCTGAGCACTTGAAGTTCTAGTCTCAGATGAGCTTCGTGCTCCTCGGGGCTCCTTGAATAGACCAAAATATCATCTATGAACACAATAAAAAACTGGTCTAAGTACTCGTGGAATACCTTATTCATCAGATCCATAAATACCGCTAGAGCATTCGTCAACCCGAACGACATAACTAAGAACTTGTAATGGTCGTACCGAGTCCGAAAAGCATTCTTCGATACACCATCTAATCTAACCTTCACCTGATGATATCCAGATCGCAGATCGATTTTAGAGAGAATATGCATACCCTAAAGCTGATCAAATAGGTCATCAATTCGGGGTAATGGATACTTGTTCTTCACCATTACCTTATTAATCTCCCGGTAGTTGATGCACATCCTCATCGACCTGTCCTTCTTCTTCAAAAACAACATTAGGGCACCCAGGGCGATACACTCGATCTAATAAACCCCCTGTCTAGAAGCTCTTGTAGTTGCTCCTTTAACTCCTTTAATTCAGCTGGAGCCATTTTATATAGGGCTTTAGAGATTGGTGCTATCCCTGAGATCAGATCAATTGCAAACTCCACCTCACGATTAGGAGGCAACCCTGGTAAATCCTCTGGAAAAACATTAGAGAACTCCATTATCACTAGGATATCTTCCAACATGAGTTCCTTCTTTGGTGCTTTCTCACCATTACAAGGTAACCCTGGCATCCCCCCAAAAGTAACCCTTTTGCCTGGATAGCCGAAAGGATCTGTGGTGTCGAACGCACACACGACTCAAAAAATACAAACTCCAACTCCCAAGAGGTCTGAATACCACCTCCTTCCTATGATAGTCAATGTTTGCATAGCTGGATGCCAACCAGTCCAAACCCGGAATAATATCAAAATCATGCATATCAAGGACTATCAAGCTAGCAGGCAACACTTTCTCATGAATCTCTACCGGATAATCCCTGATCACCTTGCTACATATTAACACTGACCCTATCAGTGTGCCCACTTCTAACTAAGTCTCTAACAGTTGAGCTTCTATCCCACATAATTTAACAAATCCCCAAGACACAAACGAGTGGGTTGCACCTGAATCAAATAATACAATGGCACTATCTGACAATATGGAATTGACATAATATATGGGTTCTAATTTAATAATTCATACTCCAATTCTATCACAAAACCATTGAGGTAAAAATCTTCATCCTAACATTAACTTCACACACATATCCACTCATCCTAACATTCCAACCTAAATTTTCTGAGTTCCAGTCCCTCAACCTAGAAATGAAACCATCAATGGATTTAACATAGTTTTCTAAAACTCGCGACTGATTCAGAAAATCATAGAAGTCCGTCAATATATTTCTGCCTCTGAGCTTCTAGACCAAAACTCATCTTAACCTACCCAATCCTATCCTTATATTATCTCAACCTATACTCTGGTAATTATCAATCCTTAAAGTCTGTAGAACCTAGCAAACTTAGGTTCTGATACCAACTATAACGACCTCGACCCACCACGTGGGCCCGGGGTGCTACTTTAGTGACGTCAGTGTACCTAATACCTTATTCATCAAATATAAAACACATGTACAAAGCGAAAATAAAATACAAAATCCTTAAATTACATTACTAGAGTTCTAACTATCTTTATACACAAATATATTAATTTTCACATAATTACATCCCATAAAACTAAACAAAAATAAAATCTCTATCTACACACTATCTACATAAGTTTACACCTTTAGCCCGGCTCCTCTAGCTCACTAGACCCGATCTCTAGGATTTCCTAAAAAGATAGTTTGTAAAGTATGGGTGAGGCACAACTCAGTAAGGGAAAGACTAAGTTAATGTCAGTGTGTGACCAACATGCGTTTAGTGTATAGAAAATAACCAGTTCACCAAGAAGATAAACACATTTATGAAAACATTCTTATTTTACACTCACACACACAATTAGCCGAGGATAGGGAAGATTACCCACCCATACAAGTAGCTTCCCTATCCTCTAGTACCATTACTGTTACTAGGGCACTCACATTTCTCAGTAAGCTCTCGAAGTTATCTTATTAATTAACCGTATTCACATAAATTAACAAATATGCATATAAGACATTCCCTATGAGAAACACGTCATTTACTTCCCCATGGAATGGGTTGTGCGGCCCAAAGGTTAGACTAATGTCCTGGGGGATCCACCCAGACAGTAGTCATCTATACTCTCCGCTAACATACTCCGCGGGTATACACAGCTCCAACTACTGGTCCGATTGTCCTCACCCAGGGGGGTGCATTTACCTCACGTAGGAAAATTGGACAAGGCTACCCTACACCTCTTAGCACAGGTGTGAGTGCACACGACCACATAACAAATCCCTATCAACGGTACCGTGCTCACAATACACTGGTCCCCAGGGTTCCTAAAGCATATCATGCAATTTAGATAATAGAAAATACCATTTAAAACATCATTTTATATATATTTCTTGTTATTCCAAAAACCTGGCCCCCAGCCACAAAATATAACCTGGTGTATAGCCGTCAATTAAAACTCGGCCTTTGGTCATCATACCAAATTCCTGCATTATTCACAAGCAATTCCAGTATTTTCGCAACAATGCAAGTATTTCACAAACAGTTCCAGTATTTCGCAAACATTCTCAAATCCAGTTAAATAATAAATCCTACCAAATAATCATCGGCCACACGATTTTAACATTTAAACATAACCATATAAACAACCAATTTTCTACCGTTTGTTTTTATTCAAAATACCATACCATATATCCTATGTTTGTAAAATCCATTTCGAACGATTAGTCTTCGAAATAACCTTCAAATTCTCAAATATATATAATCTATTCAAATTAAATAAAATTCCTGACTTAACTTAATCCCCTTACCTGATTCCTGAAAAGCCCGTTAACACCCCGGCCTACGCCCCACGGCGTTCAAAATCCCTAAAATCTTGAAATTCAAATTTTACTACATTACTCATCACAATCCCTAGAGTAACTTTCCTTAAATTTCCCTTGACTCTAAATACCCTAAATAGCCTAATAAAGCCTAAATTATTAAACTTATCCCTGATTTAGGATTGGTACCCCAAAACTCCAATTCGAAAATCCGCTCCTATTAGATTGTAGAGAATCTCCCCACTAGTCTTCTAACAATTTCGGTTTGTTAATTGGGCTTGTAGTATAAGAGAAATTGAAGTAAGTTTGAGAAGTGACCTTACCCCAAGCGATATGCCTACGCCGCTTCTACGATAAATCCGCTCTAGTAAGATTGTCAGTGGCGGCAGTGAACAGAGCCCAATGGTATTTTTGGATTTTCGATTGGCCAAATATTGGAGACGAGATTGAGGAGAGTGGGAATGAGGAGATGAGGAGACGGAGGACGAGAGGCTCTGTGCGCAGAATGAAAAAAAGAAAAGAAAAAGAAAGGAAAGGCTTCGTGTTTGATCCTTCAGGATAACTTGACATATATTATATAATATATTTTATTATAATATTATATTATTATTATATTATATTATTATATTATATTATTTAATTATTAATAATAATTATTGAATTAATTAATTAATTATTTTTAATTTAATTTTAATTTTAATTTAATTTTTAATTTTTTAATAATAATAATTTTTTTAGGATCGCTACAATATCTCTCTTCTTTCTATCTTTCATCTTCTCTTATCCTCCCTATATGCTTACTCTCCTCAAGCATTTTTTTTTTTTTTTGTGTATATACAAGTGAGAGAGAGAGGGTCATTTTATAGGGTTATAAGGATAGTACATTATTGATGGTGGTGGAAGATGAAGGAGTGGAAGATGAAGGGGTAACAACCATTTATTTTTTCATAACAAAAATAATGATTTCCCTATTTAAAAGTATATAGAAGTCAAAAAAGGTGTTAGTTTATTGATTAACACATTATATAACAATTATAAAATAAGTCAAAAATAAGTTTATAATAGCAGTAAATTTTAAAACATTCTTAATGTAATGACCCAAAGAATAAAGATATTTAAATAATAAAGAGGGATAGAAATGGCAACAGTAACAGAAGGAGGCAGCTGACTTCGTCGACGAACGCCACTTTGGATGTGATAATCCCAAGAAATTTTTTCAAGCCTCGTCGACGAATACAGGGGATTCGTCGACAAGGGTTCTTCAAGATCTCGTTGACAAGGTCTCGTCTTGTCAATGAGAAGATACCGAGAGAGGATTTTTGGGAAGTTTGAAATTCGTAGATAAGGGTGCAGGTTCGTCGACGAACTTTTTACAGGACTCGTCGACGAGATGACGTGTCTCGTTGACGAATCCAGCTCTATAAATAGCTGAACGTTTAATTTTTACGTAGAAAATTTATAGAAACTCACTCCCTCTCTCTCTTACGACTCCACCTCCATCTCTCTTCAATTTTGGCTTCGTTGTTCACCGAATCAACGATCTGAGGTCACCACGACGCTCCTGGGGAAGTTCTCTCAATGTCTGCTGGAGTGGATCGTCGGTGGGACGAAGTTGGATTTCATCCCAAATTTAGGGTAAGGTCTTTTAAGCAAAGTTTGACTTTCCAGCAATTGTAGGAAATGTAGTAGACGTAGAAATAATGATGTTTTGTTCAGGGATATATGGTTTTTAGGGTGTTGAGTGGAGAACGCAGTGGGTGCAAGACTCGTTATCGTGAGGGGTTTTTAACAGGAATCGGGTAAGGGAAATATGCTATGCTAGGTTAAACAAGTATGATTTCAGTATAAAATTATATATATATTCTACTAGATTATGCTGTGAAATTTATACAGTTTATCAAGTATGTTTAATATGTTTTAAAATTACTGTGTGGCTTGAGAATATAGATATAGTATAGAAACATGTTTTACAGTATTTTCTTGAGTTATGTTTTACAGAATATACAGACAGTGGATATGTTTTATAGTAATTACAGAATACCATGATTATATAGTTGATACAGATACAGTTTACAATATCATGACATACAGTTTTATAGTTCATTTCAAAAATACAGTTGATACAGATATAGTTTATCATAGTGTCATGGTTTATATAGTTATTACAGAATCATGGTAAAACAGATAGTTGTATATAGAGATGTATTATATAGTATCAGACCTTAATGGACCATTACATATTATAGAGCACGGTACCGTAGCTATATAAAGTATAGAGTGCAACCACCTATTCAGATAATAAATGGTATAAGTCGATCGTATAGAACGCACGAGTGGACAGGCTCTCCATTAGATATGGGTTGAGGATGACTGATCAGACTGACGGAGTATAGTGGTTTATCCTGGTCGGCCAGCCAGGGTAGATCCCACCTACGGGCTGTAAAACCCCATCATGAGGGGTTAAATCATGACATACAGTTATCCACAGGGAAGTTTTCAATTATTATATGTATATACAGTTTTATAGTAACAGTGGGTGTACTTATGTATAGTAGAAGTATTATGAATGGAAAACCTATAAAAATAGATATGTTAAGCAATATGGGTACAGCTGGTGGCTTTACAAGTTATTTGTACTTGTATTTTCATATTCAGTTATACATGATTATATAGAGACAGATTTTCATAGTAATGCAACTCATTTGCCACACACTAGCAATAACATATTTCGTCTTACTGAGCGTCGTCTCATCTCATTACCTTAACATTTTTCAGGTGATCCGGGTAGGCTAGCAGATCAGGCTCGCAGATAGAGGGGCTTCAGTACTGCCTTAACAGTAGAGTAAGTATTTTGAGAGTATTTTTGTATAGCCCTAGCCAATTGAGGGTATTTTGGGAAACAATCATATGTGTATATTTTGGGGAACATTTTAGCACTCTGGTATTATATATATTTATACATAGTTGTGTTTATTTGAATTCCCCTTCTTGCTGCTTAGGTTGATGGTTGGGTTTAATCCAATTTGGTATCAGAACACTATAAATGTTATAGTATAAAAAAAAAACAAAAAAACTGGAGAATGAATAGCCGATCGTTACACTTAATTTATCAAAAATATAAAAGATTATAGTATCAACCTATCTCTAATTTATACTATAACTTAATAAAAGAATAAGTATTCTATTCTTATTTTTCTGAATTATAATTTTACAAGTTATTTTTTAGTTGTAAAATTTATAAATTATAGGTATATAAGGAATTTAATAAAATTATTTAAATTATTTAAAAAAAAAAAATTGTAACCTCTTGTTATTTCTTAAAATCTCATTATATACTCAAATACAATAGTAATAATTTAAAAAAAAAATGTGAGAAACATGAATAGTGTGATCCTACAACTAATATTAAAAATTATAAAGATTTATGTTGATTTTTTTTATAAGTTTAAAAATTACACTTGACCCCTTCAAGTTTGAACCAACTTGAACATAAGATTTTAATGATTACAATAAAAACGAAAAATCAACTCTTAACTCCCATTAGGTGGGGTCGATTACATGAATCATTTTTCTTCAATTAATACTTACATAGACAATTTTATTCGACAAATTCAAAATTATTAAATTTTTACTCACTTTCTCATTCAAGTTATTTTAAGTTTATCTCTACTTCTTATACTAGTCCTTACATTAACTAACTTACTCTTCCTCACTAGCGCACTATGTGGCATACGTTGCAATTGTTCAAACCATCCGAGTTGTCCATCTCTAATCTTACTTATTACATGAGTTACGCCTAACTTACCGGCAATATGTTTATTTTTGAATTTATCAATTTAATACTGTATCTCTCATCCATCTAAACATTATCATCTCAACAAGTTTTACTTTTTGGATATGTTGTCTCTTAGTCACTCAATATTCTGATTCATGTAGCATAACTAATCTTACAAACGTCCTATAAAACTTTTCTTTTAATTTGAGTATTCTACGATAACAAAGTACACTTGAAACACTTCTTTATTTTACTCAATCTACTTTAATTGTATGCATTAAATTCTTTTCTATTTCTCCCTCAGCTTGCACAATTAATCCAAGGTATCGAAATCTTTGAATTTCTTCATCATCAAGTTTAACATTCTCCAATATTCCTCCTACTAGTACTGAAATTATATTTTACATATTTTGTCTTATTTCCACTTATCCTAAAGCCCTCTATATTCTAATGTTTGTCTTGATAATTCTAATTTTAAATTTGACTCCACCCATAATTTCATCAATTAAGATAATATCATCTGCAAAGAACATACATCATAAAACATCATTTTAGATACTCCTAGTCAGATGACTATCACTAATGCAAAAAGACAAAACTCAAAGTAGATTCTCGATGTACACCTATTGCGATTAAAAATTCTCTAGTCACTTTACCTATAGTACTAATATTAGTTATTACTTCATCATACATATTCTTAATGATGTTAGTATACTTATCACATACACCTTTTTTTTTTTTTTTTCTTTCCCATTCTTTTGTATCTAATCTAGCATATGAACTGTTGAATAATTTATATTTAACTTCATTAAGTTTATTGAAATTTCATAAATTTATTGTGCGATTCATCTTTCTTTTTAAAGCCTTATCAAGCTAGTGTAATTATTGAATTTTAAGGGGAATACTTGAATTTGCCGAAATGTTAGGATTAGTCGCTCGTTTGACCGCCCTAACATTATTTGGTAGTTACACTGAACTAAAGATTAAACCAATTAGGTAGACCTTTATTCATGTGGCGAGGCAAACATACGTCATGAAATACATAATTAGATGTTTTAGATAATTGAAAAAATTCAACATTTTATTTTACTTAGGTGAAGTAAATACGATGAGGTCGGTCTATAATGAGACAAGGTGGTTGAATGTGTCACATATTTGAGTATAAGAGATTGTGGTATTTCAACTTTGAATCTCACACCAATTGTCGATAAGTGCATAAAAAAAGGAAGAAGAAAATAAAAGAACCTTTACTACACTCTCAAAAGTTAAAAAATGTATTTTTTATTTTTTCTTAATAGGCAAATAGGGAAGAGTAGTCCCTCAATAACCAAGAAAAAGTTGTTTTCCTTAAAAATTTTATTATGTACATAAATTTAGTAAAAAATAACAATATTCCCCAAAACACTTTTTTTCTTTTTAGAATGCAATTAACTTAAAAAAAATTCCATGGGAATGTTCGCAAAACCATACAGTATTATCTATATTATGACATCGGTGAGACAAAAAATATGAACACCGAACACCAAAACCAAACTATGTCCTTTTCTTTTTGAAAAGATTATAAATTGCTCTTATCAACACAAAAACAAAATTATCTTTTAGTTTGATTTCCACCACTAAATTTCTTTGTGCTTTTTAAAAATATGTAAAATAGTAATTTTATTTTTTTCTATAAATAAAAGGTTATGAAAAGATTAAGATATTCACAAATAGCTATTAAATTAACATATTATTTAATTATATCAAAAACCATATAAATTTTAAAGATTGATTAACAACAACATCATCATTGATGAATCTTCATAGTGAGCACAAACATCAAGCATTGATTTGGAGTAAGGTTTAAAAACTTTTTATGAATATTAATTAATTAATTAATATCCTAATTTGATTAATTATTGTATGAATATTTTTGTTTTCTTAACATATATTGTCAATAAAAATTAATAGAATTTGATTTAATATAATTTTGGAAAGCATAAGGAAGTTTAGTTGTTGAAATGAATTACAATGTGCTTTCTTGATTTTGAGTCAAATCATAAAGTAGTTCATGTAATTTATCCTTTTTTTTTGGGGGGTTAATTGAAAACCATACTTGAGCCTAAGCTACACAATGAGAGGTGGGTTGTCTTCCCCCTCATGCCCTTTCCCATCTCTCATAATATTTGAATTCAAAACTGTTAAAACTAATAAACTTTGTATTATTCTTTTTTTGCGTATAAAACTGTACAAGGGTCATCCTTTTATAAGTGAAGGAGGCAGACTACAAGGATAACTCAGTAAGTACACAGATGTGCCTAAATTAGGGAGATATGCTAACATCCCCCCTCAAACTCAAGGTGGTATCGAAGATGTCAACTGGAATTCGCATACCAAAGCACAATGGCGACCAGGTGGATGAGCCTTCGTGAAGAAATCTGCCAACTAATCAGCCGAAGGAACTGACAAGAGGTGAAGTGTCCCTTCCTAAAGATGATGACGCACAAAATGACAGTCGATCTCGATTTGTTTGGTGCATTTATGAAAGACATCGTTGTGAGCGATCTGGACAGCACTATGATTGTCACAATAAAGCGGAGTGCTCAAGGGCTGAGGAACACCCATATCTTGGAGAAGCCAACGAGGCCAAAAAAGCTCAGAAGTTGTATCAGCAAGAGCTCGATATTCAGCCTCAGTGCTAGATTGAGCAACAATAGTCTGTTTTTTGCTCCGCCAAGAGATAAAAGAGTCACCAAGTAGAAAAAGAAAACCAGTGGTAGACCGACGATCAGTAGGGTTCCTTGCCCAATTAGCATCTGAATAAACCTGCAACGTCAAGGATGAGTGAGAGGGGGAAAAAAAGCCTATGAAATAATGTTCCCTTCACATATCATAAGATGCGAAGAATAACTGCATGGTGAACGGAACAAGGAGCCGACATAAATTGGCTAACAAGGTGCACTACATAGGCAATGTCTGGTCTAATGACAGTAAGATAAATCAAGCTCCCAACAAGCTGTCGGTAACGAGTAGCATCGGGAAGGAACTCCCCATCAGTAGGATGGAGTTTGATGTTGGGTTCCAGCGAACTATCAGTTATCTTATAATTTGTGAGACTAGCACATGTGAGAAGATTAGAGGCATATTTGGTTTGGGTCAAAGAGTAGCTATCAGAGGTAGGGGACACTTCCAAGCCGAGGAAGTAGTGAAGAGAACCGAGGTATTTCATCTTAAACTGCTGACACAAAAATTGCTTAAGCTCATGAATACCAAAAGTATCATCACCAGTAATGATCATATTTGTAACGATCTCGACCTGCCAAATGGGTTCAGAGTGCTACTTTAGCGACGTCAGTGTACCTGATACCTTATTCATCAAATATTAAACACACATACGCAGCGGAAATAAAATATAAAATCCCCAAATTACATTACTAGAGTTCTGACTATCTTTATACACAAATATATCCATCCTCACATAATTACATCCCATAAAACTAAACAAAAATAAAATCTCTATCTACACACTACCTACATAAAATTTACACCACTAGCCCGACTCCTCTAGCCTGCTAGACCCGATCTCTAGGATTCCTTGAAAAGATAGTTTGTAAAGTAGGGGTGAGACATAGCTTAGTAAGGGAAAGACTAAGTTAATGTCAGTGTGTGGCTAGCATGCATTTAGTGTACAGAAAATAACTAGTTCACTAAATAGATAAACTCATTTATGAAAACATTCTTAATTTACACTCACACACACAATTAGCCAAGGATAGGGAAGATTACCCGCCCATACAAGTAGCTTCCCTCTGCTCTAGTACCATTATTGCTACCAGGGCACTCACCTTTCTCAATAAGTCCTTGAAGTTATCTTATTAGTTAACCATTTCACATAAATTAACAGATATGCATATAAGACACTACCTGTGACGAATACGCCATTTACATCCCCATGGCATGGGTTGTGCGGCCCTAAGGCTGGACTAATGTACTGGGGGATCCACCCAGACAGTAGTCATCTGTACTCTCCGCTAACATACTCCGCGGGTACATGCAACTCCAACTGCTAGTCCTATTGCCCTCACCCCAGGGTGCATTCTCCTCACGTAGGCAAATCGGACAGGGCCACCCTACACCTTTCGGTACATGTGTGGGCGCACATGGCCACATAACAAATCCCTAGCAACAGTACCATGCTCACACTACACTGGTCCCCAGGGTTCCTAAAGCATATCATGCAATTTAAATAATAGAAAAATATCATTTAAAACATTAATTCACATATATTTCCTGTTATTCCAAAAAAACCTAGCCCCCAGCCAAAAATACAGTTCAGCATATAGCCATCAAATAAAACTCGGCCCTCGGCCATCAAATAATAATCTTGGCACTTGGCCAATTAAACAATACCCGGCCAGTGGCCGTTAGTTCAAACCCCTGCATTTTATAACAGTTCCAGTATTTTCACAAGCATTTCCAGTATTTTTCACAAACAATTCAGTATTTCAAAATCCCAAATCCAAATATACGATAATCCATACAAATTAAATCATCTGTCACACAATTTTACATATTTTAACATATCCATATAAATAAACAAACTTTTCACCGTTTGTTTTATTCAAAAATACCATACTATATATCCTAGGTTTGTAAAATCCATTTTGAGCGGTTGGTTTCCAAAATAGCCTTTAAATTCCCAAATGAATAAATAAATAATTAAATAAATAAATAAATAAATTTATATAAGCATAACAATTTAATTGATTCAAATTTCATAAAATTGCTGACTTAACTTAATCCCCTTACCTGATTTCTGAAAAAAAAAACTCGATAACACCTCGGCCTACGCCCCAAGTGTTTAAAAACTCCTGAAATCCTGAAATTCAAACTTCAGCATATTATCTGTCATAATTCTTAGAGTAACTTTCCCTAAGTTCTGAATACCCTAAATAGCCCAATAAAATCCTAAATTATCAAACTTATCCCCGATTTAGGATTGGTACCCCGGAACTCCAATTCGAAAACCCGCTCCGGCTAGATTGTAGAGAATCTCCCCACAAGTCTCCTAACAATTTCCGTTCGTTAATGGGGCTTATAGTTTAAGAGAAATTGAGGTAAGTTTGAGATTTGGCCTTACCCCAAGAGATATGCCTATGCCGCTCCTACGACATATCCGCTCCAGTAGAAATGTCGGTGGCGGCGAGCAGAGTCCAACGGTATTTTTGAATTTTTGATTGGCCGAATAACGGAAATAGAATGAAAGAGAGTGGGAGAGGGGGAACGAGGAGCTGCGTGAACTGAGAAAGAAAAAGAGAAGAAGAAGAAGAAGAAGAAGAAGAAAAAAAAAAAAAGAAGAAATAATATTAAAAAAAAAACAATTAGTTTCCTAATCCTTCAGGAAACTGATATATTATATTATATTATATTATATTAATTAATAATAATAAATTAATTAATTAATATTATTTATTATTAATTTTAATTAAATTTTTTTTTTGGATACTACAATATCATCAACATAAAGTGTTGATTTAGGTGTAATCACAAGAGGGGGGGGGGGGGGATGAATTGGGTATTTTATAAATTCTTTAAAACTTATTTACCAATCAATCCTTATTTCTATGTTTAACTAATTAATGGTTGGAATTTGATGCTGATTTGTATTACTAAATCAATGAATTCCCTTTTACTCAATAAAATGCGTGTAAAGTTATTCAACATACACAAGTAAGCAAGAAATTGAAATACGATGCGGAAAATGAAAAGGATAAGGGAAGAGAGAATGCTACAACGATTTTAGGAGGTTCAGTTAACCTGGCTTACGTCCTCGCCTTGAGCAACCCACTCAAGGATTTCACTATAATCCCTACTCCTTAAATTGGGACAACACTTCCCTTACAATCCGCTGCTTACAAGAGGTACAACTCCCTCCTAATCTGTTGCTTACAAGAGATACAACTCTCTCCTCAACCCCAGTTCACAAACCGAACCTTGAATACAATTTAATCTGTAAACCACTCAATGTTGCTTCTAACAAAGCTAGTGAGTACAATTCAAATTCCTAATACATTAACATATGATTAAACTTGAAGCTCAGAATGTATGAAACGATGCAATCGTTTATGTATGATATGCTTCAATACACAAATCTCTCTTTAATAAAAAACTCCCAGGTAAAGTTATATTCGAAATGCTTTGGAGTATATTAGGATTCTAGTTCACTTTGTAAAGATGCACAAATATATCTAATGTGAGCTTGTTAAAAGCTTTATCTTGAATATTTTATCAATCTATATCAAAAAACTTTCATTCAAATATTTAATCACAACCCGATCTTTGTAATATGCAAATATATATACGATATGTAATTCAAAGATCAAAATACCGAGTATAAGGTTTTCCAAACAAAATATCCCTCAATAAAATAAATATTTATGAATACCAAGGATATATATTCAAGTGCTTTAATATATCTAAAATATGAATCCCTTAACTGAATATACACTTGTAACTATTCAATCAATGACAAAACCTTAATCAAGTAGTGAGATAATCCAAATAATTTATGTGAAAATATACTCACTATCAATCACCCGACTTATTTCAACAATAGATTTGGAATGAGAAGTTATTTGAAAAATAGACATACTCTTGAATCAAACACTATTCAACCAATAGCTAAAACCTTTCTCAAGTAATGATCTTGTTAAAAAAAATATTTATATGTATATCATATTCAAGATCAATTTCTCTAATGATATTCAATAACAAGTAATGAGATGAGAAGTTCTTGAAAATAATAACTTGAATGATCAAACCTCAATACTAGAATGAAAAACAAGATGAGTAAACGAGTTCCCTTCGAGATTCTGAGTTGATTTGCCCAAGCTCAATGATTAGAAGTTGAAGTGTAGGCAATCATATAACAATGAGAGCAAGTTTCTCAATATTCTTTCAATAATATGTATTCTTCTCTTTACGTTGATCTTCTCTTTGGTCTTAGCCTTGTTCTAAGGTTTAGATATTCAATATTTATAGTGTCTTACCCTTAGAATTGATCTCAATTGTTGGATCAAAGAAAAAGCTCGTGACTTCTATTAATAAAAATCTGAATTTTAAACTTTCCCGCGACTTTAGGCTACTAAAGTTGAGTTCAGGCTCCTAAAGTGACTTTAGGCGACCGAAGTTCCAGTTCAGGCAACCGAAGTACCTCGGCCAGATTCTATCTTTTCCACTAATTCTTCAAGCTACCGAAATTAATCTTTAGGCTATTAAAGTGCCCTTTTTCTCAATTTTTCTTTTCTAAATTAAAAATTGACTCTGCTCTCTTTCTTGGGTCTTTTATAAAACATATTTTTCATGATTTTAAAAGTATTTATAAGTCCATGAAAGTACCCTAATGATATACATGAAATGCATGAATCCTAAAATCATTCTAGGTTATGTTGAGCATCAAATTAAATCATATGAAAATGTAAGTATATGAGTTCTAAATACCCATTCCCAAGATGTTCTTGAACTTTACTGCTTGCATCTTGATTCCCGTACTCTTTGAGTTCCATGGATCTTACCAAGATATGTTAGCTTTACTTTATGGCTTCCATGACTCGTTATCTTTCCGTGCATACTTAATATAGGTCTTGCTCACAAACTCAATGCACAGATCAAATACCAAGTGATTTGTCATTATGAAAACCGGATTGAACTTGTAAAGTCAACAATCTCCCCCTTTTTGATGATGACAAATACACAAGTAAAAAATATATATAATGGGTTATGCCTAACAAGGCTCCCCCTCAATTAATGCATCAAATATTCAATGAATGATAATATGCTCATGTTTATACACAAAGTGTTTAGTATGAATCCAAATGAAATATAAATTATGCTCATAATGAATATGCTCATGATGTTTCGACCATGACATCAACAACAGTTTCTTCCCCTTTGTATATCTCACCCTTTGCATAACATCAATAACAGTTTCTCATCCTTCTTTGCTTCTGATTTGTTTTTATTATTTTTGCTCCCGATCTTTCTCCCCCTTTTGACATCAACAAAAAGGTGTATAATAATAAGACATGAATGGATATACCTTTATGTTCTTCTCCCATTTGAAATCTTAAAGTTTTAATCTTGTTCAACAATTAGATTTTTAACAGACTTTACGTCTCTCTTTTTTACATCAACCATCCCCCTTACTAATGCATAAGTTTCAACGATTATGTGAGGATACCAAATATTGATTGATGTGATATCAAATGTGAACTAATGTTATATCAAATGTGAACAAAATGTTGATACCAAATGTTGATTAATGCGATACCAAAAGTTGATTGATTTGATACCAAGTGATTACATCTTAAGTGACGTTGCTCCCCCTGAATTATGTCATCTAATATAATTTTAGGAAACCTCTCTTATTTTAGCTCAAAAAAAATATCTCTCATGTATTATTTAGTTAAGCTCACACACATTGTAAATTATGCAATTAAAACAATCTCTCCCGCTTTAGTTCTTATCCAAAAATTTACTCTAGTATATATCTCTCACCTTTTCGGATCTTCAAAACAAGTTTTGCTATAGATATTTGCTTTAAGTACATTCCAAAAAGAATTTTCACCAGAAAGACTAACCATATAGATCCAAATTATATTAATGCATTTCAAAACAAGATCATGTGTTTAACTCAAGTAATTTTCGGCAAAGTAGTATATTTTTCATTTTGCATATTCAATAGAATCATCATAATTGAGTGCATGCTACAGAAAGTTTATTGCACATCTAAGCACAAGACATATTGGTAAGCATAATAAGCTAGGAAATCATTTCGAGATGCTCCCCCTATGAATTTTAATACTTGTGTAGATGAAATGAAATGCTTATACTTATCGAATATTTATGTCACTACTAGTTCAAAGCCATATAAGCAGTCATTGTAAAAGCATTTTGACCAACTATAGTGATACTATGATGCATATGCGTTCTTTATGCTTTTTCTCTAGGAATGGAGTTCAGCTCCCCTGAGTATTTTCAAGCAAGTAACAAGTTTAGTTCAGTATAGTTTTAAAGCAACACTCATCTGGTTAACATGTTGTATCAAATATACACACAAGAATCATACCATTCATGATTTGATACCAGATGTACATGCAAAATAAGACACTAAATGTGATTATGCTTATGTTTCAGGGTCATAGTATTTCAAGCTAATTCTTTCCTCTTCAGTTACGCACTTATCATATTCTTATGTCTTTTCCGTATAATCATTCTTCACCAATTTAACCGAGTGTTCTAAGATTTTGAATGATTTATACTTGACTCCAAAAAGTCATAAACCATTTTACTTTAGGATCACAAGCCTATACTGCTTCTTTTCTTATGGATCTCAATGCATAGCTTTCCTAGTCATTTGCATTTTCATATAGATTGAAACCTATAACATATAGCTTACCCATTTGACACATTCAAACTCTTCTACTAGATTTGACTTGAAGTTTGAGAGCTTGTGAAGTGAGATTTTGCAAGTACTCTTAACAGTTCAATTATCATTAATTTCGTAAGAATATTCATTGTGTGTGGACAATATTCAAAATATTTTTGTGGAAGTGAATATATCCAACTACATAGACCAAAGAGCAAATTTAGGAGAATGTTAACTTTTGAATACTGCTCTTTAGGTATTTCGGATTTTCCAATTATTAGACAGTACCTTATAAGTATGTCTTCAATTTTATGCAAGGGTACAAGCCTATAAGGGATGAATCTTTACCGGATCTGAACATGGTATGGTAAAGATATCTTGTGGAGGATATCGCTTAATCACAGATCAAACTTAGGGATTTTTACGTTTTTGGGCACAATGAGAATATTCATTAAAAATGTCTAGGTAACAATTTGATTCCCTTAGAGAATGCCCTGATTTGATTATAACAGGATATTTTTTAATAAGCACTTGAAAGATGTAGAGTTTATGATTTATCAGTGCTTGTGACTAGAATGATGACTAATTTAATCATTTGAAGCTCCAAGCATGAGTTTAGGATTAGATGATTTTTAATATATGATTTATCTTTAAAGCTCAGTTTTATGCAATGGACATGATCTGCTTAACTTAGGATTTTAATATTTAAGCATGTGTTAAGCAATAAGAATTATTTGTTAAACAACAATGCTTTTATCCATTTGGAAGTGGATTTATTCTTCAATGTTATGATTTATGTTACTCATTACAAGGATATTAGGTTCCTGATATTTTAACAGTTAAGCCTTCAACCTTTTATTTTGAACAAATCGAAGTTAGCAAGCTTTAACCAATATTTTATATCTTATCCAATCATTATGATATATATATATATATATATATATATATATATATATATATATATTCATTACGTGGTCAGATTGGATATATTACTTATCAAAAATCATATTGGCTTGCTTTTCCAAGATTCTTAGTATTTAAAAATTTATATAGTAAGTGCATATACTGACTTTTGACTTTTAGGTACTAACCACTTCTAAGCTTTTAGTCATCACTTACCCTATAACTAGTCCTAAGAACAAAGAAAGGAGTAATTCCAATTTGAACCCTTTTTGATTACCCATGTCATTTTCTTGTCTTTGTCTCGGACACCTCTAAATGGACACTTATATCGGATATGTCCTTTCATTTTACATACTAAGCAAGTTTTGTATATTCGTGGGAAAGTATGCTTATTTCTTTTCTTCTTACTTAATGTGGCATAGCTATGGAATCTTTGAGATGCCTCTGAACCCATTTTGGAAATATACTTTCTTTTAACTTCTAAGGGTTTATTTAAACTATCTTCAGCATGTTCATCTATTTTTCTATCTAAACAAGTGATCTTCATGATTTTCTTCTTTTCTAGAATAGCATAATAATCTTTTAATTTCTCTAACTATTTAGCTGTCCTTTCATTCTCATTTTTCAAACAGATTTTCTGCTTAGCTATCCTAGCTAGAAGCTTATGCATTTTGACTAAAGCTTTTTCTAGATCTCCATATGAAGACATGCTTTCATTACATGATTCAACACGTAATTCAACCCAAAATTTATCACAATAAATATCATATGAATCATTGCATACTTTATAAACGAAATTATCAACATATGATTCCACATATAATTCATTACACGAATTGTCATGATATCCATCATTTGGATTATAGCAGGCATCAATAGCAATATTGTAGTGACTCGAAGAATAATAGCATTTTAATAATAAGAGGGAGAGAAAATAGATACAGAAACAGAAGGAGGCCGTAGATGGATGACGACATTGCATTTTGGAGAATAAAATAATTTTAGAAAATTACCAGGCTTCGTCGACGAACGCAGGGTTTTGTCGATGAAGGTTTAAAGAATTTCGTTGACGAACACAGGGCTTCGTCGACGAGAAATTACCGAGAGACGGTTAGGGCTTCTCTGAATTTCGTCGACAAATACAAGACTTCGTCGACGAATTTACTTAAGGATTCGTCAACAAAGTGATGTGTCTCGTCGATGAACCTGGCCGTATAAATAGTGGAAACCCGGGATTTTTATCATTTTCATCGCCCCTCTCTCTCTCTACGTTACTCTCTCCCTTCTCTCTTCGTTTCTAGCCCCGCTAGTCACCGGATCGACGATCCGAAGCTACCACGACGCTCCTGGCGGAGTTCTCTGCAAATCTACCGGAGCAGATCGTCGGGAAAACATAGCTTCATCCCAAATTCAGGATAAGACCTTTTAGTCCCTTTTTGGCCTTATGGCAGTTATAAGAAATAATGTAGGCAGAAAAATTCTGATATTATGTTCTAGCATATGTTGGTTTCAGGGTGTTGTGTAGGAGGCCCTGCGGGTGTTAGGCCAGTTTATCATAGAAGCTTTTCAAAGTTAAGGTAAGGGAAATATGCTATGCTAGGTATTTCTTAAATTATCATATAGTTTATTTAATTATGAAAATTATGTATTTAGTATGGTGTGGCTTGTGAATATGAATAAGGTACAGGGATATGTTTTACGAATTTAGTTTCATGATTTTATGGATTTTAGTACCATGATTATACAGATTTCAATACCATGATTACACGAATATCAGTATTATGATTATGCAGTTTCAGTGTTATGATTATTCAGTTTTTAGTATTACGACATATGAATTACAGTACAGTTATGCAGCATCATGGTTATTACGATTACTTCAGAATCATGGTAAATTAGATAGATATGAATAGAAATATATTATATGATATCAAACCCTGTTGGACTTGCAGCTACAGAGCACGGTATCGTTGCTACAGATATTATGTTACTTTATGAGTGCAACCACCTATTCAAATAATACGTGGTAAGGTCGATCACCTAGGCCCTTGAAGAGGTTAGGCTCCCCATCCAGATATGGGTTAAGGTGGGCAAATCGACTGACGGAGTACAGTGATTTATTCCTAGTTGGCCAGCCAGGGTAAATCTAGCTTACGGGCCGCACAATCTTGTTATGAGGGAGCAAGTCATGACACACAGATAGCCACAGGGAATAGTTTCAGTTACTATTACATACGTACAAATTTACAGAAACAGGGACCCTACTTATGTACACTAGAAGTACTTTGAATTATAACCTATAAAACTGCTATGTTAAACAACATGGAAAGGGGTGGTGTATTTTATTATTTGTACTGTACTTTTGTATTCATGTTTATATGAAAACAGATTTCATGATATATAGTAGCTTATTTGCCACACACTAGTAATAGCATATTTTTTCTTACCGAGCATTGGCTCATTCCAGTGTTGAAACATTTTTCAGGTGATCCAGGTAGGTGAGCAGATCAGGCTCGCAAATAGAGGGCCGTCTGTAGTGCCCTATTAGCAAAGTGAGTACAGTGGAGGATTTTTGTATTTTCCCTAGTTAGCTAAGGGTAAATTGGGAATTCAGTGATATGTGTATATTTTGGGGAACACGGTAGTACTCTGGTATTGGTTTTGTATTGTATGTAATGATTTATGGTTATGTTTATTTAGTTTCTGCTTCTTGCTACTTAGGTTTATGGATGAGTTTATCTTAGTAGGGTATCAGAGCATGTAGATTATCATAGTATATATATATATATATATATATATATATATATATATATATATATATAAACAATTTACTAAGCAGGTCATTACAAATACTATCACAAGGAACACAACATGAATCATTATTAGAATTATCAACCCATGATTCATTACATAATATAACATAGGTTCATCACATGAATTTTCATAAGATTTATTGCAAGATTTATCACACAAATCATCACATGAATCAATACGTGAATCATTATATGAAATAGGCTAAGATACATATACCTCCTCCACGACTAACTCATTTTGTTTACAATTTGCCACTTCTTGCTCATTTGAACTTGACATTTCCAGAGTGGTGGTTACTTTCTCCTGGGTTTTTCCATACCTCCTATCAAGTTCTTCCCAAATATCTCTTGCACATGTACATGCTGTAAATTCATGAAAAATGTTAGAATTTAAAGCACAATATAGCATATCCATGACATTTGAATTTGCATGTATTAAACCAGTATCATTTTCATTTGTAAACACACAAATTCCTTTAACTATTACCTGTCAGGCATTCCAATCCATTGATTTTATAAAAACACTCATTTTTAGTTTCCAAGCCAAAAAATTTTCACCGTAAAATATTGGAGGACTAAGATAACATCGTCCCTCACCGAATGGGGTTACACCGATATGTGTCATGTGATCTTTTTACAAAAGAACTATTAAGTCTATGTATACCTGCTCTGATACCAATTGTTGATTTAGGTGTAATCCCAAGAGGGGGGTGAATTGGGTATTTTAAAAATTCTTTAAAACTTTTTTACCAATCAATCCCTATTTTTATGTTTAACTAATTAATGGCTGGAATTTGCTACTGATTTGCATTACTAAATCAATGAATTCCCTTTTATCTAGTGTTATTTTACGCAAAACATAACACTATACAATACGATACAGTTCAAAAACATTTCCATACAGTTATAGTATTTTCACAAATTCATTCCAGTACATACGATACCCAAAACATATAGTTAGTGTCGTCACACTAATACGCAACTACGCTATGAAACCCGAAGCTTCACAGTGATTACATTGCCAATACGATGCAACTCACACTAGTACGCAACTACTCTATGCATACGAAGTTTCATAGCGATTACATTGCCAATACACGCAACTACTCCATGAAACCCAAAACTTCACAGTGATTACATTGCCAATACTGTAACTCACACCTTCACACCCTCGGATATAGAGTCGGACACTCTCGCCCACGATTTTCACACCGGTACATGGCGCAGCATACAATAATTAGCCGCCACTAGCCGATTTCACAAAACTTGGAATCATTTTGGAGCTCACACTCCTATACATATCAGCGTACGGTAATTAGCCGCCCCTAGCTGTTTTTACAAAATACCTAGAACAATTACATACAACCATACATACCACACTTATTTGGTTTATGGCAAATCATATCGTTTTCCAATTCAAGTATACAGTTTATACAAATATGGATAACAGTCATCTCAATAATACAGTTTAAACAAAACAAACGGTTTTTCAAACAAAGTAGAGATGATACCCGAAATCCCCAAATTTTTCCAAAAACTGTAACCCGAAAATCTCGTATTTTACCCGATAGATTTCCCTAAATAAGTTACTAAAACATACATATGATAGTAGCCTACAAGCTTATCGATCCCGATTTCAAAAAGTAACTGATATAAATTGAATCCTCTTACCTTAACCTAAATTCCAACTACAAACTCTACGGTCCCCAAAACTATGAACTGAGACTCCAAAACCTATAAACCACAGTACAATACATGTTTACAATCCGTACTACTATACACATTCTAAAATAGAAATGAAAATCGAGCCTTACCTCGACTTTAGCTCGAAACCTGAAAATCCCGAAACGAGATTTCGACGCACTATTCACAAAGAGAATCTCGCTCTGATCTACGCAGTAATGTCGGATTTATGAATCAGGCGATGAATGGCGAAGAAATCAAGAGAGATAGAGAGAGCTTCGAGTTCTAGAGAGAGAGAGAGGGAGAGATTTTTAAGCAAACTTAGCTTGGAAGCAACCCTTTTGGATATTTATAACCCTTTGACTCGGGTGGATTCGTCGACGAATTGGCGTCCTCGTCGACGAGTCCGCAATTACCTTCGTCGACGAAGCGGTGGCCTCGTCGACGAGCCTGAGATCTCCGATTTCCGAAAATCTCTCGGCTTCTCCTCGTCGACGAGCCTCTGAATTTCGTCAACGAGAACAGAAGGGACTTCGTCGACGAACTCTAGCCTTCGTCGACGAATCCTGCTCAATTTATCAATTTACCCTTCTTTTAAATATTAAATCCACATACCACGGTTTGGGTTCTTATAGTCAAATTTGTCGACGAGTTGGCGTCTTCATTGACGAATTCGCCATATAGCTCGCCGATGAAGCCATTCCTTCGTCGCCGAGCCCAATTCCTGATATTTCTCTGACCCGCTCGGTATTTACTCGATGAGGCTCTGAATTTCGTCGACGAGGCTCTGAAGGACTTCATCGACGAACGTGACTCCTTCATCGACGAACCCAGCTTATTACGAGTTTGGGTCTCTACAATCTCCCCTTCTTATAAGAATTTCATCCTCGAAATTTACTAACCATTGCTAAATATAAACTTTTCTTATAATTCCGCTTTACAAAAGAGTCGATCGTCACCTACAAAGTGACTTCAACCCAAATTCATTACATATCTTCACCTATGGCGGAGGAATACCGTGGTTACACAAACGGTACATCGGAAGATTACATATATAAACAAGACTCCCCCGAAGATCGTATCATTTAATATATACCATCTACACTACTATATACCTACGTACTATCAAATAACTGTGAGTACTTCTGGCGTATTTCAGACTCTAATTCCCATGAAGCTTCTTCCACCGCATGGTTACGCCATAATACCTTCACGAGAGGTATTTCCTTAGTCCGTAACTGCTGCACCTTTCGATCCAATACCTGCACTAGTACCTCCTCATATGGTAAGGCATCACTGATCTCTAGAGGTTTGTAGCTCAGTACATGTGATGGATCTGGTACATACTTCCTCAGTATAGACACGTGAAACACATCATGGACTTTGGATAACGCTGGAGGTAAAGTCACTCGATAAGCAACCAAACCTATCCTTTCAAGGATCTCAAAAGGCCCAATATACCGAGGACTTAGCTTCCCCTTCTTCCCAAACCTCATCACCCCTTTCATTAGAGCGATTCTCAGGAACACCATATCTCCTACCTTAAATTCCAACTCTCATCGACGAGTATCAGCTTAACTCTTTTGTTGACTTTGAGCTGTCTTGATTCTTTCCCTGATTAATTCAATCTCTGCAGAGGTCTGTTGAACTAATTCTAGACCCAGTATCTGCCGCTCACCTACCTGATCCCAGTACAACGAAGATCGACATCGACGACCAAACAAAGCCTCATAAGGTGTCATCTCTATGCTCGCCTGGTAACTGTTGTTATATACAAATTCAACAAGTGGTAGATATCGTATCCAACTATCACCAAAATCTAGTACACAAGCCTGAAACATATCCTCTAACATCTGAATAGTCTTCTTCGACTGTCCATCCGTATGAGGGTGAAAAGACGTACTGAACGTCAGTTGCGATCCCAAGGCATCCTGTAAACTCTTCCATAAACGAGATGTAAAACACGAATCCCGATCTAAAACAATAGAAATAGGGACACCATGAAGTCGTTCCACCTCCTGCACATAAAGTTCTGCCAGCCTATTCAGAGAGTAGCTTACTTTGATTGGAATCAAGTGTGCAGTCTTCGTCAGCCGATCCACTATAACCCATATGGCATTCTGCTTATGCGCCGTCGCAGGTAAACCCGTCACAAAATCCATCGAGACGTGTTCCCACTTCCACTCAAGAACATCCAGTGGCTAAAGTGGTCTAGCTAGCCTCTGATGTTCTGCTTTGATCCTCTAACATGTCAGGCACTGCTCTACAAAACGGGCGATCTCTCTTTTCATGTTGTATCACCAAAATATTCCCTCAAATCCCGATTCATTTTCGTACTACCAGGATGTACAGTGTAGAGTGAACAGTGTGCCTCATCCAAAATGACCCGTTTAATCACAATATCATTCAGTACACAAACCTTGCCGCGAAATCTCAATATCCCATCGACAGAGACACTAAAATCCGGCTTCAATCCCTTCTAAATTCCTTCCATAACCTCAACCAACTCTAGATCTCCCTTTTGCGCCACACGAATCCTCTCCTGTAAAGTTGGCTGTACCACCAAGCTAGCAAGAACAGACTGATGGTTTCCTTCCACTACCTCCAAACTCAACCTCTCAAGGTCCATACAGATCTGATGCTGAACCTCCACTGTTGAGACTGATGCATCAACATACTTCCGACTTAGAGCATCAGCTACCACATTAGCCTTTCGTGGATGATAGCTAATAATACAGTCGTAGTTTTAATCAATTCAAGCCACCTACGTTGTCTCATGTTGAGCTCCTTCTGGGTGAAAAAGTATTTAAGACTTTTATGGTTGGTAAAAATCTCACACCTTTCACTGTACAAATAGTGCTTCCAAATTTTCAGTGCAAACACTACTGCTGCTAACTCCATATCATGCGTCAGGTAGTTCTTCTCGTATTCTTTGAGTTGATGAGAAGCGTAAGCCACCACCTTACCCTGCTGCATTAGAACACAACCAAGGCCCTTTTTCGAAGCATCACTATAAATAACAAAGCTACCATTACTAGATGGAAGAGTCAGAACTGGAGCAGTTACTTGTCACCGTTTTAGCTCCTGGAAACTCAGCTCACACTCATCTATCCAATCGTACCTCACGTTCTTCCATGTGAGTCTCATCAAAGGACCTGCTAAACTAGAGAACCCTTCTACAAACCGACGGTAGTAACCTGCAAGACCCATAAAACTTCTGACCTCCTATACATTTTTCGGTCTCGCCTAGTCCACCACTGCTTTAATCTTACTCGGGTCTACCGATACACCTTCTTTAGACACTACGTGCCCCAGAAATGCAATATGTTCTAGCCAGAACTCGCACTTCTTTAGCTTATCATGCAACCTCTTATCCCTAAGCATTTGCAATACTAGCCTCAAATGAACTTCATGCTCTGCAGCACTCCTAGAATACACTAGGATATCATCAATAAATACCACGACGAATTGGTCTAGATACTCGTGGAAGACCTTGTTCATCAAATCCATAAAAGCTACAAGTGCATTAGTCAAACCAAAAGGCATAACCATAAATTCAAAATGGCCATACCGGGTTCGAAATGCAGTTTTCGAGACGTCCCCCGCTTTCACCTTCAGCTAGTGATACCTAGATCGTAGGTCAATCTTAGAGAAGACCTGCGTGCCCTGGAGCTGATCAAACAAATCATCAATCCTGGGTAGCAAATACTTATTCTTTATCGTTGCCTTATTCAGTTCTCGGTAGTCAATGCACATCCTCATTGACCCATCCTTCTTCATCACAAATAACACCGGTGCTCCCGAGGGAGAAACACTAGGTCAAATATACCCCTTGTCTAGCAGCTCCTGAAGTTGTTCTTTCAACTCTCTTAGCCAAAACAATATGGAGCTTTCGATATCGGTGCCATACCTGGAGCTAATTCTATGGCAAATTCCACTTCATGATTTGGCGGTAAACCTGGCAAGTCCTCTGGAAACACGTCAGGGAACTCGCACACTATCGCGATCATCTCCAGATCCTGTTCCTCTGCTTGTGTGTCTTTTATAAATTCCAAATAACCCTAGCACCCTCTAAGGAGTAACCTTCTAGCTTGCATAGTAGAAAGGATCTGTGGTGCAGAATGCACACACGACCCTAAAAATTGGAATTCCTGCTCTCTTGGCGGTCTGAACAACACCTCCCTCCTGTGGTAGTCAATACTAGCATAATTGGATGACTACCAGTCCATCCCAAAGATGATATCAAAGCCAAACATGTTATACACCATGAGGTCGACAGGTAGTATCCTTCTTTCAATTTCAACCGAGAAGTCACGGACTACACTGCTACACCCGACCACAGACCCGGACAGTGTAGCTACTACCAGTTCATAATCTAACCATTGCACCTCTAATTCACACAGTTTCACAAATCCACAGGAAATAAAAGAATGTGTTGTCCCAGAATCAAATAATACAATAGCTTTATGAGAAAGCATGTAAATGATACCTCTGACAACATCGCCTGCGTTCTCAGCGTCGGTTGGAGTCAGAGAATACACCCTCACCTGGGTCGTACCCCCTTGCTGACCACCATGCTGTGCTTGAGTATTACCCTTGTATGGCTACTGCGAGGTTACACTATTCCTCTACATCTGACAGTCTCTCATTTGATGTCCTTGCCTACCACATCGCATACACGCCCCCGTAGACAACCAACACTGCCCATGGTGTTTCTTACCACACAAAGAGCAATGTTGAACATGTGCGGTATTCTAGGACGTACCGCCACTGTTCTTCTTCAACTTAACCTGTCCTGCCCCAGACGCTGGCCTTTTCTTCAAGACCTGAACCTCTGTGTCCTCTAGCAAACACTCCTCTGCTACCGTGACTTTATCAACCAATGTAGCAAAGTCCTCCAACTACAAGATTGCTGTCTGCTTACGGATCTCACTCCTTAAACCCCTCTAAAACTTTTCGACCTTCTTTGCTTCATCGGGAATCACGAATGGAGTGAATTAGGACAACTACTGGAATTTGGCAGTGTATTGCTGCACTGTCAGTGACTCTTGCGTCAGATTCATGAATTCCTCCATCTTCGCATTTCTAACTGTGGCCGGAAAATAATGTTCAAAGAAGAGCTCTTTGAATTGGGCCCACGTCAACACTATTGGTATCGGTCAGTGCTCCTTCATCTTCTTTACAGACACCCACCATCTCTCAGCCTCCCCTGCCAACTTGAACGTGGTGAAGGTGACTTTCTACTTCTCAGTGTAGTTTAAAACATCTAGGATCTTCTCGATCTCCTGGATCCAATTCTCATCACGGACTGGATCTGCACTGCTCACGACAACCGAGGGCTTCAACCTGGTGAACTACTCAATGGAGCAACCCAACTCAGTAGTAGGATGATCCTGCCCCCTATTCGTTTGCACTACCTCAGCCATAAGCTGCTGTGCAAACTCCTGCAATACACTAGTAGAGTCGTTACCAGCCTCAAGGCCGGCACCCTTACTACTACTACCTCCCACGTTGGCAGTAATATTGTAACGACCCGAGAAATAATGATATTTAAATATTAAGAGAGAGAGAAATAAAAACAAAAACAGAAGGAGGCAGTAGGCTTCATTGACGAATGCTTTGCATTGATCGACGACATCGCATTTTGGAGATAATAATAATTTCAAGGAATTGCCAGAACTCGTCGACGAATACAGGGCTTCGTCGACGAGTGCATAAGGAAACTTGTCGACGAATACAGGGTTTTGTTGACGAGTGCATAAGGAAACTCATCGATGAATACAAGGCTTCGTCGACGAGTACATAAGGAAATTTGTCAACGAATACAAGACATCGTTGACGAGAAAATACCGAGAAGGGTTATAGAGCAGCCTGAATTTCGTCGACGAATACAGGGACTCGTCGATGAATTTATTGAAAGATTCGTCGATGAGGTGACGTGTCTCATCGACGAATATGGCAGTATAAATAGTGGGAAATCGGAATATTTTGTCATTTTCAATGCCTCTCTCTCTCTCCTCTCTCTCTCTCTCTACGACTCTCTCTCACTTCTCTCTTCGTTTTCAAGCCAGTTTCTCACCGGATCGAAGATCTGAAGCTACCACGACGCTCCTGGCAAGATTCTCTGCAAGTCTGTCGGAGCTGATCATTGGAAAAGTTGGGTTAGATTTCGTCCCAATCTCAGGGTAAGGCATTTTATTCAGTATTTGCCTTTTTCTCAGTTATAAGAAATGTTGTAGGTAAGAAAATACCGATGTTTTGTTCTGGGGGATTCTGTTTCAGGATGTTGGGTTAGGAATCCAGCAAGTATAGAGCTAGAGTTTCGTAGGGGCTTTTCAAAGTTAAGGTAAGGGAAATATGCTATGCTAGGATTTTAAGAATATTTATAGAAGTTTCATAGATACATATATACAAGTTATTATGCAATTTATAGAACGAACGTTTTAACGTTGTGTGGCCTAAGTAGATATTTATCTGATGTAAAATTTGTATAGTATTTCAGCATGATATGTTATATAGCATATACATATGGTTATTCATAGACAGATGTATATGGATTTTATTCAGTTCAGCATATCATAGTTTCACAGAATGTTATGTTTTCCTGAATACCATAACACATAGTTTATAAAGACAGATTATACAGTTATAGCATCGAGATACTATAATTATTCAGATTTTTCAGTATTTACAGTACATAATTATAGCGTTATGGTTATTTCAGAAACATAATGAAAACAGTAGAGGTATATATATATATATGGATGTACTTATATAGTATCAGATCCCTATGGAAATACTATAGATAGATACAGTTTACAGAGCACGGTACTATTGCTATATACAGATATAGTGCAACCACATATCTCAGATAGTATGTGGGTACCGTCTAACCATGCTTGGAGAGGATGCAGCTCCCCAGTACACTGCTTAGAGGGGGCCGGTTAGACGAGGTAGCAGCCAGTCCCGCGCTTAGGAGAGGATGCAGTTTGGCTGGGCTGAGGTAGAGTAGAGTATGATGACTTACTTGGAGGGCCGACTAGGTTAAGTCCCGCCTACGGGCCGCACAACCCTGTCATGAGGGGTCAAATCATGACATACAGAGTCCCAGGGAAAGAACACAGTTATATACACGTATACAGATTTATAGTTTTCATTGTGTATAGTATGTTATAGCAGTATGAATAATAGAAAGCTCAGGTGATACAGATGCTTTAAGCTTTTATACATGTGTTTTATAGATTTTCCAAATCATGCAATTTTAAATATTATTATTATTATTATAATTTTATGACTCGGTCGCCACACACTAGTAATAGCATATTTCCACTTACTGAGCGTCGACTCACCCTATTACTTTAACATTTTTCAAGTGAGCAAGTTAGGCAAGCAGATTAGGCTCGCGGATAGAGGATAGTTTGAGTACCTTGGTTAGAGGGAGAGTTTTGACAGAGTTGTGTATGTTTCTTTTTGGGTAGATGATGCTGGAAGGGATATTTTTGGTACGATTATGGTCTGTATATACTGGATTCTGGTATTGTATAGTATATAAATGTAAATGGTTATATGATATGTGTTCCTGCTGCTTAGGTATGGATGTAGATACATATATATATATATATATATATATATATATATATATATATATATATATATAAGGCAAGAATTTTGAGGACGTTACAAATATCCCTAGATTCCATCTTGAAAACAATTACGAGAATTCATTAGAAAGGTAATAGCCTAAGAATCGACTGGTACTATAATGCTATAGACTCAATCCCTTAAATTTATATTCCCGATATTGACATACTCCATTAATTTGACATTATCCTTCCAACTCGAATTCCGCCCTTCTACTAGGAAACGAAATCGTCGATGGATTGCCGTGATTTTTTGAACCTTTCGACTAATCTAGAAAAACACAGAAGTCTATCAATGAATTTCCATTTCCAGATATACAAAGCAAAATCCAAGGTCTTATCCTTGTCCTATACTCTGGTATATTCTAGACTATAGAACTAGCAACCCCTAAGTCCTGAACATATCCCTAACCAGACAGCATGCATCAAAACACACTTCCGATTAGTAAAGGGCTCTGATACCAACTATAACGACCCATCCCTTTATATAGACCAGCACTATTAACCCGAATACAAAATACCTGTACCTGTTCAAAATACGTAGACAACCCGCCCTAAATAGGGACATATGGGTATAAACCATACATAATTATAACGTAAATGTTGCGGAAAAAACATAAACATTCATTGGGATTTCTGCTAGACTTATATCAGAGCTTACTATTGTATCCTTAAATACATTCATACAGGCATGGAATATGATCTGTTATTACAATCCTCCAAAAAGGAATTCCATCTAAGTTTGATACATGATTTGAGCGCTTACGTGAGCTAAACCAAAAACAATCCCCCAGTCCCTCTAGCTACTAGGACTGACGTACTGATGGACCTGAAAACAAAGGTTGTATAATAGGGTGAGACACTTCTCCATAAGGAAAAAGGTGTTACAATAGTGTGTGACTGCATATATGCATACTTTCATAAAAACTCATACATATGGAACATTTCTTTATAATATTGTAACATATAAAATTTATCTGCACATTCAAGAATTTAAATCGTGCATATGAATATTAGAACACTTCCAGCTTGGTTTGACAATTTGCCTGTTTACCCCCATGACACGGGTTGTGCACTGATACCTCTGACAGTGTCCTGTTTGTACAACCAAAGTTAAGCATCTTTTATAGTTTGACCGCCCCCTGGTTTTTTTTTACTAGCAGCTTACTCACTCCTCGCAGGTCAACCATCTAGAGTACCCATATTGATCCCTCATGTATGGTTGCACTGTACTGCTAGCATCGGAATCGTGCTTATAATAGTTTAGAGTATTTTTCAACCTCATCACTGAAGTTTTTTTCAACTTCTTATGGTCGCAAGCTGTGATTCCAATATCATATATACAATTTATAACAAAATATAGTAACCTGTGCAATTCCAGTATTTTCACAAGCTCAGATAGTCACATCGGGTACAAATCGACGCCTATCCACTCGGTTTACCCCTTTTTGTTTCACTGATACAACTCGGTGTATAACCGGCCTTTATTTTCCACATTTTCAATATAACAAGTTGGAACTCCAGTTCCCATATCTCATATGCATAGTATAGAAAATTCATACATTTCCATTTCAACATATATCACACGAGTTTAGTCCAAAAATCCGCTAAATGATAAAGAGTCTAGTAAACAACATTTAAATAAAAAAGTAAAGGATTCAAGCATCTCCTACTACAGTATACATGAAAATACGTGATTTTCGTAAAATTTGGAGATCATACGCCAAAATCCTCGTTTTTACCAAAAATCGTAAAATCGTAAAACCGACATTTCTACTTCGTAGAATTTAGAAAATAAGCAGTTAAATCATATATATAAGTATAAACTAGCTTTTTAGCGGTTTAGTTTTCCAAAAATGCTGTTGTAATCAAATTCCCCTTACCTTAAACTTGAAACGAAACTACGTACGAAACTGATCCAAACCGACAACCCGGGATCCTCAAAACCTAAAAACCACAGAACATAATCTTACTATAATTTCGACTACTATCCAAATATTCAATCAAAATTGAAATCAGATCCTTACCTCGATTTTTAGGAAAACCCAAAAATCTTCAAAACAATGATCCTATCCGCTAAAGTTGTAGAACTTCCTCCTCTGATCCACGCAGGAACCTCCATTTTTAGAAACAAACGTTAAACGGTGAAGAATCTTAGAGAGAGAGAGAGAGGAATTTCGTTGGTTTAGAGAGAGAGAGCGAGAGCTTTGGGAGAAACTTAGCTTTTAAGCAACCAAAATGGATATTTATAGAGCCTTTGACCGAGTCAAACTCGTCGACGAGTCGGCATCTTCATCGACGAATCCGCCACACAGCTCGACAACGAAGCCATTCCTTCGTCGCCAAGCCCAATTCCAAATATTTCTTTGACTTGCTCGGTATTTGCTCGTCAACGAGGCTATGAATTTCGTCGACGAGGCTTTGAAAGACTTCGTCGACGAACGTGACTCCTTCATCGATGAACCCAGCTTATTACGGTTTTGGGTCTCTACATAGGAGGTGTCCTTACCTGACTAGAACGCCGGACATCCAAATCAAAGGACTCAGGTTTAGTGGATGTGATGGCATGATCATCAGACGGTCCAAGTTTGGGAGAGGCAGACGCAGAGTGATCACCTGATGAGCTGTCATGACCTGCATTAGAGGAAAAATCGAGAGAGGGATCCATGGCAGGGTCAATGAAAATGGGAGAATATGAGGGAGAATCGGAAGAAAATGGAGAGATACGAGTAAACATTTTGTGTTCCTAAAACTGAACATGCTGAGAGACTCGAAGACGCTTGGCTATGGGGCTTAGCACCAATAACCCTTGTGTTTAATGCCATAACCAGGAAAGAAACAAAGACGAGAGCGAGGTTCAAGTTTTGTATGTTCATGAGGTGGGAGTAAAACAAAGCAAGCACAACCAAATACTTAGAGAGAATAATCATGGTACCTTTCCATAGAGGGCCTCGTATGGGATTTATGGAAAGAGTAGGGTGAAACCCGAGAATAGTGTAAACCGTGGTAAGAGCATCTTCACCCCAATATGGATTCTGGGAGGGAGTGCCCAGAGAAGAGTTGAGCGGAACAATGTCAAGATGTGATGATGCTTACATTATGCAGACCATTATGTGGGAGGGGGATGGATAGGATCGATGGGATAAGGTGTCGGCATTTTGCAAGTTCTTCAATTGAAAGGAGGTGGGGTTGGTTAGACAGTATATTCCAGGCATTTATCAGCTGAAATACTTGATGGTATTAAATGAGTTTTAATCATTTGCTGTAAGTCACAACAAACATTAAGTAGAACCCAGTGCGCTATGCAAAAGATAAATACATGTATACGAGAGTAATCATTGATAAAAATGACAAAGTAACGACCTGCCTTAGTAAATGGACAGAAGAAGGTTTCAAATTTTAGAAGAACCAAATCAAAAGGTGTGCAGAAAAGAAGACAAAGAATGCTTCATTAAAAGGTAAAACTTTTTGTTTCCCAAGTTGACAAGGCATACAATCAAAAGGTTCAAACTTAACATTTCCTGAGCAATCACTAGAAGCTAAAGACTGAACACGAGACAAAGAGGTATAACCGAGACGAGAATGCCAAACATTGGAAGACACTGCAGCAGAAAGAGACGGAGGAGAACACGAATGAGGCAAATGCAGAGATGTGAGTTTGAAAAGGTAACCAACTTTACGCCCGGTCCTAACAAGTTGGCCCGTCTTCGGATCCTGCACATCATAACCTTTGTGAGAAAAGGTTAAGATCAAACCACTTTCAACAAGTTGACCGACAAAAAAGAGATTGAGAGACAAGTTAGGCATAACATATGTGTCAAGTGCAGAAAAAGTAGGAGTAGAAATGTGACGCCCCGAACCCCCCAGGTGTGGCCCAGGTGCCACGTGTTCCAATTTTCCATCTCTGATACCATAATTAACATACACGCAGCGGAATATAAATAAATAACCTCAAATAAATACCAAAGTTCTATATAACATCCCAAAAATGAACACTACAACATCCAAATATCCGTATCTACAACTAACATTCAAAACATAATCCTGTACAAATATATCAGTATATTTACTAGTATCTCACAATATCCCAAAAAGAAAACTACTAAAATTGTCCCCAGCCCAGGCCTTCAAGCTCGATCTCCAGAAGAACCTGAAAAGTGGATAATCCGCTAGGATGAGACACTTCTCAGTAGGGGTGGAATAAATTATAACAATGTGTGGCAGGTGAGTTTTAATATATATATATATATATATATATATATCAAAATAAACTGTTTCTCATATAATATCAATAACAACTGAGAAAACACGTCATTAATAACATCACTGACATCTGATATCATACACACATCCAATATGCACAAGTACATAATTTTTATGCAAGCGAAAGTTCCCGAGGATAGGGAAGATTACTCGCCCATACAAATAACTTCCCTCTACTCTGGTACCTAAAAGATACCTACCAGAGCACTCACCTTACTTAGTAAGCCCTCAGATGAAGAATTACCTCGCCACAGTATACACATCTTTTTTATTTAAAAGGCAAAGGTTTCCGAGGATCGGGATGATTACCCGTCCATACAAGTAGCATCCTTTTGTACTAATACCAAGAAACTACCTATCAGAGCACTCGCCTTTCTCAGCAAGCCCCCGACGGTATGTTTACCTCGCTGCATGTATACACATGCATTCACAATATGCTATGCCATTATTATTATTATACTATAATTAAATTCACATGTGCACAACACATCCACACAGGAATCATGCATGTCGTACTTCATCTTCCAATGTCCTAATTACGTCGCCCACAAAGAGCAACTGCGTACATATTAGTACGTGATCCACACAGGCACCTACGCACTTCTTATTTACACATGGCCCACACAGGCAATATCATCCACATATAATACATAACATGGCCCACACAGGTGCCATCATCCACACAACATATAACGTGGCCCACACAGACACCATTATTCACCAGTATCTAGTCCCCATGACCTACCCGTAGTACATTAGTCAAACAAGCTCCTCGACCTGCCAATATCCTACCCCATATAAATGACAATATTATGAGCTCCTCGACCTGCCAACGTCATATCATGATTTATATTTAGGCAATATAACAACCTCCTCTTGTCAATGTTATATTGAGATGCATACAAATAACCACACCATTTAATTCACATAGACACATCAATGCATTTCCACACAAGAATCCAACACACACAAGAATCCAACATATCAATACATTCCCACATAGTAATCCAACATATCAATATATTTCCACACAGGAGTCAAACATAACAATTCATTCATCATGCCATAATCATTCCAAACATCCCCACATGCAAGCCCAAATATCACAGAAATTCATATTCAATTTATTAGGAAAAATTGTTCTCATGCCACACAGATTTAGTGTCATATGCAATTATCCCAAATATAACCTTAAACAAAACCATCATTTTCCAGTACTCAGGTTGTTCTAAAAATCATATATGTAAATATTAGGTTTCATATGCTCGTAAATAACTGGTTCACTTTAATAAAATACTGATATAATTTTATTCCCCCTTACTTGACCCTCAAAAATAAACCCGCAGGGACCCTACATTGCTCCTGCGGCGTCCGTGCAAAAGCCCCTGTATCCATAAATTCCAAACCAATCATTTAAATCCTATAACACTTCCTAATAATATTCCTTAACCTATTTCCCTTAAATAATCATTAAAACCCAACAATACAACCTTACCCTGATTTTGGAACTATGCCAAGGAACCTCAAACCAAAATTCCGCTTCGCTAGATTTGTAGAGAATTGTTTCAGGAATCATGTGGTGGTTCCTGATCGTTAATTTGACTTAAGATTTAAGAAAAATTGAGGTAAGAGTGAGAATTTGCCTTACCTCAAGAGCTATGCCTATGTCGCTCCCATGACAAATCACTCCGGTAGAAATGTCGGTGGCGGAGAATGGAGTCCAGTGGTATTTTCAGATTTTCGGTTGGTCGAATATTTGTTGATAAATTGAGGAGAGAGAGAGAGAGAGAGAGTGGGATGGAGGAGTGAGAGACGAGAGCTCACGGTTTTGGCTCTATGTAATTCTCCAGATTGAAAAGAATTGTTTTGAAGCTTTTGTAAGAAGCTTTTCCTTTTTTTTTTTCTCTTTTTTTTTCCCTTCACTTACTTTAACATAATATCATGTTATATTATATACTTATATATATATATATAAACCAATTTAATAATGTTTTATTATTATTATTATTTTTTTTTTGGGTCGTTATGTGAAACATGACCAAGATGACTAACAGACATATATGAACCATTAGCAGTATAAATTAAGGGAACAGGATTTAAAGATTGCTTATGTGTCACTAGAGAGGAATAAAAGGTCATATGATTGCAATAGACAGAATCAATAAACCAAGGTGTAAAGGTACCTATGGAGACGGATAAGACAGTAGAAGTGCGAGATAGAACCTGGGTGATAATTGCCTTAAGATCAGTTGTAGAAAGAGACGACAAAGGAGGTGTAGAAGATGGAGCAGAAACTGAGGAGTTGATGGAGACAACAACAATATGCTTGGAAGAGTAAGATGCCTTAGCCTTAAGAGCATCCTTAGCATCCTTGGCCTTCTTCTTAGGACAATCGGAAATACGGTGACCTTCTTCCTTACAATAGTGACACTGGCCATTGAAACGATGTGGTTTAGAAGAAGCAACAGCTGCAGCAGAAGTAGCCGGAGTAGAGGAGCTAGATGGAGCAGTAGCCAAGACCATATCGGTAGAATGAACCCGACGAGTGTAGTGACTCGAATAATTATAATATTTAAATAATAGGAGAAAGGGAGGAAATAGAAATTGGAAAAGGAAAAAGAAAGAGGCAGCAGGTCTCGTCGACGAAGTTGCAATTGGGCTCGTCGACGAAGGCCACAGTATAAATAGTGAAATCTTTCATTTTTGCTCGAAAATTCCTGCATGTTCTCTCTTTCTCACTAGAAATTCGGCCCTACCACCTTCTCTCTTCAATTTCGGGCTGGAATTAACCCGGTTCGATGATCTGAAGCCACCACAACGCTCCCGGGAGAGTTCTCTTCAAACTTGCTGGAGCTGATTGTCGGTGGGGCTGAGTTGGGAAATCATCCCAAATTCAGGGTAAGGCTTTCTGCTCAGTTTTTGGCTTCTTAACAGTTATAGAAAATGCAGTATGCGTAAAAATACTGAGTTTTTGTTCTAGGGAATATTGTTTACAGGGTGTTATTCGGGAACCTTGCAGGTGTTAGGCTATTTATTTTTAGGGGCTCTAGAGGAATCAGGTAAGGGGAGATATTTTATAATAGCTTTTCAATGATTTTAAATGACTAATTTTTGGATAAAAATCCCTACATATACAGTTATAGTTTTCTGTAACATGTTGGTACTGAAAATACTATTTTAATTATATATGTATTAAATTGGGAAAAATTGTGTGGTTGAAACCATTTTGGACAATTAATTAATTACAAGCTTTGTGGAATGATGAAATGATTAAGATTGCAAATATTGTTTGGTTTTGACTCTTGCCTGGTTAAACATATTGGATATTGATTGTCAACTTTGTTTGGATGAAAATATTACATGGTTGTGTATACCGTGGTAATTGTGTGCATGTGGATGATTGGATTGGTTTGTTATTGATCTGTGGTGTGGTTCTTGTAAATGACGATATAACGTTGGCAGTGGTATGAGGAGGTCGTTATATCGTACCTGGTATAACCATTATATAACATTGGCAATGGTATAAGGAGGTTGTTATATGGAAATTTATATTGGGAGGTAAACATTGGCAGTGGTATGAGGAGGTTGTTTACCTATTTACTATGAATAGAATCTTGTTTTGTAACCTGCAATGTGTTTGGTTAGTCCTGTGTGGACTAGTCCTGTGTGAACATATATGCTGAATGGTTGATAGTCCTGTGTGGACGTTATTTTCTGAATGATTATGGACCCTGTGTGGGTATGGTTGATGACTATGTTGATTATCCTGTGTGGAATTCTGTGGAATATTTGGCAATGAATATGTGTAACTTTAATTAAGTATTTAGGGTAAAGTAGATTAAGCCACCTGAGAGCTTGCTGAGGAAGGCGAGTACTCTGGTAATTATTATGGATACCAGGGTAGAGGGAAGCCACTTGTATGGGCGGGTGACCTTCCCTATTCTCGGTGACTTTACCTAGATACATAACCCGAATGCTTACAAAGGTGAGTGCCCTGGTGTTAACACTAGAGCAGATGGAATCTACGTGTATGAGCGGGTAGAATTCTCTATTCTCAGGAATTACATTAAAAATATATGTGATTGTGGGAACGTGATTGGACGACAATAATGTAAATCATATTGTGATTATGAGTGTGATATTTTAACTGTTTGTGGACTATGAATGCATTTTGGATGGATATTTTTTTAATTGTATATTAAACACTTCAGCCACATACTATTATAAACTGTTACTTCCTTACTGAGAGGTGTCTCACCCCGTCATTGGTTAAATCTTTTCAGGTTGTCCAGGTGATCGAGCTTAGATAGCTTAGGGCAGGGTAGTTTTGTGAGTTTGAAATAACAGATCGGTTATGTATTTAGTTTATGTTTAATATATATATATATATATATATATATATATATATATATTAATTCTGGTTTTGTAATATGAAGAATTTAGGTTGTAAATTTTATGGGCCGATATATGTAAATATAACACTCTGATATTTTCTGTTGAGGTTATTTTTTTTATTTCTGCTGTGTGAATGGTATCAGAGACGCGTGTCGTCGGTCTCTTAACGCACCAGGCCCCATGTGGTGGGTCTGGGGCGTTACAACGAGTCTGTTGTTGTGTCTCCTCATAAATGAGTTCCACAAGAGCAACCTCAAGTGTAGGAAGAGGAGATCGATGTAACAAAGAAGCTTGAGTATTCTTAAATTCATCCTAGATATGCATCATGAAGTATATGAACTGACAACGATCCCGATATGTAGCGAAAAGCTTAATCAACTACTCATTAGAAAAAGCAGGGTCAGCTTGAGAAAGCTGATCCCAAATGCCTCTAACCTAAGCATGAAACTCGGCAATAGACTTTCCAAGTTCTTGACGCATTTGGGAAAGCCTAGTTTCCAATTGAAACTTGAGAGCAGCATCACTACCACAGCTGTATCGTTTTGGCAAAAAATCCCAAGCAAGTTTGGCATTACAAAACTTAGGAAGTAGACTCTGAATAGTAGGAACTGGTGTATTAATAAATCAGGAAAGGAGCTTACAGTGTGTACTTTCCCATTCATCAAGAGCCTCATCAAACTCCTTTGTTGATTGCGTGTCAGTTTTTGTGGGTTTTTGTTTTGTTCTAGTGACAAAACGCTATAATCTCCAACCAATAAAAAAAAACTGACATTTGTTGGGCCCAAGCATTGTAGTTGGAGCCATTCAAAACAATCTCTATAAGGTTAGCAATATTAGTTAAAGATGCAATAAAAAAAAATGGATAATACTGATTGATGTAGAGCAAAAAGCAATTTAACAGAATCCGAGAGACGAATAAGAGAGATACGAGCATTCTGGGGGATGAGTCTGAGAGATACCACGCCAAAAAATAGATGCTTCTCTAGAGAAAGAACGCTGCCAGAGAGAGCCGAATACAAAATTGAGAGGTGAGGCAGCTCACTGTGGAGAGCTATCTATATCCTGCATGTGGTGGTCATGTAGAAAAAAAGAGATGCAAGGACAATGTTTAAAATTTGAAGCACAGTAAAAAATAATCAAGTCTCGAACGCCTTTCTAAATCCAAGAAGGTGTGCTTGTAAAGTTTTTGATTAGAAACTTTAATTTCTAAATTGTTTACTCTCTGTCTGCTTCTGGAGAAAAAACTGTAATGTATGTGAAAATAACGAATGATTCGAACCATTTATTGGCACTCAGATTTTCGATAAAACAAAAGAGAACGTGGGCAGTGAGTTAGAGACCAGGACGGGTACTAAGATTGCAGAACGAGTAGAGCGCCAAAGAAAACCCATCGCTACTACTGCTGCTGCCGCTACCGGAGAGAAGAAGTCGAGAGACGACGCTGAGAGAGGAGAGAAATAGAGTGGCAGAGCGAGCCGCGATCGGGTTCAGAGAGACTGTGATGGTGTGCCTGAGGAGACCAGTTGTGAGAGAAGATAACCATAGTTACTGAAAGAGAGAGGAGAGCGTACATTGGTGACTGAGAGAGCATCGGACGACTAGGAGACAGAGAGTGTCGGAACGAGAGAGCGCCGGACGACTGGGAGACAGAGAGTGCCGGAACGATGAGTGTGAAATGATGCCGGAGATAGAGAGCGCCGGACGGAGGCTATTGCATGCGTTCAGAAACGAACAGAGAGCGCCGGACAGAGGCTGTTGCGTGCGTTCGGAAATGGTGGGAGGCGACGAGGAAGGTTAGGGAAAGGAAAAAGAAAAAAAAAGGTTTAGAAGGCTTTGATACGATGTTAAAACTAATAAACTCTGTATTATTCTTTTTGTGTGTATAAAACTGTACAAGGGCCATCCTTTTATAGGTGAAGGAGGCAGACTATAAGGGTAACTTAGTAAGTACATAGATGTGCCTAAATTAGGGAGATATACAATTAGGGAGATATGCTAACAAAAACTTTTGATAATGACCACTCAAACTTTGATCATATTTTATAAAAGGTAAAACTTCACTTTGAATTAGTCAAACTATTACCTGCCCATTGTCCACTTTACACAATTATTTTAACTTCAAATCAAGGTATCTTAGCATCACCCAAATTAAAGGTTCACAATTCCTTTGAAGTTTTGTTCTTATTCTAAGTTCTTCTTCATTTTTTTTTTTTTTGGGTGCAACATAATAATTATCATAACTTTTATTGGGACCCCATACTCTTTCCCTTAAAATTCTAGAGATGACTGCTCTTCGGCTAACTCTCAAAACTCCTATTGTAACCTTCTTCCTGCTTTGTCATATGTTTGACTTCAAAACATTAATCTTATGTATGGGAGAGACATTGGATTCAAATTTGTGTGAATTTAAAAAATATATAATACAACTTTGACTAGATTGCCCATAGCTTCCTAATGTTTATAGCATTTTCCCACAAACTTTTAAAATAATGCAATGTCATTCATGGGCTCATCTCTCCCTGGACACTATCGTTGGTCTTATGTCTCCCTAGACTCATTACTATTGACCCATGTCACCAACACATGACTATGTGAGACAATGTATCCAACCATGTGAGACTATGTATCCAAATCACTTTCTTTTTTGCTTCTAGTAGACTAAATTACATAACTAATCTTTTAAATTTTCACTAGATTTCATGTTTGCTTCATGAGCTTTAATCCATGCTTTAACTTCCTAATTTTTTCTCCAAAAATTACAACTTTATACTTGCGATCAACCTACATAATACGTGAATCTATTTTAATATGTGAGTCTATTTTGAAAATTTGTTTGTGTTTGTCCTATTTGTTAGAATGAACTATGATAATACACTCTATAGATTTTAGGCTCCCTACTTGTATTCCCCTGCCCTTTCTCCATCATCTCCCTGATCAAAGCTTCAATCACATTTTGCCCCATATTAAGAATTAACCTCCATTCCTATAAAAAAAATATTAGATATACCAGGCGTATATATCAGATCTAACATTATTTTTCAATATGGATGGAAACTGTCTAAATTACTTAAATACATATAATGGCGAAATCATAATAGATTCGGTGTTTACACTCGGTGCATCTAATAATTTCTCCTATCCCTTTACCCCATACTCAAAATTTCTTACTTTGCCAGAAAAAATCACTCCATTAATGACACCATTGTGTTTATGCTTTCTATCATAGAATTCCATACAGTGTCTTGAAAGTGCATTAATCAAAGTGATGAGAAAGAAAAAAAAGAACTTGAAATTTTCATCTCAATTTAAATGATGAAATTAGGGCACAGTCAATTGAGCTAGTGGAGCTGGTGGAATAAATTTTTCCCATTCAATAACCATAATGATATATCATAAATATATACAAAAAATATATTATATAATTGTACATAATGTGTATAAATATAAATATATTTTTAGGTAAAAGATGGGATGTAAATAGAATACTCTTAATTTTTCATATTTTTGTAACTTGTGATTTCCTTAAAAATATAATTTCTTAAAAAAATAATTTTTATATTTCTTCATAAGAAATAGACAAATTTTAATTGTTCAATACCGAAAGACTAGTTAACCAAAATAAAGTGGCCAATTAAAATTGGTTCCATTTCAATTAGATTTATAGTAAATAGAAAATTCGGTTCAATAGTTTAAGGGAATTGTCGAACGAACCAAATTATGTCCAATCTTATCAATTATCGAGATTAAAACAAAAATTTCACAAATCGAATTCAAGTATCAATCACATGTATAAACTTATAATTTTTTTTCGAGTGTTTAGTTCATAAATTATAATTTCAAGGATTAACGTATAATATAGTAAAACTTTAAAGATTAGGCAAAGTTAATATTTTAATTCTTAAAAGTTGAGTGAATAATGAATTTTACAATTTGAAATTTAGGAAATTAGCCATTAGTCTTTCTTGGCGTAGAAGGGAACTCTCAAATTTTTCCAGAAAGCTCCCAAACGCTGTCTTAGTCTAGGGTTTTAGTTTTACACCCTACTGTTTCTCATTTAATCCCAACGGGGCGGAAAGAAACTTTTCCTCTTCCCAAAACCCTACCAAAACCCCTGCAGATTTTCTTCTGTGTTTCCAATGGGCAGCAGCAGCCAAGCAGCTGTATCCTTCCTAACCAACCTCGCCCGCGCCGCCTTCGGCCTCGGCGTCGGTGCCACCGTTCTCAACGCCTCCCTCTACACCGTCGACGGCGGCCAACGCGCCGTACTCTTCGACCGTTTCCGCGGCGTCATCGACCAGACCATCGGTGAGGGCACGCATTTCCTTGTCCCATGGCTCCAAAAGCCCTTCATCTTCGACATTCGCACCCGCCCGCACACCTTCTCCTCCATCTCCGGCACCAAAGATCTCCAGATGGTCAACCTCACCCTCCGCGTCCTCTCTCGACCTGAGGTCTCCCGCCTCCCCTCCATTTTCCAAACCCTAGGGCTAGAATACGACGAAAAGGTCCTTCCTTCGATCGGCAACGAAGTTCTCAAAGCCGTGGTGGCACAATTCAACGCTGATCAGCTCCTCACTGAGCGTCCTCACGTGTCCGCACTCGTACGCGAGAGCTTGATCCGTCGCGCGAGGGATTTCAATATTGTTCTCGATGATGTCGCAATCACGCATTTGTCGTACGGCGCGGAGTTCTCAAAGGCTGTGGAGCAGAAGCAGGTGGCACAGCAGGAGGCAGAGCGGTCCAAATTTGTTGTGGCGAAGGCAGAGCAAGAGCGTAGGGCAGCAATTATTAGGGCGGAAGGTGAGAGTGAATCGGCGAAGCTGATCTCAGATGCCACTTCGGCTGCTGGAATGGGGTTGATTGAGCTCAGGAGGATCGAGGCGTCCAGGGAGATTGCTTCAACTCTGGCGAAGACGCCAAATGTTGTTTACCTGCCTGGTGGGAACAACATGCTTCTGGGTTTGAATCCTTCGGTTGTGGGCGGGCGTTGAAATGATGATTGTTCCCAAGTTCTTGTTCTTAACTCATATTAGTAAATGGTAATGTTGGTTGGTTTTCTCGCTATTTAATTGAATTTTGATTATGTAGGTTTAAAGGGCATTCATGAAAGTAAATGTTCCTTCTAGTGTCCTTATATGTTACTGGAACTTGTAAGTGCAATGGAACGTGGGTTCATGGTCATTTTGGCAGATGATGCTCTGCATAATGCTTATATAACTATGTGGGATCAACATTTGCAAAAGTAGAGTATTGCCCTAGATAGAACTGAATGGCAATTAGAAAAAAGGATCCATATAAAACGACGGTGAAGAATGGACACAAGTTGAGTTGATGATGGTTAGGGTTTGAAACTTTGTTGAGTTGGATTCAGGATAAATGTTGCTAGTAAAGTGAACAGTAAACAAATAAAACTGGAGAGGAGTCTTCTGGTGGTTCATTAGAAGGAGATTACAGTGATCATTATAAAGGTTGTCTGATTATAGAATTTTGCCTCTGGAAGAAATTAAGAAACATTAATTATCATAAAGTTTAAATTTTTTATATGCAAAAGGGGGGAAAAACTACTGTTACATTTGGTTTACAATATCTTTTTCCTTGGATATATATATATATATATTTGTTATGGGTTCCTAAAATTTTTCATATTGTTATTTGTATTATAATAATACCATTTTTTTTGTGTAAACCATCAAATTAATTGTTTTATCGTAATAACATATTTTTTGGGTTGTAAGCCATCAAATTCTTCTACTAACCATTCTATTCAAAAGAATAGACATTGAACAAACCAAGCATAACCTAAGAGTACCAAGGAATGAGAATTAGCAAAATCTATTTAAGTGCAAAAATTAATTCCCTCAAGACACCTCTCTTTAACATGAAAAAGTTTTAGTTTCCTCTGTATCACAAGCTCTTCTATATCTGCCCCTGCACACCAAACAAAAAACAGCTATGCTGCAGCAGCTTTTGACTTGCAATAGGGATAGCTAGATGTGTAATGCACCCAACCAAAGGCTTCAACTTTTGTTAAGACAGTTTTTATTAAAATGATTATGTAACCTGTTGTCCTGGAAAACTTGACATTTGTTTGAGATTATTCTTTACATTTTATTGGTAAGTTCTTAGGATACTCTGTATAATGAAGAAGTGAGTAATATATGGTGAGGTAGAGGATGAAAGCTTAATATAAATCATCAAAGCAATGAGTCTGATAATTCATGTGCCCTTTGCAGCTCGCTTCTTTATGCCTATCTGATTTATGTATTTTTTATTTTTTGATAGAAAAAGAAACTTTATTCAAAAGTAGACAAAAAAGATATAACAAAGGAGAACCAGCAGTCTTCAAACAGAACGAAAAAGAAAAAAATGACATCAACACAATAAAGCATTTTTAGTCTCTGAAAGAATCTTGAAAACAGCAAACCTGAAAACAGCACTATAAGCCCAAAGAGAAGCCAAATATTGGATTTTGTCCCAAATAAACCCCATTGAGGACCTCTTTCCTAGTAATAATCCTCATATTTCTTTCCAACATAATACCCACAACACAGCCTCAAGAACACATCTCCACAACCTTTTAGCATCCATACTTCTTCCAAAACAAGTCAATAAATACAAAAGAGCTTCTGCTGAATTTTAGGCTATCCCATATACCTCTCTGATTTATCATTTATCCACAACCTATCTTAACGTAACCTACTTTGGGAAAACAGTTAAACAAGCTGTCCATGATGAACTTGACAACTTGTTGAATCAAAGTGTGCAGATCCGAAGAAATGTCATCAGCAACATGTTGTTTGGTTCCATACGAAAAAAAAAAAGACATTTATATGCCCAAATGCTGTTCAGCTTAGACATCCCTCCTTAGATTGGCGAGTAATATTAAAAAAAAGCAATCCTTTGTGACATGGAATTTTAATTTCACCTCTTTCTCAAATCTAATCAAGTCCATGCTTCTTGAACCTTATGAAGCATATGAGTCACTTTATATGCGTCAAAATTTTCAAACTAAAACTCCCTTGATCCACCACTCCAATGCCAAATATTGTAATCCTTATTATGAACCTCATTATACATTAAAGTACTTGTGATTAGGTTCATAATCATGATTCCTCAGTGATCAAAATATGACATTTGGTTATGGAAATCCATATGAATCTACTTTCTCCACATATTTACCTCAAAACCTTATGTTTGCTAGGAAAATCCATATGCCAGAAAGTGTGCAATATCACTCACTCAGTTGCTCAAATGCAAATCCCCACTATTGTTGGTTCATGGTTGATCGTGACTTGAAATATGATGTATAAAATAATACGTCATATTATAACAAAATAAATTAGCAACTCCTTTTTTGAACAAATTGACCATTTCCAAAATAAAAGGATGATGAAATACCAAATAGATAAGATAATTGCCAAACTAGTGTATTGAGCTTTATTACAATTACATTCAAGATCTTCCACCGCATACTTTAGTCTGTCTTAATCTTTCTGAATTCTGATATCCTTTTTGTTAGGGTAATCTTGCTGATTTTACAAGATCAAGTAGCTGTAAACTAGCTTAATCTTTTTGATATTAAAAGATCAAGTTGCTTAAACCTGCTTATTCTTAACTAATTTTAAAAGGCTCGCCTCAAAAATGGCATGCCCAAAATGCTTTGATGTTCAATCTAAAATACCAAAACCCAAAAAGGCTAATGTATTACATGCTAAGGCTTACACATTTGTACAAGAAGGTGTGCTTTTTGCACATTTCTAGCTGAGGCTTATGCATTTTTGGGCGTGTGATTCACAAGTTAGATTTTGTTAGAAAAATTTTCAAAATAATTGAGTTGTATCATAGATTATGAAAATAATTTTAACTTTGTAATGTTATAGATATCTCTTGTCATGATTTCTATAATGGGTTTGAGTTAGCAATTTTTGAATGGCCGAAAAGTAGTTTTCAAATTATATTTAATTTTTATAAACGTTATATTTATGATTTTAGTAATTTTTTATCTAAAAATAAAACTCTCAAGAGGTTTATGCCTCGCCTCTTAAGGGTTAAAATGACTTGCCTTATGCTTTTGCCTTTTAAACCTTGATTCTTAATGTCAAGGACAATGTTGATTAGACCATGTAGGATGGGAAATGGGTACTTGGATGTATCATTTTGACCCAATTTGGAGGCCAATTTTAAAGGATAGGGTCAATGCATTGCTGGGTCCTCAATCTAAATATGCTTAGTTAATTATAGTTTATCATGTGTTTTTAGTTTGCTTGTAGTAGGATTATGTGTTTGGGGGCTTGTTGATAATTACATGTGTATTTTATGGATTGGTTTGTAATTTCATGTTTCTTTAGGTTGTGTGTAATTTCTTGTATTTTAGGATTTCTTATAAATAGTGTGTGAAATTCATGTAAGAGGTGGTTATTGTTGAATGAGTTGAGAATTGCACGTGAGTTCTTTTCCCCTATTGTATCTTTCTCCTCCTCTCTTCTTCTTCCTTCTTCCTTCCTTCCTTCTTCCCCTCTCCTATCCTCAATTTCTCTTCGAATTTCTCTCTTGGCAGCAATTCCTTGATTCTGTCCCGCATCATTTGGTATCAGAGCCCAACCATGATTGCACCATTCTTGCATTCCTTCAACCCTCTCTCATTCTTCCTCATTTTCCTTCCTCTTGTTCTATTTCTGATCTTTCCACTTACTGTTTTGCTGTCTCTAATTTTTGTTCTTTTACTTCTATTTCCCTCATTTCTATCCTAATCTACTGCAGCTGCTCTTCTATTGTGCATCATTTGTTGAATTCTTTCCCTTTTTCTTTCCTTCTCCCTCCTCAATTTCACAGCACCAGAAAATAACCAGGGAAAAAAAATCTGAAATCACAAACACTGCCTTCAAATTTTGAACATCACTTTCCAAGTGTCATTTCAGACCACCGTCACTACCTTTCAAAACAGAAACCTCCGGAAAGCCCCTCCCCCATCCAACAAGCTGTGTGCTGCTTACATGCTGGAGAAAAGTTCCCCCGTCACCTTTTTGGATTTCCCAAGTTCTTGGGATTATTTATGCATGCCATCCCCAGATCAATTAGCATCCTCTGTTCTACCTCTGCTCCAAACTTCTTAGGTTGTTGCTGGCGCGTGGTGTAGAAATTCCCCAGAAATGCTTACAATTTCCAGACTCATGATAAATTGGTTCCAGCTGTGAAAATTTGGATTTTTCCATGATATTTTGATCTGCAAAGTGATATTTTGATTGTGAACATGATATTTTCAAGCAAGCCCAATAATTTGACATGAAAAGCTAGAAATTGTTACTGCCAGTGTCATGAATCAGACTTCTTTGCTGGGTTTTGTGAGTTTTCTAAGTGAAATTATTTAATTTCTGCATGACACTCAAGATTAAAGATGAATTGAAGATATTTCTTGAGAAATGGTTTTTCATAAATAGTTTGAGCATTGGTCACACTTGTATTAAGGTCTTTGGTGATAAACACTTGCAGCACATACACACAGGGCATGGTGACCAATGTTGAGTTATCTGCAAAAGAGGAATTATTGTATAGCAGGTTTCAAAACATGGAGAATGCCTTGGATGCTGTTACTAATGATTTGAATAGGCTAACAACTGAAGTTGTGCCCTTGGGAAAGAGGCCCATTCATCTTCCTACAAAATGGTATAGCTACTCTTCCTCATACTTTGAGTTGCGTGAAATCCAAAATGCTCATCTAAGTAAGAGAGTTAAACTAGAATTGTCAGATTTTATTGGTGATGGATTTCTTGATGAATTTGATGATTGGATGTATTCTTTAGAGTCCTATTTTCAATGGTATGACATGAATGAGGCTAAAAAGTTGTATTTGGCTGAATCAAAATTGAAGGGAACTACTCGAATTTGGTGGATTAAACAGTAGGAGATTTTTAGAATTAAGGAGATTTGATGAGATCACAAGATGGGATGAAACGAAGCTAGCGATGCGAGAGCAATTTATACCTTCCAATTACTAGCAGCGTGTTCATCTACAACCTTTTGACTAGAGTAAGGACAAAAGATAGTAACAGTGTACACTAGCAGGTTTTATGCCAGCATAAAATGGAAAGAGGATGTGATTATAACTTTGTACATTAAAGGGAAAGGATTGAAGCCAACTATTGCCTTCAAGCTTGCTGCATCTCATTACAGTTGGGGATGCAGTACAGGTGGTCACTCAGATTGAGGAAGATACTGTGTAACCCTCCTAGAGGTACATCAGCCCATTGGTTTGAGAAGAGTAGAGAAGTCAGTTGAGAAATTGGGTGAAGGAGCTCTGACTAATAACCTTGGAGGACACCTAAGAATTCTAGAACAACTTTTAAGGACCAACCATCAATCAAATGCTTTAAATGTCAAGATTTAACTGAGTCATGGCTGATGATGATGATGGTGGGGACATTCAAGTAGTTGAAGCTGAAATAACGTCGCAAGTGACTTAGGGGATGATGGCAATATGAAAATTCATTTAGTTTTCCGACTATGATCTCCTCACAAGGTTAAAGAAAAAGAAGATTAGAGATGAAGTTGCATCTTTTAAGCTTAGGTGATTTTCCCTAAGCGGGTTTGTAGTTGTTGATTTTGGGAATTGTACAAATGCACTTTCTGAAGAAGCTGCGATGAAATTAAATTTGGAAGTTGAACCCTATCCCAATCCATACAAAATTGCTTCAGTGAATAATACTGGCTTGAATAATAGTTGTATATTTGTGTGTGTGTATGTTGAATTTGAAGTGCCACACTATTATGTTCACACTAACCCGTCAATTATTTCTCAAGCACGTGTTTAGGCTCGGCCTCAATGGGGAAATCAAATGGAGCGCCTAAAAACACATCTCCACTGACCAAGAACTACAAGATCACCTAGAACTTCCTCTCAAGATTTGTCATATCTTTTTGAGCCATCCATAGTTATTTGATATGAGGGTTATAAACATGATGCTTATGAAAATTCTTATTCCTTCTCCATTGATAAGAAGTTGATGCCATATCGAGGTCTGCCATTCACCAAATTGAAGCATACCCCGCTTCCACTCTTATAAAAGAGATGATTCTATTCATGGTGATGGACTCCTTGGTCATTTCCCAACTTGACAGAGTCAAGTCCTTTTTGGAAGGAAGAAATTGATATAGGATGGGAAGCAGGTGCTTGAAAGGATCATTTTGACCCATTTTGGAGGCCAATTTCAAAGAATAGGTATTGTTGGGTCCTAACCCATTATGCTTAGTTAATTAGTAGTTTATTATGTGTATTTTGTTTGCTTGTAGTAGGATTGTGTTTTGGGGGGCTTGTTCATACAACAACAACAACAATAACAATAACAAGCCTTAAGTCCCACTAGGTGGATCGGCTATATGAATCATTTTCCGCCAATTCACTCGATCAAGAGCGTTTCCCTCTATTAGATTAAGGGCTAATAAATCCTTCCTCACTACCTCATTCCAAGTTATTTTAGGCCTACCCATACCCGTTTTCATGCTAGACACAGTAATTAACTTACTCCTGCTTACAGGTGCTTTACTTGGTTTGCATTTCAAATGCCCAAACCATCTATAAGTCGTCCCTCCCTTATCTTGTTTTCAACTAATATTATGCCTAAATTATTACGTATATGTTCATTTCTTATTTTATCTTTTAATGTCTCTCATCCACCTTAACATTCGCATCTCAGCAATTTTTATTTTTTGTACATGTTATTTCTTAGTTGTCCAACATTTCAAACCATAAATCATAGCTAACCTTATAGCCATCTTACAAAACTTTCCTTTTGATTTTAAGGGTATCTTCCTTTGGGCTTGTTCATAATGTTTGCATATTTTAGGTGCGTGTTTGTAATTTCATGTTTCTTTATTGGTATATGTGTAATTCCCTGTGATTTAGGCTTACCTATAAATAATGTGTGAAAGCCATGTAAGAGGTGGTTATTGTTGAATTTGAATTTGGAACGTGTGTTCTTTCCTCCTATTGTATCACCTTTTTCCTCCTCTCTTCTTCTTCTTCCTCTCATCTCTCCTCTATTTCACTTCTAATTTTTCCCTTGGCAACAATTCCTTGACATTGTCCTTCACCACCGCCCTTTTTGTAAGGGAAAATATAGTTCAAAATTAATCTCTCAAGATTTTGCGAGAATGGTATCACTCGAATCAATTTTATGGATTTAAACTCATCTTCTGGTGGCATGATGCCTTACCTGTTCGCAAGACACTGGATCAGAGCTGGATTGTGGTTGGCATAAATATATGCTGGAAATTTTGTGGCACAGTAGCATGCCCTAATTTAGGTCTGCTCTCAATCCTGCATGAAGAATGCCCAAAATTGCAACTCTCTATCGGTTTATCCGTTTGTTATCTTTTTAATCCTAAAATTGTGTGTTGAAGAGAGCGAGGCCATTTATGCTCCTGCATGCTACATGCACGCTTGAGGGCTTTGGATACAGTTGCCAGTCATATCCTTTCTTGCTCTAAGCTTTACTAGACCTTGATTCGTAATCACTTTGATCTAAGCTAGCCATGTGTGTGTTCTGTCTTCCATCGTCGTGAACTATAGGAAGTTTGTGTTTGCATGACTCATATTTTATGTATTTATTTAATTATTTATTTTCATATTACCCTGCAACAGGCATTTGTCATATGACGAGAAAACTTTGTTTGGATGGTTGATTTCCACACCCATTGGTTTTGTTCCCATCATTCTTATCTAATACTGAATTGTACTATAAAGTTTATGCCGAAGTGGTTAATACTCAAATGGTGAAGATTATGCTGTTTATCTTTTAGTCATAGATATTTATTTTAATTTCTTTTCTGTTGCAGGGTCTCTCATCAGGGGTCAATCCAACTTGATGTTATTGAATTGTGCGCAGTTCATTATTCTGGAATAGTTTTGTTTTTTCTCACACAATTGAGACAAGTTGTAGTTGTTGCCTTACGAAGACATTTTGTGAGGTTTACTGTGTTTTACGGTGAAGACTGAAGCCAATAAGCACTTTATTCATTGTTTAAATCATGACAACATGTGTAATGCTTTGGAGAGGAGTTGAGATGAGATTAGATTTATTCCCATCTTAAAACAAATGGCATGGATATGCATAAACTATTTATTTTTCTTAGTTGACATCCCATTTGCTGTTTCATGTTCTCAGTAAAGAATACTGATAGAGATTATTACTATAAGGATTGTCTCAGCTTTGATTTTTCACCAGCATTAGGCATTAGACAGGGAGAAAAAGAATGAAGAGGATAAAAAGAAATCAGAGAAAGTAGTAGAGCATCCTGCTTGGCATAAAGTGGAGTCGTCTCTGTAATCCCAAAATAAACCAAAGATAGCATTGTGTATGAAATGTAGTCCGTAATAATATAATGATAAATCATAAATAATAAATATCTATCATCAGCAAAACTTCATTATTCCAAGTACAAAGCCGAAGGGCTAGGAATCAAAATCATGCTTTTAGTGCCTCAAATTGCTCACTACTGTGTGGCCATGTGCCTGATCAGATCAATCACACGCGAGCTGCAACATAAACAGAGTTTCAAAGACTGGAGGCATGAAAAAAATAAAGAAAAAGAAAAAAGAGCTTTCGATTGAAAAAAAAACTATTTACTAAAAAAAACCCAATAGAGAACTCAGACCATCTAACAAACCCAAGTGACCATTTTTTTGTGATGGCTTATTTTACTAGTAAAATGGGTTGGCAAGTAAATGGTGGTAAGCAATTCTTAGGGGGGGTGTTTGGCAGTGAAAAAAGTTTTATTTTATTTTATTTAGAATAGATATGAAATGAAACTTGTTTTCATTAGCCAAAACTCAAAAGCCACTGAGTTTGATAGGCAGTCCTTTGAGAGAGAGGAATGACTATGCAATGAGAAGATGTGAGTGTAGGTAAAATAAAAAATAAAAAATGTAAATTACCTGTAGCCCCATTCATTGTCATACCAAGAGACCAGCTTCACAAAGTTGTCATTCAAAGCAATACCAGCCTTGGCATCAAAAATGCTTGACCTGCCCAGAAAGAAGAATCCAATTTCAACCCCAAGAACTCATATATCCTCTTTTTGACAGCTCACTCAGTATTCATGCTTGAATTGAATGGATTAAAAGTAAAATTTAACTAAAAATAATAAAGAACAATTCTGTTCTGCTCTTACATTCCAAACAAGTTATTGAGCCCAGGCCTTACATTTAACTTTCAGTAAATTTGGACAAAACGCAATACAAACGTGATTGTTAGAGATATTAATGCAGCATAAATTTATAAATACTATTAGTCGAAACTAGAAAGTAGAAACTTCCTCACCTGTTATCACCCAAGAAGTCTGATGACACCACATCATCCTCAGTGTAACCAAGAATGCCCTTCATGCTACCCTCAGATTCCTCCCTGCACAAAAAAAAAAGGTGAAAAGGGAAAAGAAAAGAGGAAGAGAGTAATCTCAGACTCTAGTTTGTATAAGAATAATAAATCAACATTTAGGTCTCTTATATATTTTTCTTTCCCTTTCTTAACACTTTTCAGGAAGAAGGGGGCTTATACATACTTGATAGCAGCTTTAATCTGATCGTAGGAAGCCTTGTTCTCAAGCCTCACAGTGAGATCAACCACTGAAACATCAACTGTGGGTACCCGGAAAGCCATACCAGTTAACTTCCCATTCAGTGCTGGCAGCACTTTCCCAACAGCCTTCACAATCAAATCACACAACACCCCAAACCCATCCAAATTACTATTCGAAATGGCTTTGGTAAAGCCAAAAAAAGAGCAATCAAAAATAAAAACCACACTAATTCTGAGTATATATGTTTGCATATTTGTGTATGTATGCAATTGCATGGGTGATAACTAGTGAATACCTTGGCAGCTCCAGTGCTGCTGGGGATGATATTGAAAGACGCAGCTCTTCCACCTCTCCAGTCCTTCATCGACGGTCCATCCACAGTCTTCTGTGTGGCTGAAAATTACAGAAAATGCATAAGCTAAAATATAGAATTGAATTTATTGCTTGACTTCCTCATTTTCTCCATTCGAGTTTTCGTTTAGTTCCATTTCTACCCAATTCCATTCTGACCTAAGTTCCAGAAAAAGGCAAAAAGAGTGTATGTGTAATGATTAAGGAACAAGTTCATTAACCCCTCACCAGTTATGGAATGGACAGTGGTCATCAGACCCTCAACAATGCCAAATCTGTCATGGATAACCTGTCAACACCCATGACTCAAATGCTTCAATCTATCAGTTTCATGATTCTTCTGAGCAATTACATGAAGTTAACCTTCAATATATGTATAAAGTGAGAATGAAAGAAGAAGAAGAAGAGGGGGATGAGTAGTACCTTAGCCAATGGAGCAAGGCAGTTGGTGGTGCAGCTAGCATTGGAAACCACATCAATGTCTCCACTGTATTCCTTCTCATTCACTCCAACCACAAACATTGGAGCATCCTTGCTTGGTGCAGATATGATTACTTTCTTTGCACCTCCCTAATCAATTCAATCACAAATCAAGCACACATATATATCTCAAAAAAAATTTAAAAAATCATTTAAGATTTGTTTGATACGCAAGAATAGAATGAAATGTAATTGGTTTTAAAAAATTTATAAATTCGTCTTATAATTTTTCATTTCATTCCACTCCTAGTCTATTTTATTCTAGCATACCAAACAGTAGAGTTCATATTAGGAGCAAAAACCGTAATGCTGTAGCATACCTTCAAGTGAGCAGCTGCCTTGTCCTTATCGGTGAAGACTCCGGTGGACTCGACGACATAATCGGCTCCAGTCTCGCCCCATGGGATCTCCTCTGGGTTCCTAGATTACCAAAAACATAGAACAAAAAAATAAAAATAAAAATATAGTAAAAAAAAATCTTTAATTTTCCTATTTTCACTAATTTTCATGAGAGAAAATGCAAGGAGGAGAATAAGAAATTGTGAGTATACCTATAGCCAAACACAGTGACAGAAGAATCACCAAAGAGAAGGGTTTTGTCATCCTTCACTTTTATGTCATGATGCTTCCATTGCCCATGAACAGTGTCATACTTAAACATGTATGTCTGCAATCATGTTCACCACCAAATAACATTTAAGCATAGTTATGGTTAATGAGCTTTAATAGTCTTTGCATGTCTATTGAGGAATCTACTTTTATGTCTGTTCGGGATACATATATTGAGATATATTTTCAAGAAGACTAATGTTAATCATACTCAAAAACAAAATCTTTAATTTGTGTAACATGAGTTGTGTAAATGTGCATGTCACTTTTATGCACAAAGCAAACAATTGCATACTTCTTGTATGGTTGGTGAGAAACAACAATAACAAAAAAACCAAGCCTTAAGCAAATTTATATGATCATGGACCATTTCTTTTGATAGATTCAAGGATATTAAATCCTTACTATCTCCTCCCAAGTTATTTTAGGTCTATCCCTACCCATTCGATTGCCCCTCACAATAACTAAGTTACTCTTCCTCACAGGTGCACTATATGACCTACGTTACAAGTGTCCACACTATCTGAGTCGTCCCTCCTTTATCTTATCTTCTATAGGAGTTACACCTAACTTACCACGAATATATTCATTCCAAAATGGAGGAAAAATTTTGAATTGTTATATTTTTTTGATTAGCAATGCAAAACAACTAGCAAAAAGGGGAAAAGGGAAATTTATAAAACAAGTCACTAGCGAATCTAAGATCTTAATTTGGTTCGTGAGGACGATCATATGCAAAATGCATTTTAAGATTTTTTTAAAAACATATATTTATTATCATAAAGGTTAGATAATTCTTTGTTGTCTATATTATTTCTCAAAAAAAAAAAAATTAACATGTCAAAAAAATATTTTATTATTTAAAATTAGACCTTCATTTGCCGCGAGCACAATTCCCAAAAAAGTTAAAATTGCGAAGTTTAAATGTAAAAATGCTTACGTTTGAGTGGAGACTATAGATCACACGAAAAGAAATGTAGGCCTCTCCAAAAAAATAACGAACAATTTTTAGAGAAGGAAATAAAACCTAATCCATTTGCTTATAAATTAAACATCATAAAAGTTATATTTTGAGAAACAAACAAAGTCTAAAGTCGACCAAAATGGATTGGATCGAGTCCTAATAAATTATATCATTTACAAGCCATTTACCCATTTCGGACCATTCTATATATATACATATACATATACATACCCATCTCTAACCCTACCCATTTAAAACGGGTCGGCCCATTTACCCATTTAGAATCATGCACGTACCATGTAATCAGTGGTGATAAATGGATCATTGACAGCAACCAGTTCAACATCATCCCTCTGCAGAGCAACTCTCGCCACCAACCGTCCGATCCTTCCAAACCCTTTACGTACCCATGCAATATTCAAATCAACAAACAAAAATTAATCAACGTAATAACAATAACAACAATTAAATCCACGACTAATGAATACGTGATCAATTCATAGATCACCCACCGTTGATTCCAATCTTTATTTTGGCCATGATTGATCGTAGGTAGCTTAGCTTAGCTTAGCTGTTTGGATGGGCAGAAAGTGAGAAGAAAAATGATTATTAAACACTGCAGAAGAAGAAAAGGAAGAGTAGTGAGGGGGTTATATATGAATAGGAGGTGGAGATCTAATCAAAGGGTGCAGATTTGTCGGAGACGTGGGGAGAGGGGGGAGGTAGGCAGTTAATGTGGGGGAGGAAGTTGACTGCGTCTGTCACCGTTGATTTCGTGGACCTGATGGCATCACAGGATTTGTCGTGGGGTTGGTGGTTTCACGAGACTATCGCTGCCTTTAGAATTGGTAAAATGTATATACGATCATGAACTAGGTTTGGATTGAGGACTGGACAAAGTAAATTGGATTTTGTGTATTTGTCATTTTCTTTTTTTATTTTCCTTGATAACTAAATATAAAAATGTGAATTATTTGAATATGTTCCTTTTCTTTTCCTAATATTCTCTGAATTTCAGATGGAACCTAATCTCTAACAAGCAAGGGCATGTAAGTTTACTTTCTATGACGGCATGAACCATACAAATTATCAATTATTATATTTTGTCGTAAAAGATTATTCGGTTTGGGGGACTATTAATTAAACCCAACTTGCACTCAGAAAATCTTAGGGAATGGAAAGGAATATACAAATGAATCAACTTTTTTATGTTTGATTATTGAGAAATGAAAAATATAAAAAAAATTACCAAATTAATTAATAAAAGTATGATTCTATACACCATTTACATTCGATTTTTCTTACTTTTTAACTACATCAAAACAAAATTTTATTTTTAATACTATTTGGTATGAATGGAAAATATAGAATAAAATGACATCCCTTCTTATTCCTTTCCTTTTTCCAATCAAAATTTGGATCGAAATGAGCCTTTAAAAAAATAAAAAAAAAAAGGCCCTTCTAAAAGCATATCCCACTCAATGATCAGACATGCAATATTTAATGGGTCCAATATTACATCAATAAAAGACACCCAATAATCCCATAATTATTGTAATTGTTAAAATTGTGTCACAGCAAGTACCAAATTAATTTGTCATCTCCCCCCAATTCGCTGAGAGAGAATTGGCAAAATGGATCATCTCTGCCCCAAATGGCATAAAGCAATCCTTCACCAGTAGAGGATGAGGATCTTCCCAGTCTAGCACAAAGCAAGCTACAATTTGTAAACACCTCACTGGCTCACACACTCTCTAAGAAATGGTGAGCAATGATTAGACCATGATTATGAATAATGTGACATCAAAAATTTGAACAATTTCTTTGCCCAGTGTCACTCTCTCTCTACTACATTTATTCCCATTTTGTTGGCCAACTCACCTTTTAAATCACAGGAGTAAGCATTAATTACAATTGAAAGCAAGTTTAAACTGGTGTTGAACTGCTGACACAAAGCAGTTTCATGATTTTTTAGAATATCTAAAAGCCCTAGTCGACATTCCTTTTGGATGATTTACTTAAAAAGTCATCTTATTTGTTAATAATGCCAATCCTGGTTTGAGTATATATGTGCATGTGTAACTGTTTGTTTCGAGTACATATCACGCCTAATGGCATTCTAACCACACAAATTCAGCTACATCTACAAGATACTTGCAAGGAATGAGTTGCAGAAGTAACCTAGCTTGCAAAGGCACATGGGAATCAGAAAATATACATGGATCTGAATGCTGCAGAATGTATAAGCAACAAGCTGTAAATGTTTTTTTTTTTTTTTAAACAATGTGGGAAGAAGATGGCACGAGCTTTGGAGCCGAAAGACTCAGATGGGGGTAAGGGGAAAAAAATCTAGTAGTCCCCAATAAGCCTAACCCCCTGGTACATTGCACCAGGGCGAAGATCATCCATGGTATCAATGGTTCTGTAGCCACCATACTCTCTCAGACCTGTCAAGCCACGGCGAGTGAGAAAATCACGAAAATCATTCTCAGTATACAATGTTTTCTCTTCAGCACGAACTGTTATGCGGTCAGAATCATCCTGGAGGCAGACTTTTATGGTCATCCCTGCCCAAAAAAAAAAAAAAAAACAAAAGGTTAAGACTTGTTTCAATCTATTCAGAGAATGGTTCCCAGTTTAAGCAAATTTTCCATGTTGCATTCGGAAATGCAAATGAAAGACCATGAATTTTAACTTTAGTGAAGTTGAAAATATTTTAATACTATTTCATATGAAAATTTGTTCCAAATTCATACAATTTCAAATTCACAGCCCATGTTTCCAATCGCTATGCTGGAGTACCTTCATCAAGATGCAGAGTGTAATTTCCTAGAGGCATGTCCCTGTCAAGGCTGCGGACAACCTCATCTTCGTCCTCCAACCAAAATGCTCTTTTAGTTCTCAACCCAAAAGCAGATTTAATTGCCTCCTTGATTGCATCTGCAGTCCCATCAATACCAATTCTTCTACTGTATTCTCCCCATTTAACTACGATAACTCTTCCTCCAAAAGCAGGGTGGCCCTCCCCGGCTGCCATAATATGAAAAGAACAAATAAAATAAAATGCAATGCCTCCTTCCAATTGGAAAAGGAGATCTTTATAAAAAGATTATTTAAGCATGAAACACAACAAAGAAATGTTAATCATTGGTATCAGTCTGACTTCTTGATGAAGAAAATGGGTGTGTATTTAGCTATTTTGCAAATATTGAATCAAGAAACAACTTTTGAATTGATTCACATAACATTGTCCATTCTTGTGCACGCAACTGCAGACAAGCTACAGTTTCTACAAAACTTGAAATAACTGAACTAAAATTGAAAGTTGCCTAGAGACTTCCCAAAGAATTATTTCCTTAAAATTTGGCTCTGAATCAAACCCAACAAATAATAAACTACACTCCTTTAAAAAGAAGATTTCTAATGAAAAAAGAAAAAAGAAACAAGGGGGGAGGACAAAGTGCCTCCAAAAGCAAAGACCAAAAATTACAATAAAGCAGTCCACCAACATTGTTGAAATCACTCGTAGTACTCCTAAAAACATCTGGGGGAAAAAAAATGGGAGAGTCTCAAAATAAATAGTAAACTACTACCAAACATTGTTCAATTAGATCCAGGCAAAAAAGGCTGCATTTGGAAGGAAAGATTGCTTCAGCAAGTTACTAAATTATGCATGAAATTTGCTTGACGAACAAGTAGGGCTACAAATGAGCCGAGCCGAGCTTTTCTTTGCCATGCTCAAGCTTACTCATTAAATTTTTAATCAAGCTCGAGCCAAGCTCAGAGTCTCAGACTGAGCTTTAATATACTAGCTCAAGCTTATTTATTATGCAAATGAATTGAGCTCACAAGCCTTACAGAGCCGAGCTATCAAGATGCTAACTAACGGAACCTCTCATTTTGAGAGATGGGAAGCTTTGTTAGGCAAAAATGTAGAAAGGGGCCCTTACTAATACTGCCAGTTTTTTTGCTCCACCAAGCTAGCCTATTTGCCTTGAGCATTAGCCTTAATATTAAATTGCCAAACAGTCTCTACTTTTAAGTAGGGCTGCAAATGAACCAAGCCACTCATGAGCGGCTCGGGAGCTCGGCTCGATAAGGGCTCGTTCATTTTCTTAATGAGCGATTCTCAAGCACAATTTTCAGGCTCGGTTCAGAAATGAGCCGAGCGTGAATATAGACAGGCACAGCTCGTTTTGGCTCATGAGCAGCTCAGTTACAGGCTCGATTGAGTTCGTTAAGTGGCTCAGTAGTGGACTCGTAAATAGGCTTGATTACAACTAACTATTACATATTTATTATATTTATAATTATTATAGTTGGCTAAGCCCAACCAAGGCCAAGGGCCAAGACTGGCTGAAGCCCAACCTGGAAGTGCCTATACGGCTTCACAACCCAGCCCATGCGGCCATGCCCAATTGTGATTTGTAAACCCAAAATCTAGTTTGCCCTTCACAGCTTCACTTCACACAATCACACACACTTCGGCCATCGCCTCCCAAGTCACAGCTCCACGGTCCTCTGCGAATCGCCGAAACCGCTGTTTGCTTCCACCTCGCACTTCACCTCTCTCCAACTCTCGTCATCCACGGCCTTTAGGAGCCTAGCGGTAACACAAACGCAGGCGCACAACCCCTCAGCCACATGATTGAGGTAACTTCTCCGACGATCTCTGCATTAGATTTAATTTGGCATCAATCCCTTCTCTTCTCCCAATCTCCTCGTCCACGCTCTTAAACATAAATTTTACTACTGATCATTCTGATGAATACTGAATATATCAACTCCTGATGCTGCTGGTTTGTTAACTTGGGGCCTCAATCTTCTCTCTTCTCCTGATCTCCTCGGCCATGTAAGATTTTGCTTGTTTATCTTTCTGCTGCATTCTCCCCTTTATTATTCTGTGCATCCAAGCAGTGCATTTATGCCGTTGGAATTTGATGACTTAATGGGTGCGAGTTTTAGTCTCAATCAGGTTAACATGTGGTCATGTTTGTATTAAGGCTTTGTTTATTTGTTTATGTATATGATTGAGTTCAGCTGACTAGAACTTATTATACATTATGTTATGATGGGAGTTTAATAAATATTCAGTTCTAGAACAAGGGATGGTTGCTGCCATGTTCTGCAAATAAAGGGATCTTAACAAGTAAATCTAGAAATATGTATAACATGTGCCATGCCTTTGGTTTTTTTTATTTTTTTAATGGATGCTTAAGGACTCTGGAGTTTGGACTTCCATTTCCATTTTCAATGATTTTGACATTGGATGCTCCCTTGTGTTAGAGCAAGAATATTTTGGTAGCTGTTAATTGCCAGTTTAGAAGGCTTCTTTCAAAGAGGACGGATGGTCTCAAGCATGGGGAAACCCTTTTGCTGTTTTCATTTGTGTCCAGCGTGGAGTGCTTACACAGAAAATTAAGATATTTCTTTGATGTTGTAAACCACTCCTTTTTTTAATAATCTAATAACAATGGGGCTGCCATGTTGTTCATATGCAGAACAATAAAAAGTCTGAAATAATTTTCAATACTTTAATTTAAATTAATGAGCATATGATAAGATCAAATCTATCTTGTCTTTAAAATGTGTGATAGTATATATATTACACATTCAGCTGAATTATTGTCATAATTATTTTTTACTATGAAAGAATTCATTGTACTTAAATTACTAAGCCATTTTTGGAACATCTAATACAACAATTTGATTACAAGTGTTACTAAAATACAAATTGGAACCTCATGAGAAATTAAATGTGAGATGCCGGATTCATGAGTTATTTTTCAAAAATCTGCATTCCATATATAACTCCATTTGTGATGCACTTAATGTCTTAATCTTTCACACACAGCCGATCCCAAGCCCGGGTAAAGGAGGGTTGCATTAGGTAGCTGACAGTCAGCGTAAAATTTGTCAGATCACTATGATATGAATCCTTATCGAATATGAGAAAAGAAATTGTAATATAAAAATTATATAAAGTTTTATTAAATTAAATATGCTTTGAAACTCATATTTGATGCTTCCAAATGCAGCATTAAATATTTATGGAATTGTTAATCCTCATTTTATCATATTTTATGAAGAATTATAAGGCAGATCAATGAAACAAATCATATGCCTTTTTGGACATATATTGTTGATTTCTCATGTACTGGTATTTCTATATATGCATCATTACCAACATGAGTACTATTTCTTTTTTTGTAAAATTCAGATCTATCTAGAGAGCAAGTAATGCAAAGCTTCACTTCTCCTGAGCAAGCTTCAACTCCTTTTCATTCAAACAAAGATTTAACAAGTCCAACATTTAATAAGATGGAAGGACATGGTGAGCTGAGCAAGAACAAAAAAATGAAAATATAGATGTTATAGAACTAGGATAAGCAAATGAAAACACATTTTCTGGGAAGAGAAGGAAGAAGACAAATGTTGGGAGGAGTTCAAGGAAATCACTCTTAGAGATGGAACTAAGAAAATGCAGTGCGTTCATTGCAAGCAAAATTTTGCCATGAATAAGGATAATGCTACATTAACATTTCTAAGACACTTGAAGATTTGTGTTAGACGCAAGTGTAATCTTTTAGGGCAGCAAAACCTTTCTGTTAGTACAAGGAGGACAGAGAGTGTGGCATCTGTTCAAAACTTTAGGTGTAATCATGCAAGGGTGAGGGAAATTGCAGCTCATATGGTCATAGTTCATGAGTTACCATTTAACTTCATGGAATATGACTCGTTCAACTTACTAACAAAGACTGCCAACCCTGAAAATCTCACATACTATGTCAAGAGCAGATTGTATGAGATTGAGAAGAAGGTAAAATCTCCATTGAATTTTGTCAACAGGGTTAGTGTGACAACAGATTTATGAAAATCTCGTCAAAAAATTCAACACATGGTTTTAACATGTCACTTTGTGGATCCTGATTGGAAGTTAAAGAAATGCATTTAGAACTATTGCAATGTTCCACCTCCACATTCAGGGGTTAATGTATATGATGCTTTGTAAAAGGGTTTGGTGGAGTGAGGGATTGAAAAGAAAGTTTGTAGCATTGCCGTTGATAATGCATCCTATAATGATGTGGCTGTGAGGTTATCAAAAGATAGTTTGTCTTATCAACAGAAGCTTCCTGTTGGTGGTATGTTATTTCATGTGCATTGTTGTGCTCACATTCTCAATATTTTGGTACAGGGTGGCATTTCTGAAATTCAAGACATAATATTTAATGTGCGTGAAAGTGTGAAACATGTTACAAACTCAGAGCCGCGCATTCTCATGCTTGCAGAGATTTCCAAACAATTGCAATTGTGTTCAAAGAAGTTAATTTGGATGTGAGTACTCGATGGAATGCACCATATGCAATGTTAGTGGCAGCTTTGGAGTTCAAGGATGTATTCCCTCAATACCAAGCATGAGACTCTACTTATCACAACCTGCCTACTGATGAGGATTGGCAAAAAAATTGATAATGTTTGCTCTTTTCTCGGAATATTTAATGAAATCACTGATATTATTTCTGGTCCAGAGTATCCAACTTCAAATGTATTCCTTCCTGAACTTTGGAGGATTAAGAAGCACATAAATGAAAAAAATACATGTGGAGTTGAGTCTATGGAGGCAATGGCCACAAAGATGAAGGTGAAATTTGATAATTATTGGGGTGAATGCAACTTGTTGATCCCTATAGCAGCTGTTTAGACCCAAGGAATAAGATCAAATTGGTTGAGTTTAGCTTTCCTCTCATTTATCCAGCAACTTTTGTGAGTAAACATATCTCTATAGTTCATGAGGCTTTGTACAAGCTTTACAGTGAGAATGTTGATGCACACATCCAATTCGCTAGTCTACTGCTCTGACTATGAGTTTTAGTGCCACGAGTTCTACCACTACAAGTTCTTGTACCACTCAAGATGAAAGGAAGGGAAAAAGGAGTGGTAGAACAGAGTTTGATGAATTTATAAGAAGTGTTGATGTTGTGAACAATGCAAAGTCAGAATTGGATATTTATTTGGAGGAAAGCGTTTATATTTGAGGTGATGGTTCTCAAGAATTTGACGCATTAGAATGGTGGAAAGCAAATAATATGGAATTTCGAATTTTATCAAAGATGGCTTGTGATATACTATCAATTCCCATCACCACAATAGGATCAGAATCAGCTTTTACTGCTGGTGGTAGAGTGATATACTCATATCATGCATCATTATCAGTAGAGACTCTGCAAGTCTTACTTTGTGCTGAGGATTGGCTTCAGAGTTTTTATGGAATTAAGAGAAAGAGAAAGAGAAAGAGAAAGGTAAGGTTCTTGCAATATGATTTTGATTTATATTTTTTATTATTATTTTCTATAATGACATAATTTTTTTGTTTTGGCTATAGGATAAGGAGAAGATGAAGGAGATTGTATTGTCAAAATATTAGTGGGAGAACTACTTCGAAAGTTTGATTGATGCAATGAATGGAACTTGAGGATTGCGGATGAAATGTGGGGCTTGAGGATTGATGAAATCAATGAGACTTTTCTTTTGGATGTTGTTAGTTTCTTCATGGGACTTGAGGATTTTATTTGAGAACTTAATTTCTCTTAGATTCTTCTTGTTTGTTTCTCTTGGATCGCGTTTGAGAACTTAACTTTCTCTTGGATTATGGTTATTTTCTCTTTATGGATTGTGTTTCAGATTTTATACTCTCAAGAATGCTTTATTAGTTTCTTTTGGATCTTGATATCTAATGTGGGATTGAATTCCTACTTTGGTATGAATTTTTGAATGTTAATGTTATGTAGTATTTTATTTGGTGCTCATTTGTTTCATGATATTTTATGTCTTATTGCTTATTAGCTCCAGAAACCTATAATAGTGATAATGAATTAATGATATTGTTATTTGATTACAGAAATAAGTGGTTTGAAATGTTATTTTTATAGGTAATATATGAAATTTGAGCCTGAGCCCTCCGAGCTTGCAAAACAAGCTGAGCGAGCTCGAGCCAATAATTTTTGTCCCAAGCCAAGCTCAAGTCTGACTCCCTGAGCTCAAATCAAACCAAGCCCAAGCCTGAGCCCGAGCCGAGCCTAAACATGCTGAAGCTATGCTTGGCTCGTTTGCAGCCCTACTTTTAAGCCACTACAGTCTATCAAGTCTTATTACTAAATTCAGGTTAGAGTTTGAGCTGAACAATCTTATGCACGCACAAACAGTCACTATTTTTAAGCCACTACAGTCTGTCAGGCCTAATACGACCTTATTACGCTAGCCCCTAAATGATTCTAATTCAAGCCTACTAAACGAGCCCAAGCCAAACCTGCTCATGAACCAAACTAACTGAGCCCATTCATGTTTAGGCTTGGCTCATTTATTAAACAAGCCGCAAAATTGGGCTTGGAAATCACTTGTTTATATAATGAACAAACCTTAAGAAGCTCTTACATAGCCGAACTTTCAAGCCACTCATAAGCAGCTTAGTTCGTTTGCAGCCCTATGAACAAGCTAATCGTTTACCACATAGTAGCAGCAACACTTTTTATAGTGCCATTATAAGACCACATAGCAGCAGCAATGCTTTTTGAAGTGCCATAAAAAAAATAAAAAAAAAAAATGAAGTGCCACTTTCAACTTGAATGCTTTTTGAAAATTATCTGGAGTGCTTCTCAGAAGAGGACAAATATATTATGCAAATAAAAAGTGTTCTTGAAAATGACAATTTTTCATTAATTCTCAAAACTGGACAATTCAGAGCAATGTAGCATGCTATGTTGCAAACAAACCACAAAAATGGTAATTCTAGCATACAAGTGCCCCAAATAAGCCATTCAAAATCTTTCTAGTACCTTTTAGAAGTCATTCTCCACCAAGACTACATCCAAATATAGCCAAAATAAAAGATTATGCACTACAAAAAAAATTTATTAATTTGAAAAACTAACCATTTCCAGGGGTATCTCTCCAATTCCAAGGAGGAACTCCAGTGGCACCAACTGCATCAGCTGTGGTAATTGCTAGAGGGTCACCATCATGATCCAAACGCCTTTCTAGGTTAACTGTTGATCGGCCACTTGCTGTAAGGCAGAACTTTAGTTAAAGCTTGAGAAAGAAACTTATGCAAAACACAGATCAATTTCAAATAGCACTACAAAATTACATAGAAATAATTCCCATTTCCTAACTAGTGCAAGCACAAGCATAAGATTACAAGCATGTTTCATAGATAAATAAACTTGGTATATCAGCATTATAAGGTCACAATCAACTAATGAGCATAATCTACTTTTACAAAAACATCATTTGGATTTATCAACAAAAACTCAATGCCAACTTTTTTATCCAAGTAAACCCATGCCAAATTACAGGTATTCAAAAGAAAACCCTTCTAAGACAGTTCCAAAAATTTTGACAACAGAACCTTTAAAAAAAGGATGATGGACAAGAAAAAATTACTTATTTTTCAAAAACTTGATATAAGTTCTATCCATATATTCTGGTTATCAACTCATGCTAGATGTAGTTGCATTTTATTGCAATTGAAAGAAGAACCTAAATAAATTTAATTTTTTTCTTTTTGTTTCCAGCTTTAGTTTACTGGTAAAGCTTTAATAAGAATTCCACTTTGACAGAAGCATTAATTATTAAGATGAGATTCGCAGCACCAATTTTTTAAAAGGATCCATCAAAGCTCAACTTAAACCATAGTCTAAATTACCAAAAACCCTGGAAAGGTGAACACATTATACAGTCAAATGCAATAGGCGAGCATTTTGCACCTTTTTGGTTGAGGCTCATGCATTCCAGGGGCATGATTTTATAGCTAGATTTTCTTTAGAACACTTAATTGGATATTTATGAAAGGAGTACCCTAATCTAAGCGCCTTGCCCTTATGCACCTTTCAGAACATTGTGCAGCATTAAAAGAAATAATCAGCATATTACTTTCACACACTTCAAAAAAAAGGCACCAGCCTCGCATTAAAAAAGAAAATTAAGGGGCTACTAGTGAGTCATAGTCATCCTTTAGGTTAATGTTATGCTCATATGCTCAGACAATTTCAATTGAGACAGCCAAGAGCAATTACCTAATATTATTGTACTTTCCTATCAATAAGCTTGATAACTGAATATTGTTTGTTCCTGTTCAAGATAAAATTTTTAGGGGTATACCACATCACATGGGTCTCAAGGTGAAAAGAAAAACATAAAATGCACAATGTAATCCTTGATGATCCAAATGCAAAAAATACCAAGTACAAATTTAACAATATTTTAAAGAAAAATAATAGGATTTCTCTGCACAAAGAAATAAATATTCTAAAGCATTAATGGATGGCATGTGCAAAACTGCCACCCTTACTCCAGATTGAACACAAACTTCAATAAAATTTCAAAACTCCCTTGGCAAGTGGTACATTCAAATGAACATGTGAGAGGCTATGTTGAATAAATAATGGAAAGTACAGCTATAACATCAAAAACTTTTGACAAAGAATTGCATCTTAAAAGGATAGTCATACAAGCACTATCTATGAGAAGGCGACCCCCTTCTCACCCCCCCCCCCCCGGCGCCAAAAAAAAAAACAAACAAACAATGGAAAGAATAAGGAATAAGCCAAAAAAATACACAAATTTAACCCTTACACTTTGGTTGGAGATATCTTCTCTCCGTTCGGTTCAACATGAAAGAATCTTAAGGAATAAAAGTTCACCATCATTTACAACAATATTCCCAAAAAGGTCCACTTGAAATTGCCTGACACTGTTTCACTCTCCCCAACCAAATGGAATGTTAGCATATATCAGAAAATCATGTGGCAGAAGTCATAAAATTGCCACACAGAAACTTCAGAAATTCTTAAAACTGATTCCCAACAAAAATTGATAGAGCAACATGTATATAAGGGATTTCCTGGTATCAAAAGCAAAACATGGCAGTTGCAAATTGGTGGATTTTGGAAATAGCAACGTTCCCAATAGAACAATATTGAAAATGCTTAAGCCTTTTTTTGAATTAAGTACCACAGCAGAGGGGGAAGTCAGGGAGCCACACACTGGCACGAGTGAGTGGAAGTGATGAAGACAGTAAAAACTTAAGAACACAGTGCAGGAGTTTAGGCCACTTCAACTATATATATGGGAACTCTGGGTTGGCAAGTAGGCTAACAAAACTACCCCTTTTTCTTTTTTGATGGCAAAAGAAATTTCATTATTACGGAAAGAATTTACAATGAGGAAGAATAAGATATCTCGGGAAAAAAGTCTAGGACAACCCAGAAAAAAAACTAAGAACAACAAAAAGAGAGAAACATCAAACCAGCAAGTTCGTCCACTCCCTTCGTAAATCCAGAAAACTAGCTCCCTAAAAATTCCAAAGCAAACACACCATAAGAAGCCATATACTGAATCTTTTCTTGACTTCCTCCCAGAGAATATCTATGTTACACTCCATCCCTCAATTTTCTCCATCTATTTTGTAATATATCTCCGTCTCACTCTTCCCATTCTTCTTCTTCTTCCTCTCATTCCCACGCACCACTACCCAATAACAAATCTTCATCCCTTATTTTCTCCATCTATTTTGTAGTATGTCTCTTCCAATTCTTCTTCTTCTACCCCTAATTCCCACATACCACTTCCCACCAACAAATCTCCATCCCCTAATTTTCTCCATCCATTCCTCTGTCTCTGTTTAATTTTCTCCATCTTTCACTCTTTCAACTCTTCTTCTTCCAACAAATCTCCATCCCTTAATTTTCTCCACCTCCATCTATTTTGTGGTATGTCTCTATCTCACTCTTCTTCTCTTTTTTCTTTAATTGTGGACATGCTTGCTAGCCCTTTACTAGCAACCTCAGAATCGGGTTGACCCGGAGCTTGGGATTTTATAAGGTGGACCTCCCAATACAGCAAAGGGTGAGGGACCTCATCAGGCGCCTGACTCTATAGAGGAGAAGATCATGTTGCTAGTGAACAACGTTGCCACCATCCCCCGCTTCATCATCAAGGACTATGAGTGGTGGTTTAGAAGCCCTCCATGGCATCCCTAATCTTGGCCCTCAGGTCAAGCTTTCAAGACTTAAAAATTAAAGTGGAACCAGCAAAAATCGGAGGATCATATTGCAAGATTTGGTTATATCTTGCATTTCCATCCAACAAGATTTCCATACGCATTAATTTTGGAAATAAAGTATAATAATATTGTTTTTAAATACTTCCTATTAAAATAATACTATTTTAGGGAAACATCCTTCCAAGACTCCAAATCTGGGAATTGGTTTCGCCCGAAGCAACAAACCAATGATCACCCATGACTTCTGCGTACCACTAGTGCTACAAAGGCTTTTTGATGTAGGACGGTTTTAAGTAGCCCTAGTCCTACGGTTGACCCTCTTTATAGCACACACACACAATATCACAATCTATGGGAAGAATTGAATTAACCAAGCATGAACATCACAAACATATTCTAATGAGCACAAGTTGTTGAGATTTTGAAAACATATATGATTTGGTTTAAAAGCCCTTAGTTGATCATTTCATTTAAGTAATCAAGTTCATTTTAAAAGATATTATATTAGAAGTCTTCGATCACAAGTCCTAGCATACAAATCAAATATCCCTAAGCATGGTACTAGCAAGCATGTTCATGTTGAAAATCTAGAAAGAAACAAAGAGAATGAACAAGGTTTTTCAATCAAGGGTTCGGGTAGAGTTTCAAGGCTTACAAGGTACATTTAGGGGCTGTTTTAGATGGTCACAAACAAGGAATTGAAACGACCTTACCAAAAGGTTCGAAATAACAAATACCAAGACACACGAGTACTCGATATCACCACGAACAAGCTTGTTGATCCTTAGGAATCTTGATAAAAGAATAAAGCTTGTGACTATGAGCTATGAGAGAGGAGTGGGCATGTAATGTTGATGATGACGTTGATGTTGTCGTGGTCTCTCACCACCCAATCTCCGGGGAGATGGGACATAGCCTCACTCTACTCACTCACAAGGAGAGGAACAAGATTCACAAGTTTAAGAAAAGGCTTCCTTTTTAATTGATAATGCAAAAGATGCCTTTTACAACACAAGAGATGGCATATTTATAGCCTTAGATGAGCATGGACATGACTTGCACATGGCTTCTTAAGAGATTAAAGAAAATACAAAGTTAAAATAAAACATTTAAAACATAGGTAATGAGGTTCCAAGGAAATAGTTTGTCATAGGAAATAGGTGTCTAGGAACTAGAATAATTATGATAGTGGAGTCTAGAAACTTAAAATGAAATAAATGTTTCTTGAAAAAACAAGACTCTTTGACTTGCAAGTTGTCATCCTCTTTCCAAGCTAACTTCCAAAAGAAGCTTCAATTGCTGCAAATAAAGTTCACATCCAATGGTGGACTTCTGGTGGTTGTCCACGTGTTACAATATCTGCGAAAGATACTCGAGGTGCATGTTGATCCCCATCACTTTTGGTGTACACTAAGCAAAGGGATTGTTGCTTTGGTTGCTAAACAAGACTCAGAATATCAGATGCAGACTAGAAAAAAATAGAATAATCAACCAAACAATTGCACATGAAAAATGATGACATGGATGTGGTAAGCAGATAAAAAGAATAAATACAATGGAGGAGCTACAGACAGTAAACCAACTCAAGGCCTTCCCCAAATTCTCCCTCTTTCTCTCATCAACACACAAAATAGTTGTGCAACGTATGAGTTCAAACTTGATGCAAAACAAAGCCTCCGCTGATAACAAGACAAAAGAATATATTGTCTAAAATACCAATAAAAAAAACACAAATACATATTACATTAATGATGCAAAGCATGGTTTTAAATAACGGCCGCAACCGTTACGTAACGTGGTTACCGATACCGTTACACACTGCGAAATTGGTGGGAAGAAAAATCACGGCTGTAGCAGCCGTTACGAACCGCGACTATTGCGTAAAGGCCACTATGGCCGTTACGCAACCGCAACGGTACTGTTACACACTTACACCAAAATATTTTTTTTATTTTTTACTTTTTCTTCTCACTTTTTCCCTCTCTCTCATAAATCATTTACCATGTGGCGAGAGGGGGAAAAGATTATAATGAGGATAACAATGATACAAAATTCACCGTTTCTTTAAATACTCATAGGAGATGCATTAATTAATAATTTGAAAATACTAATGTCGGATTTCTAGGGAATAAATTAGGAAATTCTATTTTTTAAAATCTGAAATTACTATTTCAGCATCTAGTAGTTTCAGTTTCTTGTTTTCTAGCCTAGAGATCTGCTGATTTGATTTGCTGATTTTGTGGTGATTTGATTTGCTTATTTTGTAGCCTTCCTAATTTGGTGGCCTTCCTCTACTATTTATCTTGTAATCGTGTCTCTTGAAATTCAATAAGAATCGTTATTCTTCTTGTAAAAAATCCTTCATGGCATCAGAGCCTCGTGCTCTTTTCTTCTAATGATGTCGTATAAGTTGGTGATGACCGGAGCCCAAAGAAATCCTACCGGCTCTTCCGGTACTTCCGAAACCATTTCACCCAATCCTCCCAGGTCTGTATCTGCTGATTACTATTCCCAGAATTCAGCCCTTTATCTCACGGTTACAAAACTCAATGGGTGTATGAAACCATGGTGCGAGCATTGCAAAAAATCGTGGCATACGAAGGAGACGTGTTGGAAGCTTCATGGTAAACCAGCAAATTGGAAGCCAAAATCCAAACGTGACAGTCACACCTACCAAGCCACTGCTGAAGAGATTCAAGAGCCATCCATCAACTCGGATGCAGTCCCTTTTACGAAGGAGCAATTAGAGCACCTGTAAAAATTGTTTCAATCTCCAAAATTGTCCTTAACTCCGTCTTGTTCTTCGGTAAAGAAGGGTAACTCTCTTGCTACTGCGTTTTTAGGTGTTATTCCTTATTCTGTTCATTCTTGGATAATTGATTCTGGCACAACTGATCATATGACTGGTTGCTCCAAATTGTTCTCATCCTATAGTCCGTGTGCAAGCAATAAAAAGGTCAAAATTGCAGATGGTTCACTCTCGGTAATTGCTGCGAGAGGAACTATCAAACTCACTTCGCTGTTAACTCTCCATGATGTGCTTCACATTCCAAATTTGTCTTGCAATTTGTTGTCCATTAGTAAAATTACCTCTGATCATCAATGTCAAGCTAATTTCTACTCTTCTTATTGTGAGTTTCAGGAATTGACCACGGGGAGGATGATTGGCAGTGCTAAGGAAAAAGATGGACTCTATTATTTTGACGATGGACCTAACTTGAGTAGACAATGTCAAAGTACTCGCTTAAATTCTGTTTATGTTTTCAAAGATAATGATATCATGTTATGGCATTATAGGTTAGGCCGTCCTAGTTTTTAATATTTAAAATACTTGTTTCCCAATTTTTTTTTGGAATAAAAGTCCATTTTTCAATGTGAAGTTTGTCAATTTGCTAAACATCATCGTGCATCCTTTTCCACCCAACCCTACAAACCAACTACACCATTTATATTGTGATTCATAGTGATATCTGGGGCCCATGTAGAACATCTACGTATTCTGGAAAAAAATGGTTTGTGACCTTTATTGATGATCACACGAGATTAAGTTGGGTTTATTTGATAAAGGAAAAATCTAAAGTGGAAACAATTTTCAAAAATTTTTACACCATGGCACAAACACAATTTCAAAAAAAAATTCAAATATTACGAAGTGATAATGGTTGAGAATATTTCGAAAAAATTTTGGGCCAATTTTTTCTTGAAAAAAAAAATTGTTCATCAAAGCTATTGATGATCACATGAGATTAAGTTGGGTTTATTTGATAAAGGAAAAATCTAAAGTGGAAACAATTTTCAAAAATGTTTACACCATGGCACAAACACAATTTCAAAAAAATATTCAAATATTGCAAAGTGATAATGGTAGAGAATATTTCGAAAAAATTTTGGGCCAATTTTTTCTTGAAAAAAAAAATTGTTCATCAAAGCTCTTGTGTCAACACTCCGCAACAAAATGGTTTGGCTGAAAGAAAAAACACTTATTGGAAGTAGCTCGGGTATTGTTTTTTACCAATCACGTACCTAAATATCTTGGGGTGAAGCAATTCTTAGTGCTACATATCTCATAAATAGAAAGCCTAATAAGGTTTTAAGCTTTGAAGCACCTTTTGATGTTTTTCATAAGTTTTATCCAACAAATCGGTTGTCTTCTTCTTTACCACTAAAGATATTTCGTTGTACCACTTTTGTTCATGTTCATAGTCATAATTGAGGAAAACTTGAACCCTGAGCAACAAAATGTGTGTATGTTGGTTATGCTCCCACTCAAAAGGGGTATAAATGCTTTGAACCCATTTCCAAAAAAAATGTTTGGTACCATGGATGTTACATTCTTTGAATTAGATCCCTATTTTATGCCTCATCTTTAGGAGGGGAACCAAAACAAAGATTCAGTTGTGTTTCATGATTTTTTCCAAACTTAAGACTCGCAAAATGATCTTCCTCCAACTTTGATTATACCAGGAGAGAGTGAGTTGAGTTTTTTAGATATTGAAAAGGCAAGTCTTCCTACAATGCCATCTCATGGTGTTCATGATCCTATAATGACTAACAAAGGAGAAGCAGGAAAAAAAAAAAAAAAACACACACACCATAGAGGTGGTACCATTTAACATTATCTACTCGCGACAGAGGACAACTAGAAAGAAAGGGTCTTCCAATCCTTTACACTGTCCAAAATCCGTTAACCCTCCAGGTAATGTCCTCACCGAGCCTTCACCTCATGTTCAGTCCATTTCATCTTCGAGTTCTTAGTCCCCTAGTACACCAACCACCCCATTCACAGCCGTATTTCACCTCTATCACTTGCCTCCAAAGAGCAGCCTTCTCCATCCCAAATCTCCATAACCACTTCCCAAGCAAAGCTTCATTGAACTGTCTTACCTTCCTTATCCCCAAACCACCTGAAGAAATGGGAGAGCAAACAGCATCTCATTTAACCAAATGGAATTTTGGTTCATCACCAATGCCACCCCATAAAAAATTCCTTTGAAGTTTCTCAATACAGTTAGCCACAACAGCAGGAATAGCAAATAAAAATAGAAAGTAAGTGGGTAAATTAGATAGAGTGCTTTTAATTAACGTGACTCTACCTCCCTTAGATAAGGACAAACGTTTCCACCCTGCTAACCTTCGTTCTATCTTCTCCAAAATTGGGTTCCATATTGTCTTATCCATGAATTTGGCTCCCAAAGGAAGACCCAAATATTTCATAGGAAGATTACCTTGTTTACAGCCAAGGACGTGCAAGAATAAGTCAAAATTAAACACCGTACCAACAAGAACCAACTCTGACTAGCTCAAATTTATCTTTAAACCAGAGACCACCTCAAACCACATAAGTTATCACACAGAGAAACAAAATCTGATCCAGATCAACGTCACATAAAATTAGAGTATCATCCGCAAACAAAGGAGACAATGGGTCACCTTGTCTCAACCCCCTAGAGCTCTCAAAAAACCCACAAGGAGTGCCATTTATCAAAATGGAGAAACGAACTATAGATATACAAAAGAAAATCCACCGCCTCCATTTGGCAGAGAACCCACCCCGTTCTAGTAATTGCATAAGAAAACCCCAATTTACATGATCAAAAGCCTTCTCAACATCTAATTTGCAAAGTAGCCCTGGCACCTCAGTTTTCAATCTACTATCAAGGCATTCATTAGCAATAGGTACAGGGTCAAGAATCTTCCTGTTCCTCACAAAAGCATTTTGTGAAGATGAAATTATATCTTCCATAACCATGCGAGGTTTGGTGGCTAAGACCTTAGCAATGATCTTAGAAACCCCCCAACAAGACTAATAGGGCGGAAATCCTTTACTTCAATTGCTTCAATTTTTTTTTAGGAATGAGAGTGATGAAAGTAGCATTCAGGCTTTTCTCAAACTGGCCTTTAGTAAAAAAATGATGGAACATAGCCATAAGATGAGGTTTGAGAATCCCCCAGCAAGCTTGGAAGAAAGCCATAGTAAATCCATCTGGTCCAGGCGATTTATCACCATTAAAATTTTGTATGACATCAAAAATTTCCGCCTCCTCAAATGGTCTATCTAGCCAATCTGCATTATCACCGGATATTCTTGAAAATACTAAGACTTCTAGAAATGATCGACTAACTTGTTGCTCAAAGTATAAATTCATCAAAAGTTGTGATGTAATCAGCAATCATACCTTGATCGGAAGACAAGGCACCATCAAACACAAGGCTCTCAATACCATTATTTCTTCTATTAGAATTAGCCATTCTATGGAAAAATTTGGTATTTGTGTTGGCCTAACATGACTTTTCAATCTTATTTTGATGATAAAAAATAAATGATGATTTAATATGTGTTGTTGAAGTGATGATGTTTCAGGTTTACTTATAGACCAAGTTCAAACAAAAGAATAGCAAATGAAAAGATCAAAAATCACTAAGGACTCAAAGGCCTCATTCATATCTAAAGTGATCCAAAGAAAGACCAAGCAACACCAACATGAGTAAAGTGCATGTGGAAACTTAAAGCTAACTTAAGCTCAAGTCAAAAAGGACATAAAGCAAAATACCATAGAAAACTTGAAGATTAGAGTTTTAGGCTTTAAGACATATGATGTAAGTACTTCATGTTTAAATATCTCATGAAATATTTTGAAGCTCTTTACGGGTAATTATGGACTTAGAGAACTTTATTTAAAACCCCGGAAAATGTTTTATGAGAAATCAAAGCAAGAAAGTTAAAAGGTTTTTTGAAAACAAAACTGAAAAACCAAAATATGGTCTGCCCAGACGACTGAGGTACAAGTCTAGAAGACTGAAGTATTACTTCAGAGGACTGAAGTTTAACTTCAATCTACTGAAGAATTTCTTCAAAATATTGAAGAATTAGTTCAGTCTGCTAAAGAATTTCCTATTGGAACACATAAGAGGCAGTACACCCTCAGAAGACTGAACCCTTCAATTCAGTCGTCTGACCCTATATCAATTTCAAATTTTTCAGTGTTTAAAGTACTTCAGAAGACTAAACCCGACACTTCAGTCTACTAAACACTATTAACAACTAATTTTTTTAAAAGTTAAAAAATTCAAATAAAGGTTTCTTGTGCCCCAAATTTTATGAAAACTTGGGAAATACTCCAAGTAATCTTGGGCAATACGAAATTACTTTTAAAAACCTATAAATACATGGTTTTAGCAAATTAAACTCACCAAGAAATTGAAAAATCTGTTTCAAAGCTGAAAGCACACTTGCTCTCTCAAAGCTCTCTCTTGCTCACTCATTGGAAAACTGATTTGCTGAGAAAATCTAAAATGCTGATCATCCTACTCTGAGTTCTTATAGTTGATTCTCATATGGAGAAGGAACTTGGTGAATTCTTACTTGATCTTCAATCTTATTTCAATTTGATATTTAAATATTGAAGTATATTAGTGCTTTTCAATTGTACTAATCTGCTCTTGTGAGAGTACTATAGTACACAGGGATTATTTCTTGTTTCCTCGTAGTGAATTGACGATTCCAGGTTGTTGGATCATTGGACCAAGCGTGGGGTATCGCTTGGAGAGGGATCTCTACCTTTAAAGGAGGAATTGTAACGGTTTGCTCCACTCGGAAAGGAGTGCTCTAGTGGAATCCTTAGGTGGTATTGGCCTAAGGCAAGGACATAGGCTGGAGATAAGTCGATCCTCGTAAAAATCTCGGTGTCTCTCTTTCCCTTCTCTTTATTTTCAGCACATACATACATATATATATATATTGAGTGTGTGTACGCAAAGTGCAGGTTGCTGAGATTAAAAACTGAGATTAAAGAAGACTCTTAATATAAGAAAGTATGTTTTGATTAAACTTTTGCAAAAACCCAAAAGGGAATACATTGTTTAATCGTTTGCGGAAATCTTAATTAAGAGAGTGCAAACAAATTTCATTCAATACAGGGCTTACATACATTCACAGGGCTACAACCAAATACCTTGAGCTAAAAATTGCTGAAGTGCGGCAAATTATATTTGATTGGGTATTTTGTTGATTGATTACTTTAGTTTTTGGTTGGTTGTTGGATTGCTTAAGTTTTGTTTACTTGTGTTGTGATTGATTTGCGAATTGATTTAAAAAGCTTTGCTGTGTGTTTGATAAATTAACAAGAGGTTAAAGATTTCATAAAAAGAACTAAAATTTTAATAACCCAATTCACCCCCCCCTCTCGGGCTAACTCCTTAACTTTCAATTTGCATCTCCCTCCTTCAAATGTAGCACCCTAGACTTCTGCCTCCAAATAATCTCTTCTAAAAGAGTGACCTTTTCAATATTGGTGCAGAGATTAGCTTGTTCTAACTTTTCCTCAGCTATTAAAGGATGAGTTTCCTCTCTAACATCCAAGTCATTCAATTTGTTCCAAAGTTGCTGTATATTAACAGTGACATTCCCAAATTCCGCCTCGTTCCACTTTTTTAAATCCACCTTCAATGCCGCCAATTTCTTAGCTAGTATGAAACTAGGATTTCCATGGAACGAATAGGATGCCCACCACTCCTTCACTTTATCAAAAAAGTTCTCCACCCTCAACCACAAATTTTCAAAGCGAAAAGGAGTTCTACCTCTCCGATGACTCCCCCCCTCCAACAGAATTGGGTAGTGATCAAAAAGTATTTTGGACAACCTTCTTTGTGAAAATTGAGTGAAGTGATCAGCCAAGAACGAAGAGAAAAGAAACCGATCTATTCTAGAGGCAGAGGAAGAATTGGACCAGGTGTAAAGGCCTCCTTCCATGGATATATCCATCGGCCCATGAAAAGAGATAAAATCCAAAAATTCATGCATAGCCCGAGTATAACTTACAGCCCCTAGTCTTTCTGATGGGAAGTGGATTATATTAAAATCACCTCCTAGGCACCATGGCGAATCCCACCAACTAAACAGCCCTGTCAGCTCCTCCCACATTTTCCTACGCCTCTTGTTCAAATTTGGCCCATAACATCTGTGAAAGCCCACTCAAATTGATCACCAACATTTTTAAATTTGCATGAAACAGAAAAATACTCCACTGCTTCCTCCACCTTTTCCAATACCCTTCAATCCCACATCAAGACAATACCTCCAGAAGCACCTTCTAAACCCAAGTACAACCAGTCTACATATGGACAACTCCATATACTTCGAACAATTCCTCTAGTAATCCATTCAAGTTTAGTCTCTTGCAAACATACAATATCAGGTTTCCATGTACGCAACAAATTACGCCTGAAGCCTCTTCTCAACCTCATTCAATCCTCTAACATTCCATGAAAGTATCTTCAGATTCATTTAGAAATAGAGAGAGCAACCTCCCTATTAATACCACTGTGCCTAGATGAAGTAGAACCATAATTAATTGAACTGAATAAACCTTTCAGCTCTCTTAAACCTTTCGCACCAGTTCTATTCAAGTCACATGCATTTTTTTTCCAAAGTAGCCCTATGGTGTAATTCAGCCTCAACAACCAGCAAAAAAGTGGTTATTTGATTTTCCAAACCTTGTAAGGGCATGCCCAGAAATTTGTCAAATCCTTTAAAATTTTCTTTGGAACCACTCGGAATAAGGTACTTCCCTCACTGGACTCTCCACATCCACAACTTCTTGTCCTTCCATAGTCAAGGGTAAAGAATAGGCTAGTGGTTCCATTACTAAAGGTGACAAATCCCTCTCGTTAGGTAGCTCAGTACCGTCAAGTATAAATTTGATGGTTCTCTAGAACGGTATAAAGCTCGATTGGTCGCCAAGGGATTCACTCAGACCTATGGCATTGATTACTTGGAGACATTCACCCCAGTCGCAAAGCTAAACTCTGTAAGAATTCTTTTGTCACTTGCAGCTAATCGTGACTGGCCTCTGTAACAATTGGATGTAAAAAATGTATTAATGGAGACCTAGAGGAACAAGTGTACATGGATGCACCTCCAGGATTTGGTTAAAAGTTTGGCACAAAGGTGTGTATACTGAAGAAATCCTTATATGGGTTAAAACAGTCACCAAGAGCCTAGTTTGAGAAATTCACTCAGTCTGTTAAAGTCAAGGGTATACTCAAGAGCAAAGTGATCATACGATGTTTATAAAACATTCACAGGATGGGATAGCGATAGTAATTGTGTATGTAGACGATATAATTCTCACTGGAGATGACGTACTTGAGATGAATTGATTGAAGACTTCCCTCTCATCAACATTTGAGATCAAGGACTTAGGATCTCAAAGGTATTTCTTTGGAATGGAGGTTGCTTGGTCAAAGAAAGGGATTGTCGTCTCCCAACGGAAGTATGTCCTTGAACTCCTTAAGGAGACTGGGATGAGCGGTTGTAGGCCAGCAGACACTCCAATCGATCCCAATCAAAAACTTGGAGATGACAAGGAAGGTGGTCCAATGAATACAACTCGATATCAAAAGTTGGTGGGAAAGTTAATTTACTTATCACATACACAACCTAATATTGCTTTTGCAGTGAATTTGGTAAGCCAATTTATGCATTCACCCTACAAGAAACATCTTGAAGCAGTTTATCGAATTCTCAAATACTTGAAAAGTACACCAGGCAAGGGTTTACTCTTCCAGAAGACCACACGGCAGAACATAGACGCATACACTGATGCAAATTGGGCAGGCTCAGTTATTGACAGAAGATCCACGTCAGGATACTGTACTTATGTCTGGGGAAATATGGCCACATTGCAAAGCAAGAAACAGAATGTGGTTGCAACGAGTAGTTCCGAGGCAGAATATTGGGCTACGGCTAACGGAGTTTGTGAGATACTATGGCTGAAGAGAATTCTTGAATAGCTGCGGATGCCGGTGAACATGCCAATGAAGTTATTGTGACAACAAAGCAGCCATAAGTATTGCTCAAAATCCAATACAACATGACCGCACGAAGCATGTAGAAATTGGCAGACACTTCATAAAAGAGAAGATTGATAGTGGAGCTGTTTACATGCCTTTTGTTCCTACTACTCAACAAATAGAAGATATCTTCACTAAAGGACTTTTCAGACCTAGTTTTGAGCTCTTTGTAAGCAAGTTGGGCATGATAGATATCTACACTCCAACTTGAGAAAGGTGGGGGTGTCGGGTTTCTAGGGAATAAATTAGGAAACTCTATTTTTTAAAATCTGAAATTACTATTTCAGTTTCTAGTAGTTTAAGTTTCCTGTTTTCTAGCCTAGAGATCTACTGATTTGATTTTTTTATTTTTTGGTGATTTGATTTGCTGATTTTGTGGTGATTTGATTTGCTGATTTTGTGGCCTTCCTCTACTATTTATCTTGTAATCGTGTATCTTGAAATTCAATAAGAATGGTTATTCTTCATCTAAAAAATCCTTCAAACTTGTTAGGAAAATATTTTATTTTGATGAAATTAGTAATGTGATATTTATGTTATATATTTTTCAATTTCAACCTTCTTTCTTTTCTAGCTATTTTATATTTGTATTTTTCATATGTCTTATGTGTCTAATAGATTAATGGAGTGTATAATGTATTTTTTTTATTAATTAATTTAGCACACATAAGAATTTATCACTGATAAGAACAATGAGAAGTATAAATACGCACACACGTAATTTTTCTATGAGTGGTGGTTTAAAACAAATGTAAACTTGTTGCCCTTACCGAATAACTTAGTTACTCGAACTAAAGGATCCAAAATACACTAAAAATCTTTCTAAGAAGACCTAAAAGCTTAAAACGTGCAAGTATGCTAATATGCACAAGGTTGTGCGTGCTTCAAAAAAATTCACGGCCGTTATCCCGTTATGTAACATCCGCTACTCCTTCTTCCCGTTACACCCGTTACCGTTACATTACGCTACCCGTTACCGCGATTTAAAACCATGATGCAAAGACCCTTAAGCAAAGATAATGTGTAGAGTGTTTTTTTTTTTCTATAGCAAAAAAAAAAAATTATTTGTAGGAAGAGAATTCACACAAGGGAGAATTAAGACATCTCTCCAAAAAGTCCTAGAATTATCCAGTAAAACCAGTTAAAGAAACATACCAAAAAATAATAAATTACCATTCCCAAATGTTCCTCCAATCTCTGCGTAACTCATGAAAACTAATTCCTCTGAAAAATCCCAAACTAATGCACCACAGTGAGGCCAAATACTGCATTTTTTCCCAAACCAGCACCCCAATTTTTTTCTACCCATTGAATATCCTTGACATTATGCTCCAACCATAACTCCCATAAAACTGTAAATGTTCCACACTTCCATAGGACTGCCTTGTCCTTTCTCCAACCAAATCTTTTGAAAGATGTAACTAACAATTCACCAACAGAAGAAAAAAAAGCCCAATTTTTCCTAGAAATACCAAAAAGCATATTCCAATTCCTCTAAGAATATTCACAGTGCAAAAGAAGATGAGAAACCATGTTTGAATTTTTGTAACAGAGCACACATACATCGGGAGAGAGAGCCTTTAAAGGTCTCCTAATTTGCAACAGGTAATTAGTATTAATTTTATTGAGCACAACCAAGCAAGTAGAAGCCTTAATTTTTGGAGGAGCCTTAGCCTTCCAAAAGAAATGATAAAATGGGAAAGAAGAAATGGAGTGAGTCAAGAATTCAAAAATATATTTACAAGAAAACACACCTGACTAATCCAAAGATCAAGACCGAACATCCCTCCCCATTGAAAGATTACTCCCATTCAATAAAGATAAAAAAGAAGACATCTCTACCATCTCCCTCTCGCTAGGAAGTCTCCTAAAATGAAGATTCCAAAAAACCAGTGGATCACTCAAATTCCCAAAAAAGAAAGATATAACTCTATTTTGCTCAGAGCTTAGTCAAAAAAAGACAAGGGAAATTGGATAAGGATGCATTACCCAGCCAAGGGTCTTTCCAAAAATGGATTTGAGAGCCCCTCCCCACTTCAAGTTTACATGGAAATTCTGTAAGTAGGACAGAGAATAAATGTAGGAGTATCCATAAACATAAATATCCTTACAACATCTTTGATTGATATTGATACATATATTCTTACAGCAAGTTGGTGAACGGATATGGAAAACATGCCATATTAATTCATACAAATTACATTGGAAATACTGATAATAACTTAAAGCAACAAAATACCTTCCACAGCACCAAACGGAATGCTAGTATCCTCAAGACCTGACAAAGGGTAACAAACAAGCTGTTCAGTACATCACTTTTAGCAAACAGATTTTCTATTGTATTTTCTTTCTATATTAAATTCTATTAAAATAAAAGCTTATTTTTATATGATTAAAAATTGAAAAAAATAAAATATTAATGATGTGCAAAATCAAAATTTTGTTTGTGAATTTGATATACTTTTCCATTTTCTTTCTTACTTCTTTCAAAAACCAAATATGAAAATGTAGATTCCTTGATATTTTTCTTTCCTTTCTCTGATATTTTTCGAGTTCCATGGGGCCTAAATGTAAGTAGAAAACAGAACATAGCCAAGAGAAATAACAAATTCCTAATAAGGATTTCTTTTTCCTTTTAAAAACCTTATTAAGCTTGTCATAATATTCTTAAACCCTAGTCAAAACGTTCTACAATAATACCCTTATAGACACCTAAGTCCTAACATAGCCCACAAATCCATAAAAGTATTTCTAATTTAAACAAATTAAAATTAAAAAGTTATGTCAAACATTCGCTTGAATGTCAAACCATTCTGTTCTCTTACTTGCAAAAATTTTTAAAAAAAAAATTCAGGAATTTAATTTCTTCCATCATTTTCCTTCCTTTTCTCAGAAACCAAACTGGGAACAAAAAACAAAATGCGATTTCCCTCTCAAGACCTAACATTACAGACCGCAAACTCAAATTTCTCCATTCAGTCAAAACAAACAAAACCAGAAACAGAATTCAAATGTCAAGAATACCAATTAATCTTTGATTTACCTTTATCAGCGAATTGAATATAAGAATCCACCTTGGAAGGGGCGGGGCTCTTGTACGGAGCAGCATTCTTACTCCTCTCCCGCAGCAACTCCTCAAGCTCCTTGTAATACAACATCTTCGCCGAACCACTCCCCCTATCCTGCTGCTTCACCTTCTTGAACTCTTTCAACAGATTCCTCCACTTGTCCGTACACATAGTGGGGGAGCGATCGAAGCCCTTATCCTTCATCTTCGCCGAGATCTGCTCCCACAGGTGCTTGTTCGACTTGGAGGTGTTGAACAGGCCATCCACCTCTCGCCGAAAGCTTATGAGACTGCGAGTCTCCTCTTGAACCCAAGTCTCCGCCCGCTTCTTCGGCGCCTTCACCTCGTGGTCTTCCCCGCTGCTCTCGGCCAGTATCATTTGATGCTGCGAAAGTTGCTGCTGCTGCGGCTGCTGCTGAGGCGTTAATCCGCCATTGGTAACCACTTCTATCATCATGTCCCTACCCCCTCCCCCTCCTTCCTTGTAGAAATCGATCGGGCGGGGCTTCTCCGATAGGTACATCACTGAAGATGAAAAAAAAAAAAAAACCCCTAACTGGAAGAATCGATTCTTAGAGAGAGAGAGAGAGAGAGAGAGAATGAGAGTGAGACTGTACTGTGAAGAATCAAACAGAAGAAGACCGGGGAATTGGTTTTGATTCTCTCACGGTGAGAGGGAGGCACAGAGAGAAGGGGGAGAGAGATGCAGTGGACTATAGTGGGCTGCTTGGTCCATTCATGTTCTTCTTCTGTCCTGGGACGGGGAAGGAGGAGGTTATCGGGCCGTACACGTGGCGATGGGACCTCTCCCGTGGTTGGTGGGATGATCTCGACCGTTGATTTGGTGTACCATCTATGCACAACCAATAAAATATAGACACTTGGTCTTAGGATGCTCATTTTGCCACGTTTTCCAATCAAGAGACAAGACTCGTTTGAGAATTCAGAACAAAAAAATAGAGTTTTTTCCGTTTTATTATTAAATATAAATAAAATATAAAATAACACGGGAAAACTTTTCCCAAAGTAATGCTTACGTAATCTCGCAGCTTCGTGCTGTGAGATTTAAACTGATGGGCCGCTCTGCCTTCGATGCGTGACAAGGAGAGAACTCGTGGAAAGGTAACGCGTGGCGGTCTGGAACAAATCTTGCAGTTTGGAGTTGCGAGATTTCAAGAGAGCAGCCAGCGCGTAGGTAACGCGTGGCGCAAATCTCGCAGGACCAAACTGCGAGATTTGTCCCTGAAATCCAGTAGTGTTGTGACACGTGAAAAATCTCGCAGGATTATTCTGCGCAATTTGCTGCATAATAAATAAAAATAAACGCTAAAGTAAGAAGTGATTTAGAAATTGGAGATTTTTTTTAAAGTTAAATTCTAGTTGGCGGGTTCAAAAATAAATTTTATTGAAGTAAAAAAAACTCGACCCGAGTTTTGTCTGTAATAATGATACAATTTTTTTAAAGAATACTATATAATATATATATATATATAAATTTCTCAATATAATATATGAATTAATTGAAGGTACTCTTTAAAAATTCATGGGTACTTAATCAATTTAAGATTAGGAGTTTAAATTAATGGACTCTTTTCTTGTTTAAAGTGTAACAGTCAAAACATTTTTCTTGTTTATTATTTCTATTTAAAATTTTTTAATTTTCAAGGGCATAAAACTTGTGTCATGTGTGAAATGAATAGACAAGCTCTTCTAAACTATGTTCAAATGGAACAACATTGTACCACAGTTGTACTGATTTATAATTAATTAAAAAATGTTAACTAATTAAGTCAGGTTCAAAAATTATTTTATTAGTGAATTATATTGGGATTGATAAAAAATAATCAATTATTAGATGCATGTGGACTATTGCGTAGAAACAATTTTAATAGAAATTCAATTCACAACCACCGAGTCATCAAGGATGGGACTGTTAAAAAATATTTGAAAATTGATTTTAAATATAATTAAAGCGTGACATAATAATTTCTTACATGTAGTGGTAAATCAAGTTAGAATTTTTTGAACGATGGAGGGGAAGAGATTGGGACAAAATTATTAAGTTTTATATTTGTGAGATGTCTTTTTATAGAATAATATTATAAGACCCAACAAAACAAAATACTAATCTATTGGAATTTAACTGAGAAATGATTAAAATTATACAAAAATTACCTTAGGATACTATCATATGTGTAGGTAGATTATTCTTATTTAATTTATTATTTTAAGATAAGTTATAAAATTGTTTTATTAAAAATTTAAATTTGAAATTTATTTATTAAAACTCGATTACAGTTAAATACAAATAAATAGTCTTAAACACCTATGATACTAGTTTTCACGCACACTTAAATGTTTAATTTGTTTTCATAGTCTTGGAAAATTATACGAAAATTAGTTTAAAAAAAATTCAAGCTATCTTTTTTTATTACGCAAGTAATCTTGCTTTGACTGCCCACGACAGTAAATACACCGCCAAGAGTAAAATCCATTAACCAAATACCATACAAATTTTAGCGATACGAATTTTGCAGTAAAAGACAATTCAATTTAAGAAATTAACTTAACTAGGTATGCAAATTTTAGCAATACGAATTGTGTCATTTTTTATATTTGGCAGTATTGAATTCTTTAGAGTTACGAATTATTAAATGATATATACAAAAGAATAAAAAAAATAATCAATTATATACAAATGAAATCAAAACAATCAATGATATACATACAATGAAAATGCAATTAAAATAATGCTAAACTACTACTTGCCGCAACGAGGTCGTCTCCGGGGCTGTGGTGGCTGCCGTCTGCGTCTACCCTCTCCCTGCTAGTCAGCATCATGAGGTGTCATGTCCCGTCGTCCTGGATGTGGATCGTCTCCCCCAAGAGGTGTTGCATAATCATCATCATCCATGCGGAGCGCACGTGGTGAGAACTGATACGATGTCTCGGGACAAGAACGAGGCGGCATAGGGGGTGCATCGACCTCCACCCCATCGAAAAGAACGTCCAATAAAAATGACATCGATGGGGTAGCAGCAGAGTTGGATGGGGCATCAGTTGGTCTGCTCTACGGTCTGGCAATATCAGCTGTAATGGAAGGCGCATAAGGCGCTGACGAGCTGAACACGTACTCTGCCTGTACGACTGGTGGGGAGGACATGGGAGTCCCTGGACGACTAGAGGAGGCATGTCGTCCTCCTCGTATTGGAGCTGGTTGACCTCCTCGTGCTAGTACATCAAGTCGACCTCCTCGTTTTGGGATCCGTCGAGCGTCCTCGTGAACGAGGTCCAGTGCAGCACTCATCAATCGGTGGATCGCAGGATCCGACAAGATCTAGTCTGCCTCAATGACTATGTCAGCCTGTAGGATATGAACATATTTTATGAACGCATTCAAATCGAAACGTATATATCATAAAATGAGTTGTGCATTAGTCTTCTTACGAAGCTCAAATATACAGTAGCAGTCCTGTCGATGAAGCGACGTGTGATAAACCTATACCAAGTGAAGTATGGGTCATCTAGACGCATCGGACCATGCTCCGCCACTCCTCCTATGATGTAGTCTCGCCGATGCTCCCACGCTGTGACGAATATTGCGTGCGTACTTGACCAGTCTGTGACCCCTCGACCACGTCCATCCATGCTGTGGAGGTCGTCCCCAACAATATCTACCCCCGACGTCATAAATCGGGCGGGAATAACCTGTCGAAACCCGAACTGTCGCATGACTCGATCGGGGAGATACCACTCAATAATATGAAAGCATATGAGTGGCACTCAAGCTACCCACAGGTCCCTCCCGTCTGCATAGTCAGGCAGCAGGTTGGCTAAAATCTCTTCTGTGTAGGGCATCCATAAAAACTGCACTTAGATAAAACCAAAAGATAAGCGGACTATAAATAACTGAAAGAAAGAAGGAATATCATGCTATACTTTTACTGATTTATACCTCATGCTCCCGGTGCATGTCCAACTTGAACCTGTACCAGGGCAATGTGTGAAGTACAACCATCAATGCCCTCAAGTCGTCCCTCCATTTGTATAAGATGAAACGTAAGTTCCCAAATGCAAGACTACTATGTATTACGAATTAGTATTCGTAATAGTTATAGAGTGAATGAGAAGGGATAGATAAAATTTGTACTAACCGGTATGCAAGTGGTAGAAGATCAACCGAACGACCGTCCTGACCCCTCTTAATCTGCAAGAAACCTCGCCGCGTCAGCGCGAAGGAAGGAAATCTCTCTCAGGCCCAAACCTGGAGTAGGCGAAGGGGGCCCGCAATCTATGTCTTCGAGTGGTGCACGGCACGACACATCTCCCTATACAACCACGCCAAAGTGGTGAACCCCCAACTGTACGAGTGACACGCTCCGAAGTCCTCAAGTAGTGGAAGGAACATCAGATACGCATAGCTGCCGGAAACATCAGAGAAGATCACCCCACAAATCAAACGCAACAAGTGGGCTCGGTGTGGCATGCTATCGTTTGTGCATCTGTATCTGTCTGGAGCTCACAAAACGCATCCCCCTCGAGGAACCGCATACGGATGCGTGCACCAACCAACTCGCTGTCAGGCGGAACGAAGCCTAACAAACGTTCGCACATAGTACGCAGGGCAAGTCAACCCTGACAGTCTGTAGGTCCCTCCACTGGTCCGGTAGTGCGACCGGTGACAACTCGCCCATCAATCGGCAACCTGAACAAAATAGTGACGTCCTGTAATGTGACGATGGACTCGCCATGAGGTAGGTGGAACGTGTGCGTCTCAGGTCTCCATCGCTCCACCAATGCTGTGACGAGATGCCAATCAGGCTGGATATGAGCAATCCAATAAATGCCATAAAACCCTGTATCGTGTATCAGCTGGACGATGTGGGGGTCTGCCTCTAACCAATGCTCCACAAACTGCATGCCCCCTCGGCAGAACAGGGGGTCCGCATGCTCATCAGCCCACGCTCGGCTGGCCCTGTGATCATCGCCCATCATCAAGACGCTCGTATCAGACGGCCCTGGATCAATCCTGTAAAATGCATCCTCGCATCAAAATAATTATATACAAAAAAAGAAGGGTGTGAATGAGTCACAAACTGCATACGAAATCAACGCGACGGTCCAGCTGCATCGCCGGGTTGGGTCATTCTTGGACACCTTGTGCGATTATGTCCTTCTTGATGACATATACTACACGTGCTCCTCTTCCTACCTTCCCTAACGTCCATCTCATTGTGTATACGGGAGCTCCTAGGATAACCTTTTTGTCGAGCATACGCTGGATTTGCCTGTATAGTCGGCAACGACGATGCTGGCCAGTACGCCTCGTGCATAATCGGTTGAAAATCCACCGCATATGTTGCATAGTATTCAGCGATGCTCCAACAAGGCTCAACGTACTGCATAGCGTTCATTCGTGTCTCCGCACATGCAGCAAGAAGGTGGGAACATGGAAAGTGCAATTGTTGCCACTTCCCACACAAGCATACGTGCAAATCTTGAATGCGCAGGGTTTGCACGTTGTTTCCTTTATGAGGTCCCAACTGCGCAGTCGTGATGCTAAAAGTACCTCTAGACCGGTTGAACGTCGTCACGCGATGTCCGGTCGCCTTCAGCTTCTTCTTCCCATCGCAAGCAATATATGAGGAGTTAATGCGTTTCCTCATGATATTGCGTTACGAGCAGCCTCCCGTTGGCTGTTGAAATAATGTGCAATGTGATAAAATGTCAATTGCACAAGGGCAGTGATTGGGAGGCTACGAGCGCCCTTAAGGATGGCGTTGAAACATTCGATGAGGTTTGTCGTCATGTTCCCATACCTTTTGCCACCGTCGTGGCACTGAGTCCACATATGAGGAGGGATTTGATCAAAGAACGTCTTCGCGGGTTCCCCACCCTCATCGAAGATCCTCTCCGCCCACATGTTGAACTTTCTGACCTGATGCTCCCTTCCCGCTCGCTCAGCCATTCGCTTAAGATTGACACTGTGCACTTTTGTGCTAAAGTTGCTTACCACGTGTCGAAGGCAGAATCGGTGGTGCGCACATGGTGGCTACCAATCGGGATTGTGAGACACTGCAGCGAGGATCCTTGGATGCCTATTTGATATAAGGCAAATGTCGTCCCTGTCGGTAATGGAACGAAGACAACACAAAAACCAATTCCATGTGTCAAAACTTTCCTCTTGCACAATAGCGAATGCAAGGGGAAATATTTTCCTGTTCGCATCTGAGCACGTCACAATAAGGAGTTTTCACTTGTACTAATTGTACAAGTGTGTCCTATCTATACATATCACAGGAGGATAGTGGGGAAAACCCTGAATAGATCATGTGAACGCCCAAAAGACTGATACAAATGTTACGGTCTGATCGCTGCCTGCTATAGGGTTCCACCTCCACTTGACGACGGTACCAGGATTATAAGAGCACATTGCTTCCATCCACCAAGGCAAAGTCTGATAAGACTTCTCCCAATCGCCGAATACTTGGGCAATTGCCTTTTGTTTGCCCAACCAAATCTTCTTATATTAGATGGAATAGCCGAAATGACGATTTATGAATTCTTTCAATGTGGCAATCGAGGTCGACGCATCACCCCTTATCCTATTCACAATCTCCTTAGCAATGAGGGACGACGTGATTTGGCTATGGTCTTGCGAGAGGAGTTCATTTAAGCATGTGTGCGGACCACCATATTGAGTGATTTTGAAAAATCGGTGTTTCTGACGATACATCACACGCAGTCTCCAACTGCATTCAGAGTTCTTACACCTAACAACCCATAACAATGGGGTCGACTGCAGGACGTGGAAGTCATGGTGCGTTCGAGCGTGTTATATTCGCACAGCAGCTATCAATTGATCTTTCAACCCAAACATCCCTGTACTCAGTTCTGATGATTCATCCCAACGAGTTACCCGTATAGGAAGCTCGTCACCATGGGACAAATCTGCAGCATCTACGTCAATTACACCATATATAGGAGGTTCGTCCATGAAATCAGTCGTATACGTCGCATCGTTCGATTCATGGGGGGGTGGGTCAACATCATCGGGGAACTCGTTCGTCCCTTCACCAATTTCCTCCTCGTATATGTCATCTCGTAAATGAACATCATTCGTGATGTTCATCCCCTCGTCTAGCACGTTGTTCGCTAATGCGAACAACGATCCTGGTTGTTCTGCTGAAACTTCTTCGCATACACCATGATAATTCGTGTCAATAGTAGGTCATTCGTATGTCTGTGGCTCGAACGACGATCCTGGACATTCGTTCATATCGACAACAAGCATCTCACCAACAACTGGATCTGCTTCCTCCGCTTCAACCAAGTGCTCAATAGACGTTCCCGGCTGCCCATCTGCGGCGACACCCATGTGAGGAATGTTTTCGACATATAGTTGCACAATTAAATATGTCGTCCCTACGCAGTGTGCATCCAACACCATACGCAAACTGTAATCATCAATTATGGGAACAACCTCATAGAAGATTGTATCATGATGCCCCATAATCAGGTATCTTACGGTTACCCGCAATGCATATTGATTTGGATCAATATGCAAGTACTTGTATATATTCGTATGCAATTTAGTTAATTTACACCTATGGTCAATTCGAATAGGTCGAACTGGCGGAATACTATAACTAACACTAGTTTGTCTGGTTATAATGTTACCTCCCATGTACAATAATACCGGAAGCGGAATACTACTTGAACTTCCTGCCATCTAAATCGACGCTTGGGAAATATAAAAGACCTACGCAAAACAAAAATTTTATGTATAAGTGATATGTTAAGTGAATAGTAAACAATAATTATTTTCACTACGTTCATGTGCATGCAATATTCTCTAAATGTTTAACTTGTCACTTTGAAAATATTCTTGCATGCAATTCTGACTTTTCTACGAAAAGTCGTACCAAAATTTTGGCAGCATGCCGGGTGTAATTTGAACATTTACCAATTTTTACAATGACCCTGAAACGTTTGCAGACAATATAATAATATAGTTTAAGCATGCGAAAACCTATGATATCTATCAGCATGCAATTCACATCACTGCATCAGCCATGCAGGAGGCATTTAAATTCGCGTTTAAAAAAAAAAAGACTTAATCACTTGATAACAACGTATTTTTTATACTTATAATAAAAGTGAGTATCCTAATACTACTTGTATGAGAAAATGTTTGACAAAGTAGTGATGATGAAAAAAAAAATCATGTCTTTGAAAATATGAACCACAAAAATTGAAACATTACTTTTTTTTTTACGAACCCTAGCTAATATTTTGAAGTAACACAACGGTAATATTTCTTTTACAACATATTTTTCTACATTAATGGATTAGTTAATTATGAGTTTGGTTAAATAACAATAAACATAAAATGATAAGATCTAAAACAATATGGATTAGTTGATTATGAGTTAGGTCAAATAACAATAAAGTTAAGCATAAGAGTAGTTAATAAATTTTAGATATCAAATTATTACATTTTGACTATAAGCAATTGCATACATATCAAATTCTAAATAATTGAGTGTAATCATAGTTTAATAAAAAATAATTACAACCACTTTTGGGCATCAAAATTTTTAAAACTTCTTACAAGTTCCATGGTTTCATCATCATTAAACTCTACATCATTTTTATTACTTCTCATTACTCTAATGTCATTTGATGCTATTCGAAATTTTGAATTAGACACAAAATTTTCCACTCCCTATTTTTAAATATATATTTTCTTTTTTGCGTTTTGCATTCTTGTATTTTTTATTGTTTATGAAAATTTTCAATTTTCTTTTTACCAAATTCGTTTGCAGCAAGCAACGACTTTAGGCTAGCTAGAGGCATCATCATCCCCATCAAACCAATAGATCATTATTTCATATCCTAAAATTTTGCAAAATGATTTTCGAAGCTCCAATTTGCTTACTAGATATAATATATAATATCCAAAGATTAATTAATTTGAAGCCATGAGATTCTAATTTTTAGGAGTAGTTCTTATAATGGATGCATTCAAGTGGAATAATTATTAGCAAGACAGTATTTTTCAAAAGAATATTCATAAATCACTTAGCAAAAATCCCTAACTTTGAAATTATGCCTAAAAATATTAAAACAAAATGTGCACGAATTAAGGTTGTGTTTAGTGTTTAAGCTATTTGAGGTTTTTAATTTAAATTTGTATAAATTTGAATAAAATTTAAGGCAAAACATACAATCTGCAATCCAAGTTTTCAAATGTGAAACAATGTAATTTACTGCAACATTGAAATTAAACAATTAAATTCGACAAGTAAATATAAATATATTAATAATAAAGAAACAAGAAATTTCATTCTAGGAACAAATTAATACATTATTCAAAACAATCGTTCTTAAATTTTTTCTTAGTATTATGTATGTCAGGTAAATTTAACAAGCAAGCAAAACATGAAAATAAAATTATAAAATTTTAAATCAATTAAAACTAACCTTCCTCTAGATGCAGCAACGAACCCAAATAATCCAACGAACCCAAATAATCCAACTCAAAACAGAAAATTTATTAATAAGTAAAATAATAAATTCACGTTTTTGCTAAATAAAAAAAAAAACCTACCCCATCTTCTCCCTTAAATAGCCTCGCCTTCGCCCGAACGGTCACCTGCCAGCTCGAATGGTAACCTGCAAGCTCCAATGGTCCTCTCTGCAAGCTCTTTCTCCTCTGCGATAGTCTTCTGAGAGCTCGGGGAGGTTTTGAGCAGACGAAGCAAATCTCGTAGGATAGTCCTGCGAGATTTACCACGTGTCACAACGCGAATAGATTTCAGGGGTAAATCTCGCAGTTTGGTCTTGCGAGATTTACCATGTGTCACAACGCGAATGGATTTCAGGGGCAAATCTCGCAGCTTGGTCCTGCGAGATTTACCACGTGTCACCTTCCCGCTGGCTGCTCTCTTGAAATCTTGCAACTCCAAACTGCGAGATTTGCTCCAGCCTCGCCACGTGTCACCTTCCCGCTGTTGCTCTCGTTGCCACGCGTCAAAGGCAGAGCGGCCCATCAGTTTAAATCTCGTAGCATGAAGTTGCGAGATTACGTGAGCATTACTTTGGGAAATTTTTTCCCAATCAGAGTGTTATTTTATATTTTATTTATATTTAATAATAAAACGGGAAAAAACTCACAAAAAATGAATTTAGACGCAAAAAAACTGAATATTACAAAACTAATACGTAAAAATATAATCATAATTTTATTTTATTTTTACGTAGCAAATATTAAATGATGATTTTTAAATTAAGAAAAACTATGAAAAAATTAAAGGTTCAATGTATTTTCTCTATGTGTAAATATTATAATAATAAAAAAAATTCAAATATTATTAAAATTTTTAAAAAATAAAAAATTAGGAAAGTAAATTTTGGTTATCTTTTATCATATATTTTGTTTTTTTGACAATTAATTATGAAAAGCTTAATTCAATATATTTCTTATTTTACTAATATTTTTTAAACTTTAATTTTTAGGTCGAGAAAAAAGAAACTAGGAGTAAAACAATTTGTATTTTCCACTCAATTGTGAAGAAATTGAAAAAGGTAGTTTATCATCTATTAATTTTAACTAATTATTTAATTAATTCAATAAAATTTTAAAAAACAATTGGTGGAAGTGCAAATATTTTTTAATTGAACTTTATACTAGTCCAAAATGGTTATGAACTTGTAATAATTGGTGTTAAACAAGTTAAGACAAATTCAAAGGGACCATCCATAATTACATGAGTTGTAAAACTAAATCAAGTTGTAAAAAAAATTCATTAACATAATACTTGATAGTATAAATTTCAAGATTTTGATTTGAATTTGTTTAAATTTTAACAAAACGTAATAGAAAATTTTGACTAAGTTTTTTCTAAATTCACACAAATTCAAATTTAAATCCTAAAATTTATACTCCCAAACACTACTAAAAACACGCAAATCCAATTGGCTTTGAGTCAATTTTATATTGAGTTTATTCCAAAACGCGCAAATCTAAATCTACATCTACTCTCAAACACTATCAAAAAGTTTTTAGTTCCTGACAAAATTCAACGCATCCATATATAGTGAAGGACTACTAGTGAAGAATATGCAATTACAAACTGAAAAAGCAATACACTTATAATAAGGTTAGACTAAATCTATAACTAGTTTGAACTAAATTTATCGTGAAAAATTAAAGGAAGAAGAATATAAAAAAAAAACTCTGTTTAAAATTATATTTTTTTACAACAATTTACAATCCCTATTTATACTTGTAATTGGAGAACAATGGAATAAATACAAAATTAATCCTAAATTAATTTCCACGCTCCTGAAAAAAATATAAAATTAATCCTAAATTAATTTTCACACTCCTTTCTATAATAAGGAGATTTGCTGACTTTTTTCAAATAGAAATATCACGTAACTGGGGCCTCATGTTTGCTCATTGATTTGTGGCCTTCCTCAACACTCCCCCACAAGTTGGCGTGGATATTTATAACACCCAACTTGCAGAGTAGGTAGTTAAATTGTGCAACTCCAAGAGTTTTGGTAAATAAATCAACGGGTTGTTGGCTTGTGTGCATATGGATTGTTTGAATGATCCCATTTTGGAATTTTTCTCGAACTACATGACAATCTATCTCGATATACTTGGTTTGTTCATGAAACACTGGATTTGAGGTTATATGTATAGCAGCTTTGTTATCACAGTACAGTCTGATTGGTTGAGAATATATTACTGCAAGATTTGAGAGTAAAAATTTTAACCAAGTGACCTCACAGCATGTCAAGGCCATAGATCTATACTCTGCTTCAGCTAAGGAGCAAGAAACTGTTGTTTGGTTCTTGGTATTCCAGGAAATGAGTGATTTTCTGAGCGGGATGCAATACCCGACGACTGATCATCTAGTGTCCCTACAGTATGCCCAATCTGTATTACAGCATGCATGGAGTTGAATTTCACTAGAAGCCAACAAGAAAAGCCCTTGTCCTGGAGATTTCTTAATGTACTACAAGTGTAACGACCCAGCCCTTCATATGGACCCAGGTGTCACTCACTCTTACATAATACTTGTACCTGTTCATGATACATAGACAACCCACCCTAAATAGGAACCTACGGGTGTAAACCATACATAATTACAATGTAAATGTTGCGGAAAAGCATAAACATTCATTGGGATTTCTACTAGACTTATACCAGAGCTTACTAATACATCCACAAATACATAAATCCTGTTATTACAATCCTCTTGAAAGAACCTTCATCTAAGTTTAATACATCTTACGTAAGCTAAACCAAAAATACGATCTCCCTAGTCCCTTTTGCTACTAGGAATGACGTACTAATGGACTTGAAAACAAAGGTTGTATGATAGGGTGAGACACCTCTCAATAAGGAATAAAGTGTTACAACAGTGTGTGACTGCATATATGCACATTTTCATACAAACTCATACGTTTGAAATATTTGTTTATAATACTCCAACATATAACATTTATCTGCACATCAAGTATTTAAATTATGCATATGATTATTAGAACACCTCCAGCTTGGTATGACAATTTTCCTGTTTACCCCGTGGCACGAGTTGTGCACTGATTGCCTCTGACAGTGTCCTGTTCGTGCAGACAAAGCCGAGCATCTTTTATAGTCTGACAGCACCCTGGTTTATTTTTACCAGCTCCTTACTAATTCCTTGCAGGTCGACCATCTAACATACCCATACTGATTTCTCATGTATGGTTGCACTGTACTGCCAGCATCGGTACCTAGCCCTAGGAGTTTATTTCAACCCCCGAACTGGAGTATTTTTCAACCCCTTTTACTGAAGTTTCTTTCAACTTCTTTTGGTTACAAGCTGTGGTTCTAGTATCATATATACAATTTATAGCAAAATATAGTAACTTGTGCAATTCTAGTATTTTCACAATTTCAGATAATCACATTGGGTTCAAACCGGTGCCTTTCCACTCAGTTTACCCTTTTTTGTTTATTGATACAGTTCGGTGTATCACCGGCCTCTATTTTTCACATACTCAGTATAACAAATTGGAACTCCGTTCCCATAATCTATATCAATAGTATAGAAAATTCATACATTTCCATTTCAACATATATCACACGAGTTCAGTTCAAAAAGCCGCTAAATGATATAAATCCAGTAAACATCATTTGAAAAGAAAAGTAAAGGATTCAAGCATCTCCTATTACAATACAAATGCAAGTAAGTAATTTTCGTAAAATTTGGAGATCATACGCCAAAATCCTCGTTTTTACCAAAATCGTAAAATCGTAAAAGCCGGCATTTCTACTCGGTAGAATTTAGCAAATAAGCTGTTAAATCATACATATAAATATAAACCAGCTTTTTTGTGGTTTAGTTTTCCAAAAATGTTGTTGTAGTCCAATTCCCCTTACATTAAACTTGAAACGAAACTTCGTACGAAACTAATCCAAACCGACAACCCGGGATCTTCAAAACCTAAAAACCACAGAATATAACCTTACTATATTTTCTACTACTATCCAAATATCCAATCAAGATTAAGATCAGATCCTAACATTGATTTTTGAGAAAACTCAAAAATCTCCGAAATAACGATCCGATCCGCTAAAGTTGTAAAACATCTTTGTAAGAACCCGAACCGTGATATATGGGTTTATTATGTAAAAGAGGGGTAAAAATGGAATTTTACAATTCGTCGACAAGGCCACAATTTGTCGACGAAGCTAGTGAAGAACTCGTCGACGAAATTCAGAAGCTCGTGGACGAGTGAATATCGAGAGGCTCAGGAAAATGGAAATATCTGGTTCATCAATGAGGCCATCGTTTCATCGATGAATCTTGTGAAGATTTCATCGACGAGGATCCCAATTCGTCGACGAATCTACTCGGGTCAAAGGCTTATAAACGATATTTTTGGGTTTCTTCATTGCTAAGTTTTGGAAATCCTCTCTCTCTCTCTCTCTAGATTTCGAAGCTCTCTCTCTCTCTCTCTCTCTCTCTCTCTCTCTCTCTCTCCTTGATTTCTTCGCCGTTTGTCTCTTGAATCGCAAATCCAAAGTTACTGCAAGGATCAGTGAAGGGTTCTCTACGTTTCTAGCGGATCGAAATCTCATTTCGAGCAATTTCGGGTTTCGAGCCGAAATCGAGGTAAGGTTCGATTTTTGTTTCTAATTCAATATATGTGTAGTAGTATGGATTGTAAGCTTGTGTACTGTGGTTTGTAGGTTTTGGAGTCTCAATTTGTAGTTTTGGGGACCGTAGAGTTAGTAGTTGGATTTCGGGTTAAGGTAGGGGGATTCTGTTTATATCAGTTCATTTTCGAAATCAAGATCGGTAAGATTGTAAGCTACGATCATGTGCATGTTTTGGTTACTTATTTGGGGAAATCTATCGAATTAAAATGCGAAATTTTTTGGGTTACAGTTTTCGGGAAAATTGGGGATTTTGGGTATCATCTCTATTTTGTTTGGAAAACCGTTTGTCTTGTTTAAACTGTATTATTAAGGTGACCGTAATCCATATTTGCATAAACTGTATACTTGAAATTGTAAATGATATGATTTTCCATAAACCAAATAAGTGTGGTATGTATGGTTGTATGAAATTGTTCCAGATATTTGTAAAACAGCTATGTGGCGGCTAATTACCGTACGCTGAAATGTATAGGAACGTGAGTTCCAAAATGATTCCAAGGATTTGTAAAACAGCTAGGTATCGGGTAGTTATCGTGGCGAGAGTGGCTGGCTCTATATCCAGGGTGTGAAATATCATCAGTATGTTCTGGCTGGTCACCGATGGGTGTGATCTACACCGTATGTAGTAATGGATTCACAGTGGGCCTAGGTCGTCGTAGCGTAGTTTGGCACGTGGCAAAGTAATCGGGGTGAGACTAGGTGACCTTGTGTAGTTGCGTATGTAGCAATGGATTCACTATTGGGTCTGAGTCGTAGATCTTCGTAGTTGCATGTGTAGAAATGAAATCACTATGAGACTAGGTGACCTTGTGTAGTTGCGTATGTAGCAATTGATTCACTTTTGGGCCTTGATCATCGCAGCGTAGTTGCGTATGTAGAAATGTAATCGCTGTGAGATGAGGTGACCTTGTGTAGTTGCGAACTAGTGTGACGACACTGACTGTATATATGTATGTACTTATGTATTTGAGTATCGTATGAACTAGAATGGTTTTTGTGAAAATACTGGAACTGTATGGAAGTATATGAAACTGTACGAATTGTTTCAAACTGCATCGTATATATGGTGTTATGAAGTATGTAAAATGACACTGGTATGTCATACACTGATATAACCTGTTTTCTCCCTTACTGAGAGATGTCTCACCCTGAATATATATAAATGTTTTTCAGGTCCTTCGGGTAGCCGAAATTAGGATCCTAGCGTCTAGAAGCGAGGAGTGTTGTTAGCTACTTCTAGTGCCTGTTAGGTTTGAGTTTTGGTATCTAGGTTGTCGGAATGATTTTGTTGACACCTGGGGTATGTTTTGTATGTGGGAAGGTATATCTTAGCTTGTATAGACTCTGGTATGATACTGGTTATGTATAAAAGACCGCATTTCGCTGCGTATTTTGATGAGTATGGACGTATGTATGTATGTATATAGGGCATCCGTTCACCCCACAAGGTTGGACCCTCTTAGTATGTGGTATCATGTATGTTTTAATTGATACAGAGACAGGTTTGGTTACTAAATTCACACCTGGGACCCACTCGCGGGTTTGGGGCGTGACATTCTTCTTCTAATCCCCGCAGGAACTTCCATTTTTAGAAACTGGCGTTGAACGGCGAAGATCCTTAGAGTGAGAGAGAGAATTGCAGGTTAGAGAGAGAGAGAGAGAGAGAGAGAGAGAGAGAGAGAGAGAGATTTTGGGAGCAACCTTAGCCCTTAAGCAACCAAAATGGATATTTATAGGGTCTTTGACCAAATCCAACTCGTCGACGAGGCGGCGTCTTCGTTGACGAATCCAGCACACAACTCGTCGACGAAGCCATCCCTTCGTCGCCGAGCTCAAGTTTCGGATATTTCTCTGACGTGCTCTGTATTTGCTTGTCGACGAGGCTCTGAATTTCTTCGATGAGGATCTAAAGGACTTAATCGATGAACATGACCCTTCGTCGACGAACCCAGCTTATATAGGTTTGGGTCTCTATAGCAAGACTCTGTGTGCTGCATCCAAGTATGGTATACATGGCTTGTCCATAAGCTGACTTAGTACATGTACTGAATAGGCTAAGTCTGGTATTGTGACAGCCAAATAAATTAGTCTTCCAACAAGTTGTCTATATGGTGAAGGATTTGTAATGAGTTCACCTTCACTCTCGCTGAGTGCAAGGTTTTGTTTCATGGGAAAGTTGCTAGGCTTAGCTTGAAGGAAGCCAACGTCTTCTAGTATCTCAAGGGAATACTCCCTCTAGGATAGAAATATTCCCTTGGTTGAACGAGCCACTTCAATTCCCAAGAAATACTTGAGAATTTCTAGATCTTTGAGCTTGAAGTTTAGATTTTTCTTGACCGCATTAATCTTCTCCAAACTGTTTCTTGTAGTGATAATATCATCCACATATACTAAAATGGCAGTGAAATTGTTCTTATGGGATCAGACGAAAAGTAAGTAACTTGCCTTAGACTGTGAATATGTCACGCCACGAACCCCGAAATGGGACCAAGGGGTGAAAATGTAACTAATTTGTCCCTATATCTGATAAAACATCCAAAGATACAGTACAATGAATGAGGGTCCCAACCCGTGGGGTTCCCAGGCACCCTAAACACATCTAATCACAATCATATACGTAGCGGAAAAAGGTCATCTATATACACCTATGCAGTACCATACTAGAGTCTATACAAGAGCAGAACATGGCTCTATCAGAACATACAAACTGGGTGCCCAAATACATCTCAAAATGACAACCCAATAAAAATACAGTCGTAGCATTTACCCAAGCGCTAACGCAGTACACCAGCTACTACGCTCCCTACACCAGGACGCTAGTTCCGGTTACTCGAAGGACCTGTAAAAATGTACGTACAGCAGGGGTGAGACACCTCTCAGTAAGGAAGAACACAGGTTATATCGGTGTGTGGCATTTGAGCGTTATCATGATACACTACATGCATAGATCAATAGTCAAAACAATCAAAACAGTTCCAGTATTTTCACAAACCAAGAAATACAATATGGTGTCGTCATACCCTTCGGCTCGAAGCCGGACTGTCTGGTGGTATTTCACACCCTTTGGTAAAAATCGATGATATGGTGATATTTCACACCCTTTGACTCGAAGCCGGATTGTCTGGTGGTATTTCACACCCTTCGATAAAAACCAGTGATCTGGTGATATTTCACACCCTTCGGCTTGAAGGCGGCCAATCTAGTGGTATTGCGCACTCTTCGGCAAAAGCTGGATTTTCAAACCTGGACCAATTCGGAACCCCATTCCTATTTCACCAAAATACAACATATGCATGCTCATATAACCAAACAAACCACACCCATTTAGTAAGAGGTGTCTCAAGTCAAGGCACGACCATCCCAATATCACAGTATAAATCACACATATACTCGGTTTTCAACAAAACTAGGGATGCAACCCGTTGCCCCCTTTTCCCAAAACTGTAATAATGAAAAACCTATAGTTTTCCCCATTAGATCCCCCCAAATGAGTAGCCAAAACACACACAGGACCGTGGACCACAGTTCCACCGAGTCCGATTTAAAAAATAACCAATATAAACATAGTTCCCCTTACCTTATCCCCGGATAACAAATCCCGAACTCCAAGGTCCCTAAATAGCGAACCAAGTTTCAAAACCTACAAATCACAGTACAAAATATGTTCACAAGACAGTTACCTACAAAACTACCAGATCAGAATTGAAAACTGAGCCTTACTTCGATTTTTTGCCAAAACCCAAAAATCTCTGAAACAAGATTTCGATCCATAGAAACTGTAGAGAATCCTTTCACAATCCTCGTGGTAACCTCAGATTCCTGATTCCATCAACGATCGATGAAGAAATTTAGAGAGAGAGAGTAGGGAGAGGTTTAGAGAGAGAGAGATATTTGAAGTTACTTAGTGAGGAAGTAAAGGAAATTCCTATTTATAGCCCTTTGACTCGGGCAATTTCGTCGACGAAATGGTGCATTCGTCGATGAATCTTTCACTAACTTCGTCGACGAATTGGTGGCCTCGTTGACGAATCTGGGATCTCCGATTTTTCAGAGACTCCTCGGCTTCTCCTCATCGACGAGTCTCTGAATTTCGTTGATGAGAAACGCATGGCCTTCGTCGACGAAATCTGCGAAATTCCCAATTTGTCTCTCTCTTATTTATTTAAACCCATTTATCACGGTTCGGGTTCTTACAATCTCCCCTCCTTACAAAAATTTCGTCCTTGAAATTTGCCATCTCTCATTCATAAAGTCATATCCAGAATACACATAAACGAACTACCAATAATAAACTGATTACTACTATAGCGCAGTCCCATCATACACATACACATACATACCCTCACTTATGGCAAAGGAATATCGTGGTTACATATACAACAGTCTCAGAAGTTCACAATACACACACACTCTCGACGACTAACCACCTATCCTAACCCACAGTAGGATCATGTACAAGTGCTCAAAATAACTGTGGATACTTCTGGCGTATTTTCGTTTCCAGTTTCCAAGAAGCTTCCTCAATCTCGTGGTTCCGCCACAATACCTTCACTAATGGTATCTCTCTGGTACGAAGCTTCTGAACTTTATGGTCCAGAACCTGAATAGGTATCTCCTCATACGTTAAAGTATCCTCAATTTCCAAATCTTCGTAGCTGATAACATGTGAAAGATCCAACACGTACCTCTTCAACATGGACACGTGAAACACATCGTGGACCCTCGAAGTGCTAGAGGTAATGCAACTCTGTAGGCTACCGGACCCACTTGCTCAAGTACCTCGAATGGTCCGATATACCTTGGGCTCAGCTTGCCCTTCCTGCTGAATCTCATCGCCCCTTTCATCGGAGCAATATGCATAAATACCTTACCTCCCACTTCGAACTCTAAATCACAACGTCGAACGTTTACATAACTCTTCTACCGACTCTGAGCTAATCTAATCCTCTCCCGGATCAAACCCACCTTCTTAGACGCTTGTTGCATAAGTTCAGGTCTTGACACCTGACGTTCACCAACCTCATCCCAACACAAAGGAGATTGACACCTTCGACCATACAAAGCCTCGAATGGTGCCATCTCGATATTAGACTGGAAGTTGTTATTATAAGCGAACTCTATAAGTGACATAAATTGTATCCAGCTACCACCGAAGTCCAACACACACGCTCGCAGTATATCTTCCAATATCTGTATTGTCCTCTCCGACTGTCCATCAGTTTGGGGGTGGAACGCTGTACTGAAAGTAAGCTTCGTTCCCAATGCCTCCTACAAGCTCATCCAAAATCGAGAAGTAAACCTTGGATCTCAATCTGACACAATGGACACCAGTACCCCGTGCATTCTCACAATCTCGTGCACATACAACTCTGCTAGCCTACTCAAAGGATAGCTAACTTTCATCGATATGAAATGAGCAGATTTAGTCAATCTATCCACGATCACCCAAATAGTATTCTACCCATGAAGTGCTGGTGGCAATCCGGTCACAAAATCCATGGAAATATGCTCCTATTTCCACACCGAGATAGGCAAAGGCTGCAATGGCTCTGCCGGCCTTTGATGTTCAGCTTTCACCTGCTGACACATTAAACACTGCTCCACAAACTGAGCAATCTGCCTCTTCATACTAGACCACTAGAAGGTCTCGCGCAGGTCCCAATATATCTTTGTACTACTAGGATGTATTGTATACATAGAAAGATGCGCCTTCTCTAGAATCGTCCTCCTGATCTCATCATCGTTCGGAACACACAGTTTGGTCCCAAATCTCAACACACCTCCCTCCGAGATGTTAAACTCTATAGTCAGTCTCTGTTGTACCTTTTCCATAACCTCTGCCAACTCTGCATCACTAGCTCTCGCGGCTTTTATATGCTCAATTAAGGTCGGTTGGACCACCAAACTAGCAAGATAAGCCTGAAATACTTGAGGCTCTTATGATCAATGAAGATCTCACACTGCACACCATACAAATAGTGTCGCCAGATCTTCAGTGCATATACAATAGCAGCCAACTCTAGATCATGCGTAGGGCAATTCTTCTCATACTCTTTCAATTGCCGAGAGGCATATGCCACTACCTTACCCTGCTGCATAAGCACACATCCCAAGCCCTTCAGAGACGCGTCGCTATAAATCACAAATCCACCATCCCCCAAAGGAATGGTCAACACTGGAGCAGTAACCAGCCGGTGCTTCAACTCCTAAAAGCACTGCTCGCAATCACTGGTCCACTCAAACTGGACTCCCTTCCTGGTCAATCATGTTAGAGGTCCAGATAGTTTAGAGAAACCCTCCATGAATCGATGATAGTAACCCGCCAGTCCCAGAAAACTTCGAACCTCCTGCACATTCTTCGGCCTTACCTAGTCAACCACAACTTCAATCTTGTTAGGATCAACTGATATACCATCCCCAGTGACCACATGGCCTAAGAACGCAATCTGACTCAACTAGAATTCACATTTCTTCAATTTAGCATACAACTTCTTCTCCCGTAGAATCTATAACACTAACCTCAAATGTTCCACGTGCTCTTCCGTACTCCTTGAGTATACCAAAATGTCGTCAATAAATACCACTACGAATCGATCTAGGTACTCATGGAAAACTCTGTTCATCAAATCCATGAACACCGTCGGAGCATTTGTCAACCCAAAAGGCATGACTAAGAACTTATAGTGGCCATATCTAGTTCGGAAAGCAGTCTTCACTACATCCTCCACTCTAACCCTCACCTGATGATATCCTGACCACAAGTCGATCTTCGAAAAGACTCGCGTGCCCTGTAACTGGTCAAAGAGATCATCTATACGAGGTAAAGGATAGCGATTCTTCACAGTCACCTTGTTAATCTCACCGTAATCAATGCACATTCGCATCAACCCGTCCTTCTTCTTCACAAACAATAGTGGAGCTCCCCAAGGTGAAACACTAGGTCGAATGAATCCCCTGTCCATTAATTCCTGTAATTGCTCCTTCAACACCCAAAGTTCTGCTGGAGCCATCCAGTACGGAGCTTTAGAGATCGGTGCTTTACCGGGCAACAATTCTATCGTAAACTCCACCTCACAATCTGGAGGTAAACCGGGTAAATCATCTGGAAACACATCCAAGAATTCGCTGACTACCTAAATGTCCTCAAGTCTCAACTCATCCTGCGGCGGTTCCTTTATACAAACTAGGTACCCCTGACATCCGTCCAAGAGTAGCCTCCTTACCTGTAGTGCCGACAGAATCTGTGGCGCTGAACATCTTCCTATAGAAAGATACACTCCCAGATGGCGTAGTAACATATAACACCTCATTCATGTCTCTGGTATCAACTCCACATCATCCCACAAAATGTACAGACACAAAGGAATGGGTTGCACCCGAATCAAACAAAACAGAAGCTTTATTCGAAAGCAATAATAAGGTACCTGTCACCACGTTACCTGCATGCTCAGCGTCCGCTGGAGTAAGAGAGTATACTCTGGCCAAAGCTATATTCATCTGAACGGTTCCCCGAGGTATCTGATTGCTCCCTCAGTTCCCACTGAATGCAGGCACGTCTCGCTTTGGTGCACGACAATTACAAAACATGTGACCCGGCTGGCCATAGTTATAGCAGTTACCTCCAAATGACTGGCACTCACCCTTATGCCATTTGTGGCATCTGGCACAATGTCCACGAGTCTAGCTCCCCTGAGAATTCTGACGCTCGGCATTCTGGAAGTAACCCGAGCCCTTGCTCCTTTTCTTCCACGATCCCTGACGAGATCCTGTCTGAGAACCAGAAGGTACTATCCTCTTCCTCGATTCTTGATCCGCCTCATCCTCTTGGATACCAGTCTCTATCACCGTGGCTTTATCCACCAACATCGAGAACTCACGAATCTAAAGCATACCCACCAGTCTACGGATATCCTTCCTCAAACCCTTCTCGAACCTCCGAGTCTTTTAATACTCGCTCGAGATCATACATGGTGCAAAGCGGGACAACTCTATGTATCGAGCCGCATACCCCTGCACCGTCAAACTCCCCTGAGTCAGCGCAGAAAACTCATCTGCCTTCGCATCATGTACTGAAGCTGGGAAGTATCTATCAAAGAACACCTCCTTGAATTGGCTCCACGTCATCTCCTCAGGACCAACTCTCTGCTTCTCCAGCAGATTCACTGCAGTCCACCATCGACCCGCCTCCCCAGACAACTGGAAGGTGACATAAAAAACTCGTTGCCTATCCGTGCAGTGCAGGACCTCCAAGATCCTCTTAGTCTTCTCCACCTAATCCTTTGCTATCGTCGAGTCAGGTCCTCCAGAGAACGTCAAAGGATGCATACGTGTGAACCTCTCAATGGTGCACCCCGCAATAGTAGGAGAGCGCTCGCGTCTCCTCACACTCCGCCTGATCTCCCGTAATACCTGTCTTATCAAACCTCGAGGCACAAAAGGGGACTCATCACTTGCAGCCTCCTCGGAGCCACTTCCCAGGTCATTATCCTTGGGCTCCATTTTGCAGCACAATAGGAATTTATTAGTATTCCCTACGACACATATAGTTAACACAATGATCTACACTAATCGTGTTAACTACTCTCTGCTAGGTCTAGGTCTGTCCTATCACACCAACACGAAAGTCACTAATGATCTGCCTTACTTTTACTGGAATCGTCATCCTAGGAAAAACATGAAATACTGTCGAAAAATCCCGGTCTAGAAACCGAACAACCCCCAACCAACTCTACCCATGTCCACATCCTATACTCTGGTATGTACTCATAACTAAGCCTAACCAAGTCTACAAGATCTCGTAACCTGGTTAGCTCTGATACCAAACTATCACACCCCGAACCCGAAATGGGACCTAGGGGTGAAAATGTAACTAACCTGTCTCTGTATCTGATAAAACATCCAAAGATACAGTACAATGGATGAGGGTCCGGCCCTGTGGGGTTCCCAGGCACCCTAAACACATCCAATCACAATCATATACACAGTAGAAAAATGTCATCTATATACACATATGTAGTACCATACCAAAGTCTATACAAGAGTAGAACATGGCTCTATCAGAACGTACACACTAGGTGCCCAAATACATCTCAAAACAGCAACCCAACAAAAATATAGTCCTAGCACTTACCCAAGCGCTAACGCAGTACACTGGCCACTACGCTTCCTACACCAGGACGCTAGTTCCGGTTACTCGAAGGTTCTGTAAAAATGTACATACAATAGGGGTGAGACACCTCTCAGTAAGGAAGAACATAGGTTATATCGGTGTGTGGCATTTGAGTGTTATCATGATACACTACATGCATAGATCAATAGTCAAAACAATCAAAACAGTTCCAGTATTTTCACAAACCAAGAAATACAATATGGTGTTGTCACACCCTTCGGCTCGAAAGCCGGACTGTTTGGTGGTCTTTCACACCTTCGGTAAAAATCGATGATCTGGTGATATTTCACACCCTTCGACTCAAAGCCGAATTGTCTGGTGGTATTTCAAACCCTTCGATAAAAACCAGTGATCTGGTGATATTTCACACCCTTTGGCTCGAAGTCAGCCAATCAAGTGGTATTGCGCACTCTTCGGCAAAAGCCGGATTTTTAAACCTGGAACAATTCGGAACCCCGTTCCTATTTCACCAAAATACAACATATGCATGCTCATATAACCAAAAAAACCACACCCATTTGGTAATCTAAATCATGATTTTCCAAACAAATACAGTTTAAACAAGTCAAGGCACGATCATCCCAATATCACAGTATAAATCACACATATACTCGGTTTTCAACAAAACTAGGGATGCAGCCCGTCACCCCCTTTTCCCAAAAATGTAATAATGAAAAACCCATAGTTTTCCCTATTAGATCCCCCCAAATGAGTATCCAAAACACACACAGGACCGTGGACCACAGTTCCACCGAGTCCGATTTAAAAAATAACCAATATAAACATAGTTCCCCTTACCTTATCCCCGGGTAACAAATCCCAAACTCCAAGGTCCCTAAACAGTGAACTGAGTTCCAAAACCTACAAATCACAGTACAGAATATACTCACAAGACAGTTACTTACAAAACTATAGGATTAGAATTGAAAACCGAGTCTTACCTCGATTTTTCGCCAAAACCTGAAAATCTCTGAAACGAGATTCTGATTTGTAGAAACTGTAGAGAATCCTTCCACGATCCTCATGGTAACCACAGATTCCTGATTCCATCAACGATCGGTGAAGAAATCTAGAGAGAGTAGGGAGCGATTTAGAGAGAGAGAGAGAGAGAGAGAGAGAGAGATATTTGAAGTTACTTAGTGAGGAAGTAAAGGAAATTCCTATTTATAGCCCTTTGACTCGGACAATTTCATTGACGAAATGGTGCCTTCGTCGATGAATCTTTCACTAACTTCGTCGACGAATTGGTGGCATCCTGAATCTGGGATCTCCGATTTTTTCGAGACTCCTCGACTTCTCCTCGTCGACGAGTCTCTAAATTTCATCGACGAGAAATCCATGACCTTCGTCGACGAAATCTGCCAAATTCCCAATTTGTCCCTCTCTTATTTATTTAAACGCATTTATCACGGTTCGGGTTCTTACAGAATATCCTACATCAATAATGGTGGATGAGAGCTTCACATACCATTTCCTCGAGACTTATTTAAGGCCATAGAGAGACTTAATGAGCTTGCATACTCTAGTCTCCCCCTTTCTTCTGAATCCCGGTGGAAGCTGCAAGTATACTTCTTCTTCTAGATCTCCATAGAGAAAAGCATTGTTTACATCAAACTGATGAAGATGCCAGTTATGCAGAGAAGCAAGTGCTAGAATGGTGCGAACGGTGGTCATATTGGCAATTGGAGCAAATGTCTCGATGTAGTCAATGCCTTTTTATTGACTGTAACTGTAACAACCTACTTAATTTCCATACATTTTTTTTTTCTAAAATAATACAAAACCAATATGATAAATCCATCATATCATAATCAACCTGAACCCGTGGGTATCAGGGATACATTAGAAACACAATACGGAAGCCTAAGCAGCAGGAAACGTAAAATCATAATACCATAAACACAAAACCATCTATCTCAACACCAGAGTTACTACATCCATTGTATTTAGGTATATACATCCCAAAAAGAAAGTCCTAGGGACATTTCCCACAAAAATCCATCTGTCCCCACCAAAACTTACCCTTTAAAGAGGGCAGATCAACAGTACTATCTTAGCAGAGCTTTATCCGCTCTCCTATCAAGGGCTCCTGAAATGTTCATATAATTCAGGGTGAGACACCTCTCAGTAAGGGAAAATAAATTAATACTAGTATGTGGCAACATGAGTATTCCGTGTTATACATAAACCATACAGAAACATATTTAGTAAACTGTTATGTTATATCTAGGAAAACATATATCATCATAACATGGCAGAACATATTGCATTTTCATAAACATAATTCATCTCATATAATAATAATATAAAAACAACCCTGGTAGGTTAGCTGGCTGTTGTCATGTATTACTCCCATATGACTGGGTTGTGTGGCCCGAAGGCGGGACCTAACAATGATTAGCTGACCACTGTCAAGTCAAAAGTACAATTTGTAAGTCCAATGGGTCTGCCATACCTGGTCTGTACACCAGGGGCGCTCACACTTCTTAAAACCACATCGACTATCCATCCTCACGCTACTCCGTATAGCAGCATTAACGCAATATCATGATGATCACAAACACATAACAGCGGTACCGTGCAAGTGCTAGCATAAACTAAGTCAACCAGGTTCTAATAACATATAACATATAATCAAACTGTGATACATGGATATTTCATACTATTAATTATCAAATCAATATCATTACATCAATTTGCATATTTATATACATCATGAAAATCATCGGCCCATACTCCGGCATTTCATATTTTAACATAGCTCGGCCTGTACGCCGGTAAATCATTTCCATAGTTTAGCCTGTACACCGGCAAAACATATCCATAGCACGGCCTGTATGCTGGCAAAACATATTCATAGCACGGCCCATACGCCGAAAAAACATTTCCATAGCACGACCCGTACGTCAGCAAATCATATAAAATTCTCAGCCTGTACGCCGGTTTTTCATAATAAAAATCCATATCTTTATCATATTTCCAGAAAACAGTATTTCATCGATCATGTGAGTGGTATCAGAGGTGTTGACGTGGCTGATATATGATTGTTTAATATTGTTTATATAAAAAAAATGGTATGAAAATTGGGGCGTCATAGGGAGTCTTTTTAAGGCTTACTCAATATTTTGCTCCTTGTTTGTCATCATAAAAAAGGGGGAGATTGTTGGCCTTATAAGACTTAAAATCTTGTTTTAATGATAACAAATTAGAAGAACTTAACATATTTGGTTAAGTGATGATATTTCAGGACTTGAGTATATGAATACAAGGTCAAGTGCTCACAGGGATGACAAAGAATTTAAGTGATGATAAATTCTTTTGAGCTTCAATTTCATTTCATATTGATATTTACTTTGAAGTATATTAGTGATTTCAATTGTACTAACCAGTTCTATGTGGGAGCATCTATTGTACACAAAGAATTTGTTCTTGTCTTGTAGTTTCTTTGACAGTCTAGGTTGTTGGATCATTGTGCCGAGCGTGGGGTATCGCTTGGAGAGACATGCTCTAACCTATTGAATGAGTGACCAAGCATGGGGTATCACTTGGAGAGGGGGTTCCACCTTGAAGGAGGGATTGTAACGATTTGTTATGTCCGGAAAGGAACAGTATAGTGGAATCCTTAGGTGGTATTAGCCTAAGGCGAGGACGTAGGCTGGAGATAAGTCGAATCTCGTAAAAAACGTGGTGTCACTCTCTTCCCTTACTCTCTTTAAATTTCAGCATATATTAATTGCATGGTTGAATTTTAATTTTTGATCATAAACACTGCGTGGATTGGATATTAAATAAACTAAAGATTAATTTGATTTTGCAGAAACTGAAAGGGAGTACGTTGGTTGATCAATATAAATTGCGGGAACCTTAAAGGGAGTACGTTGATTGGTTAACGCCCAAGTCTAATTAACTGAAAGTTTATTTAAAGTCTGAATTTTTGGAAAATTGTTGAATGTTTGAGTTGTGGTTTACATTGAGAAAAGGTCCATGAATACAAGGCTTATTATTAGCAAACATTCATTCTCAAACTCAACTTTGAATTACTTAAGTGCTGAAACTTGGAAGCATTGTTGAGTTTGTGTTATTGTGAATCTTATCTTGATTACTTTGATTGAATTGGTTTGTTGGATAATTGCTGAAAGAATTCTTGACAAATCCATAAAGCATTCAAAGTAAGTATACTCATTCATTAAGGTTAATAACTAATTTCATATTCCGCTGTACTTATTATTGTTAATAAATTTTACATGTATAATTGTTAAAACTAAAGAGGATTGAGAAAGAGTTTAATAAAAAAGATTTAAAGAAAATTTTAAAATTCCAATTCACCTCCCTCTTGGAACTACACCTTAGTTTTCACTTTTGAAACCACAACTAGTTTAAATCACTTTTACAACTTCCTTTTCTTAGCTTTGCATATCATAATTAGATTCCTAACTTAATGTATTTAAGTTCTACCAAAGCATCCTATTCACCTCGATAGAGTCGGTAGATCTTGGATAGGTTGAAGAAGTTGAGATTGTGAAACCACAATTATCTTGAACAATCTTTTCAACTTTCTCAAATTAGGTTTGTAACTTCTCCTCCTATTTAGATTTCACTAAAGTCCCAATTAAATACAAGGGATAAGATTATGTAAAGAAAACTAAGAAACATATACTTATAACTATACTGGGTTAAATTTACAATTAGTTCGGACTAAATTTACAATCCATAAAACGAGTATGTAAGAAACTTGCGTAAGTTCAAAGAAGTCTCATTTTTCTTTTAGTAAATGCAATAAGCCCTAAATAAATTTGTCCAAGAAAGAAATTATATTTATGTTCAATTAAGCAAATATGTCATGGTTGCGAGAGTCACATAAGATTTAAAATCGACCAAATGTTGTCATTGGTAATCCATAATTAAAAAAATATTAATCAACTTCTTGTGTTTGGTAATCCATCATTTGATTAATTAAAATCAAAGGTATCGGCATTAAATATTAATAAATAGTTAAATTAATTGTGAAGCTAGGGTTACACTTTCACGTAACATTGATTTTAAGTATATTAATTAATATGAAACAGATCATGTGGGCATCTACGCCTAATGCTGTGTTTATCAATTTGATTTTTCTTTCTTATTTTGGTAGAAGTTCTTCTTAATTTGAACCATGGCATATGCGCCTAATGCCAAGTTCATCTATTTGATTTTTCTTTCTTCTTTTGGTAGAAATTCATCTTCATTTGAACTTCTGAAGAAATATTTAAGTGATCACATTCCTATGCCATCTTCATTCCAAAGGAAATTGGATATCAATGCAGATACTGCAGGTTTTGTCAAATGTGGAATTCTGGATTTTGATTATTGGCATGTTGCCAGACCAGTGATGTATACAGATTCATCCTCAAGAGATGAGGGAATAGTTGCTTTTTCTCTTTTTTTATTTTTCTTTTTAAGAAAAGTTAAAAAATCATTCGTAATCTTATCTAGGATCATCGAGACAGGTGTAAACGAATCAAGGTTACTCACTAGCAACTCAGACTCAACTTGCTTTCTAACTCGACTCAATTTTACTCGAATTTGAAATACTAGGGTATCTTAATGGATCGAATTTGAACTCTAAAACACTACTCACGAACCTAGTTGAGTCCAATCGAGTTTTCGAATTTTATTATTTTTATATTATACAAGTCATATAACAAATATTATATATATTTTATACATGCATTTAATATAAATTTATAACTAAATTGAGCTTAATTGAGTCGAATTCAAGTTTAACAATTTTGAAATTGACCAAGTTCGAACCAAGTTTCAATCTTAACATTTACAAGTCTAATCGAGTCGAGTTTGCGTACCATCATAATTACACACACTATATATTTAGCTATAACAAATTTCATCTTTAAGAAAAAAAATGCAAGAGTAAACCGTAGGTGTGTTATTTCCATTAACATCAAAATAATGCTGAAAAATCAACCAACCTATATCAAAATTATGAAACGTTTGATCCAACAAGAAAAACTCAGAACTACAAGGCATGATGCAAGATATAATAGGAATGCCACAAAAAGAGATTTTGGGTTTCAATTTTTCATTTCGAGCTCTCCAAATTTGGTCACTCTAACTGAACCATGAGCCTTTTTATCTACTTTTTCGACCGAAGGTAGGACACCCAATGTCTTTTTCGGGCATAAGCCAAACAATCATTCTTACAAAAAATTAAACTTGGGGTGACTGCTTAACAATAATACTTGGTTTTTCACTCTACAACGCAATACTATATATCCTTATGACCATGAGGAATCTTCTTTTTCAAGAAAAAAAAAAATGGTCCCAAGTAAAGCACTCTAGGGCATAATTTCTAGGAAAAAGCTTCAAGTTATTGGCTTTTTGGGAACAAGCAACAGTGCCTGCACTTTCAAGGAATCACTTCAATGGTAAGAGTAACCCAGCATGCAAGCAACTTGTACATTTAAAATAGGAAATAGGTTCAAAGTCATCAAGCAGATTACATGTACACAATTGGAGGAGGATGAGAGCAAAGATATAATTAATTAGAGCAGAATCATTTTCAAAGAGCTTAGGTAGTCATCCCATCCATCCATCTGTGTTTCTATATTCATCAGAAAGCAAAACCAAATTTGATCGCTTCCTAGGCAGCGCATGGAATTTTATCTGTACGAACAGATCCCAAGTGTTGAATTTGGGATTTCTCAAGGGTAATTTTGAAAAGGGAAGGCATGCTCATTGACTTCAATTATTTAAGATAAGAAGTCCACAGCTCACCAGTTGTGGGGCTAAACCCTCTTCAATGACATAATAATCCAAAATCACCACTCTCTCCACCCACTTCAAATCCCAACAAGGATGCTCAACCACCACACAAAGTTGCAGCTGGTTCACAATAAATAAAATAAATAAATAAATCTATAAACAAATAATCTGCAACCTTAATCTTTTCTACTGCATCTTAGTTTCAGCTAATCTCACAGAAATAGCACACAAGGCTAGCAATAATGTAGACTGAATTATAGATCCTAAGGTAGATGACTTGCGACATAAGTAAAATCAAAATGAGATAACAAACCCAATCATGCCTGCCCAAAGTATAAAACACCTTTCAATCATCAAGAAAATACTCAGCATTGGGTATGGTATATAGAGAGGGGACATGCTAAATAGAAAAAATGGATGGTCTGAATTCTGATGTTCATAACCTTTTGCGTGCACATTGAGGACAGTGTTTAATTAATAGTACAAAAGTTTACCTCAATAATGAAAACAACATATGAGATAAAAGCAGCAGAATCCTTTAATAAAACAAATCAATAAAACTGAAGGCAGCCTTCATCATCACAATTTTTGCAAAGTTTATGGTGAACATAATTGTGTAGAATTATTCTTCCAGCTTTTCTGGTACTTTCTTCTTAATATGGATTCTACTGTCCATCAGCAACACAGACTCGCACTCTTTAACAGCAATGCCACTCTCTTTGCTACTTCCCCTCCACCAAGAAGCACCCAAAACAACATTTTCATTCTCCTTTTAAGATGCAATTTCCGCAAGAGGAGTCTCTGTACTGCAAGAATCTACAGCAACAAATTCAAATTTGATTCGCAGCTGTCTTCGATAAAACTTCCTTTCTTGTTTCTTCCTTTTTCAATATCTTTCTTCAATAGTATTTTTTTTTTTGCACAGTCATATTTGTGCTTTTACTTTCTCTCTCTATTTTTACCTATATTTTTGTGTTTCTTTTTTAAAATGTAAACAGGAACCTGTTCAAGCCAATTTTTACCCACGAACTCAGGAGTCTGTCAAAGCTCTGATGCTGGTGCTATTTCCAGAACCTGCCAAATTGGTGATGCTGGATTTTGGAGATTTACACTCCAGTACCAACTAATTCACTTCAATTTTTGCATTAGAATCCAAACAAAAGACAACCAAACATGAAGTTTCTGACCCATTATCATCAGCAGAAGAGACGTGTAATATCAATCTTTTTCAAGCCATGAAGCAAAAATGGTATGTTGTCTCTCTATGGAAAATAGTGTGCTTAGATGAGGAAGATGCGCCATCACCTTCCAGTCTCTCTTGATGATTGATGATATCTTTCCAACAATCCAAACAAAGGAAGTCTAGGCAGAACATCTCTTCATAATCGCAGTTATTAATGCAGCGGCCACAGTGGACGCAGCGGGCGATGCATAGTGTACAAGCCCTGCACAGCTGAGCATTTTGATGATCCCCTTGGCAACTTTCTGCTGGGCAATCATAGACTAGTCTCAATTTTTGGCATCTTGGGCATGTCTCGATGTCAATTGCACGATCATCATCACAAGATACATACAAATGCCCACCCCGATAGAACCGTGGCTTGTGATATTTAGGCTGCATATGGTTATCTACACCCAATAAGAACTTCAACTCTTCAAAGTGTGTACTTGTAACACCGTATATCCCACCAATTCTCAGGTGCTTTATTCCAGGTGCCCCCGCAAACTTTAAGGCCTTCAAATTAAATAAGATACCTTCAACACTGAGTTTCACACATCCTGGAACACTAAGCTGCATGGAGCAAGTGCAAATGTAAGATTGCGCAATTGGAAACAAGAAAATCAATAATATTAGCTGCACAAATGAATGTCGCCAGTCATGCAATTAACAAAAGAATATCACCATAAAGTCCCAGTTTCAGCATCAAATTGATTCTAGAAAAGCATGGAAAAAAATGCTGAGTATATATAGCACTAATAGTTAAATGAAGTACCAAATTCTTGTTTTTCAATAAGTCTATTAAAAAACCTTCAGTGATATCATCGATGATTGGCAATTTGGTTAACAGCAGCACAATGTCACTGACATTAAGACACTGGCAGAGTCATCAGCTGCAATGATGCTTGAGAGGGTGCTTAAGGCGCAACGGGGAAAGAAAGGGGGAAAAAAACATGATAGCATTTCACAAGGATTGAACACATAAGTAGATGTTGCAAGAAGAAGACATAACCACAATCACTAAAAATGATAAAGACATAGGAGGTCATTCTTTGCAATACTAAGATGTCATAACTACACTTCTCTTTTTTTGGTAAAAAATGTCTTACTCCACAGAGGTGCTAAGAAACAGAAACCAATTGATCTAAATGCTAGCACAGAAAATGACCACTCACTTAAAATTCCAAGTATGCATAATACGATTAACTGACTCAAGTTCTATGGGCTGTTTGAATGCCCCTTAGTTGAATTCTTTAAGGAAAAATTGGGAATATATCATATTGATTACATCATGAAAGCGGGTAGAAAGATTATAATCAGAGAGTACTATGGAGCAAGAACCATCAAGAAGATATAAAACAAAGAGAAGTGCTTAAACAAACATAATAGCCAAACTATGGTAGCTAAAGATGAATAAAACATGCATAAATAATGAATCAGTAAACATGTATAAACATTGAATCAAAAACAGATGCCGAACAAGAGTGATTCAAGAAGTATACTTAAACAGAACCCTAACCTTTGTAAGCCCTGGATTGCTCTGGAATATGTGTTTCAAACCACTATCAGTAATCTTTAGGCACTCCACCAGACTCAAGCATTGAAGAGTGCCTTGAGCCCTACCAGTCAACCGCACCAAAGCATCATCAGTAATCCTGTCGCTCAATGGCTGATCAATGTGAATACTCCTCCACAAAAGAGGATCACCTTTAACTGCATCACGCAAAGACCTGCAAACCCTTTCAATAGAAAGAAGGTCACGAACACTTAGATAACCAAGTACGAAAAACAAAGCATCATGGGCATCACCAGCATCATCATCATGATGGAGTTTGGTACAAGCCTGAAATTCATTGGCTTGATCACTCTCTATCCAATTGCCCCGTTGGCTAAAATCCATACATTCCCCTGCATGGAGAGTTGACACAGAACCGCCATCACATAATCCATCTCCTAATTCTTTATCTATCACAAATCCATTCTTATCCACCTCTGGCTGTAAAATCATAGCTCGATCCCTAAGCAAATTCAAACCGGCATATAACCGATAATCACTTTTTACTTCAATTTCATCTGTCCCAAAGCCATGAGAATATGACCCCCCATCTTTCTCAAAATCCTCAAACCAACCAGCAATGGCAGTAAAAGTAGCACTCACGTCCATGCCAAAGGGATCTGCAGGCAATAGTTCAAGGATATCATCGGACACCAAATCATCACAGCTTCCCTTCTCATCCTTCTCTTTTCTGTAATCGCAAGAATTCTCCAATTTCCAATCGCAATTTCGAGTATCGTTACTAAAACCATCCAAATTCTTATCAGGGTATCCTTCCACTGCACACCCATCCGCAAACTCAAAACCCTCTTCCGAAGAAAGAGTTGGAAAGATCGACCAAGGCGAGAAATTCAATGTCATCATAATATCATCAGCCACTGGATCAACCCAACTCCCATTCTCGTCCTTCTCCTTCCTGAAATCACAAGAATTCTCCAATTCCCAGTTGAAACCCCAGGTATCATCACCCAAAGATCCCAAATCACCCAAATTATTATCCGGGCATTCTTCCAAAACATACCCCCTCGCAAACCTGATTGATGAACACAAACCCTCTTCCGAGGAACGAGTGGGGAAGATCGACTGGCGCGAGAAGTTCAATGCCATCCTATCAAACCTATTACCGCAACTCCCACACTGAGACGACGTGTAAACAACAATGAAATCAAAGCAGAACCAAATCTACACCATATAAAACAGGATACAAGAAAACCCTCAATTTTTAGGTGGCAAACAAAAACGACCCACCAAAGATTTCACAGAGTTCCTTGCAAAAACCCCCTATAAACAGGTAACTCTCAAGCTTCAGAGAAAATCAAGAAACTAAACAGCCATATATTCACAGTAATCGAACCTGAATGCACCAAGATTTGAGAGAAAGAGTTAATGAGATGATAAAGTCCTGAAGACGATGATTGGAAGAAGATTAGGGAAAACCCTAATGAGTGTGAAAAGGAAAATCTCCAGGAAAAAGGGGGTTAGAATGGTATATATGCAGGTGCAGAGATGGTGTAACCCTAAAAAAGAATTGGGGAAGATTTAATGATCAGATTTGGAAAGTAAAAACAGAATGGTACTCTATAACGAATCAAATCCAGAGTGCAGACGACACACAAAAATTATATATTTAAAAAAAAAACAACTTTGACCTATTATTTCAGACAAATTAGGAAGAGCATAATAAACCCAAACACGAGGACTCGAGGAGAAGGTAGCCCAGAGAGAGGAGAGAGAAGGAACTGAAATTGCCATAAATAGGGGGAGAGAGAGAGAGAGAGGCGTTAATTTTAAAAAATATAAATTTAATTAATAAATAGCATTGGGCACGTGCTAAGTGCATGTTCTACCGCTTTCTACTCTTTCAATTTTTTTAAAAATTATAAAAAATAAAAATAAAAAAATAACCAGATAGTTGAGAAAATTATAAGGATAGTTTGAAAAAGTTTTGAATAGTTAAAAGAATATTTTGAAAGAATGATAAATTTGATATTTTTAAAAGATGACATCAAATCGAAAAGTTCTTTTTATAAAATTATAGATATAATGATATTATCAATATTATTATTTTATTGTATATTATAACATATAAATTGTAAGTTAAATAATCTTAGTTATTTTTCTTCTATCGCTCATAATTTCAATCCAAATAAGTCCTTTAGACTTTCAAGATAATATATCAAATGTAAGGAGAGCATAATCGATCACCCCATAGTTCTCTTCACATAATACTTGTGATTTTAATCAGTTCTATCCAGTTTAACACTTGTTGTTAATACTTATTAAAATTTTTTAGGGATTTTCCCTTATATTTTGTGAAAGATAACTTATTAATGGAACATATGTCTTTTTAATAAACCTCAAAAGAGGTCTGTGATATTTTTAAAATTTTAAAAGAAATCTATGACATTTTTGAAATCTTAAGAAAGGTCTTTGCCTTTTTGTCAAACCTCAAGGGAGAGTGAATTCTTTTTCTTTAATTAAAATTTAAATTTATTTCACTTTCAATTGCTAAAAAGTTTTTCCTATCAAAATGAGTAAAGAAGCGTTTAATTCCTTTTAAAAGGGGAAATTTCCTCAACTTTTAGAAGAAGTTGGGGTGCTGCACTGTGGAGCCAGTATAAAAGTAGGGGTAAGAAAGAGAAAGAAGAGTATAGCGGGTAGTTTTTGTGATTGCTCCTATGAAAGTAGTGGTGGCACGATATACACTATGTGAGACGATTTCATAGGACAAAACCGTGAAGCTAGTAGGTCAAAACAAATAATAAATCACTAAAGTTAAGTTGAGACCATTACAACTAGACAGAGCATTTCGAAAAAATACTTTAAACTAATTAGAATACCGTCTCAAATATTAGAAGCTTTTAAATTTAAGGTACCCTAAGTTGAAGATTTGGACCTACTTCTATTTTGGGCTCCTATATGGGCAACCCTAATCCCAAGTCCTAGGCCAATCACAACACCATTTTGGGAGATTAAGAGAGTTTAGGGTACCTTATTGGCCCTACCTCCCTTTGGGATATTAGATGGTGACCCCCAAGCTTCAGCCTTGGAGCTGTAAAGGTTTATTACATGGCACGTGAAATCAAATTAAATAACAAAATTTATGAGATGCTACATTTATTTTATGCCATATTAACTTCTCTTTTAAGAATTTAGATTCACTTTTTCATTTTTTTTAAATCTTTGTACTAAAGACATCTCTCCTTAAAAATATATATATATAGACACACACACACATTATAATATTAATTTTTAAAAATTAGAAATATTATAGAAAAGCGAGTCATCAACTGAAACATTTTTAATTTAATTTCTCAGGACATTAAACTTACGTTCAAACAAAACTTGGAAAGAAAATTATGTACTAAGCATCATTGATGTAACTGACGAATTTATAATCGAGCTATTTATTACATAAAAAATCCTTTATAGTTTTAAGTTTTATATATACATATATATATATATATATATATATATTTGTTTTGAAAATCTTTGTATTAAAAACATATCTTTTTCAAATATTATTTTTTTATATAACGTTCGATAATAAAAGTAACTCTCATCTATAATATTTATCCACTTTGATAAAAGCACATGTAATTTGTAATATTCATCCACGACGTAAAAACACATTTTAGCATATAAAACAAACTCTTACATTTGAATGGGACTTGAGTCTCAATATTGAATTTGAGCATTTCACATTAGTTTTTCAATTCCGAAGAATGTGATAGGTTGCGAATTAGAAAAAATATCGTTTCACTCAATATAAAATGTTACAATCGTAGGTAAGGGTGAGCATTTGGTCGGTTTGGTAAATTCGGTTAATTAATCAAATTAACTGAAAAATTTCAGCTAAAAAATCTCATTAACCGAATCGACCAAAATTCTATATTCAACCGAACTCAAAATTGACTGAACCAAATTTCGGTCAAATCGGTTAACGATTAAATATATAATATATATTTATTATTAATTGATACTATTCGTCTAAACAAATTAACCGAATTGAAAATTGAAAATCAAAATTTAACGAAAATGGAAACCAAATCAAATTGAATAAATTTTTAACTAAACCAAATCGACCGAATTTACTCAGTTAATTTGGTTAGTTTGATTTAACCGAATTATGTTCACCCCTAATTGTAGTGATATATTAAGCTATAAGGTACATTAGTGGCGTGAATGGAAAATCATTCCAAATTCACAAAGCTTGTAAATTTATAATTTTCAATTGCTCGAAAATCGCACTAAGTTTCCAAAAATTTTTCTTGAACAAAGTGTTAACCTGAGGCATTTTGCAGGGTAGCATGATAAAATTTTATTAGTTTTATGAGAAAATAAGAAGCATAATTTGATGTATTAGCTTTATTTTAAGTGTTAAATTATTCATTAGCATTTTGGGAAAAATATATATATATATATATATTTTGGTAAAGATTTAAGAAGTAATTTTTTTATAATCACGATTTGACTATCAATCAAATCGCACAAACTTCGAATATTTCCCAGAACTTTTAATCTTTTATTATTATGTCGACACTTTATAATGAATAAGACGAAAAAATGTAAAGAGATTTCAAAAATTCAAAAAGGCAAGTTTAAATAATTATAAGATGATAATTCCCGTATTAATGTTGGCTCGAGTTATCTTGAAGGATTTTTATAAATATGCATTCGAGAATATGGGTACGTAAAATCCACCTCCCTCTTAAATTCCCATTAGAATCCAATTTTATGGAACAAAAATACCTTGTTCAAAAACAAAATTGTCAAGCCTTATTATTATTATTATTATTATTATTATTATTATTATTATTACAAGCATGCACTTAATAATAATGTTATTATCATTGCATGCTTAGGGATATTCTAATAATCTCATTGAATAACACTATGTAATAATATTATTATATATCATTTTAGATAACTCGGGCCAAACGTCAGCTTTATAATAAAAGAAATCAAAATATTACAAATTTCTTTATTTTTATATTATTTAGTTTCAATCTAAAATTTCTATTAATATTGTCTTAAAACACAATTAGAGGAGATTAAGAACGATATTAAATGAGATAGAGTAATTATAACTTTGTTCGAATGATCTATCTCTTTTTAAAAATTAATAAGAAATTGTATATTTGCATGCTATAATGATATTACACCTTGTAATGTATACCTTTTATTTTATCATATTACACTTGTAATGTATATATGTTATTTTATCATATTATACCTTGTAATAAGTATCTTTTATTCAATTCAAATTAATAAATTCGGGCTAGTGTTCTTAATTTCATGTTCCCAAATATAACATAATTGTGTTTTATAACAAAACGTACGAAGCTAGGTACCTATATTTAACTCAAAGGAGAAAATGATTTTCTTTCCAAAAATTCTTATTTAAATTTATTATGGGTTTTATGGGCACTCTCTTTGATTTCCTTCTCTCTCTCTCTCTCTCTCTCTCCCTCTCTCAAACACACACACACACACACAATATATCAAAGAGTTTAGGTTTGTATTAAGGGTTTTGTTTTGGGAAAGCAAAGTAAAAAGATAATACGTAGAAAATTTATTTTCTATTACACACTTTCACAAAAAACAATATTTATTCTAATATAATTTAAAATTAAAAAAATAAGTGCTAATGATATGTGAAAATCAAATTTTGTTTAATAGATTCATATATATTATTCTATTTTCCACTTTTCTCTATAACCAAACATAAAGAATTGATTCTTTTAAATTTTCCTTTACTTTCTGTAAAACTTTTCAGGTTTCCAATGAGACCTTAATGTAAATCAGGCATTAGATAAACATAATTAATATATCTTCACTTAATTCATTAAAAAAATTAATTTATTTTGTATGTCAATTAGTGATATTTTAAATGTAAAAAAGTAGGCAATTAGTGATATTTCATTTATCGATTTTATAATTTAATTACTTTTTATCTCAATAACATTATTTTAAGTTATGAAAAGTGAATAAAAAAGAGTTATCGATGTAATGCCCCGAACCCAGAAGTGGGGCCCGAGGTGTTATATGTTCCTTCCACCTATCTCTAATACCACAATCATCATGCACGCAGCGAAATTAATAATACATCCTCAATTAAAATACCAGAGTACTATACTATACAACCAAAAAAGGTATATCCATTCCACCATATTACATAATCAGAACTATAAAACATAACCAAAATACATTTAAGTTTCTACAACTACTCACGCTATGATATACTATCAACCCTGCTCTAGAGTTTTCTAAGATCGATCACCAGAAGGTCCTGAAAAAGATGAGTTGTATATTAGGGTGAGACACTTCTCAGTAAGACGGAATAGATTATTATCAGTGTGTGGCTATCATGAGTTTAGTGTATACAAAATATAACCATTTATTAATCAATAACAACAACTGGTAATACATATATAGACTATACTCACACACACATCATTATTTATAAGTGAGAGTTCCCGAGAATTGGGGAGATTACAAGCTCATAACATGTAATGCCCATTTGTCCTGATACCTTATATAACCTTGCCCAGTTAACTTGGACATGACTACAACTGATACCTATCAGGATACTAGCCTTACTCAGCAAGCCCTTGAACAGAGAGTTTACTTCGTCTCAATCACATGTAATGTCATAATATAAAATACATTTAATACTTTACTATAAATAACTTTCACATGAAATTTATAACTCATACCTACATAAATACTATAAATTATAAGTTGTTAATACTTTTACAACTAAAAGTTGTGTATTGTAAATACTTTGCAACTATATTTTGTGAACTGTAACCTATAGAATATTCTGCTATGTTATATTTTGTTTTCATATGCTCTGCTTTCATATATTCTATTCTATTATACTCAGGTTAAATCTACAAATATGAATATAAGAACTCACCCCCGAATTGATAAACGACGTGTTTCCCCCCATAACAGGTTATGCGGTCCAAAAGCTGGACTTAGCTCTAGCCGGCCTGCCACTAGGCTAAGTCAACTATATTGTATGTCTGAATGGTCATCCCATAACTGGTCTTAACTCCAGGTGGGAACTCTACACTTCACTGACCCAATCGACTATTCAATACCAACACTCTCTTTCAGAGACGTGTGGTTGCACTAAGTTTTTCATTATTGTAGCTGCAATACTGAGCGTTCTATGGTCCATTTTGCAATTTAATAAAACTACCCGTGGTCTATATACCACTATAAATAGTTACTATACATGCATTGTTTTCAACCATTCCAGAAAATAATATAACACCAACACAATTCCAGTATACCGTTATATCAAATTATAAACTAATAATTTTAATTAAACAATAATATTCTTCCTCATGCCACATGATTTGAGTGTTTCTCATAATTATATAAACTACTAGAAAACCAGTCATTCTATACTCGAAATTTGTTTTATTGAAAATACATGTTTAATCATCTCCACAATTTATCTAACTCAAAATATGTATTTAAAGGAAAAACAGAAATAACCAACCCAACTCACTTTAATTCTTTACAAAATATGCATAATAAACCAAACCAATAATTTTAATCCGTCAAATCATTCAGAAAATCTACTATAATAATTAAGAAATCAAATACTTTAATTCAATCAGTTAAACTTTGAAAAACATCTATTATAAAATTCCTAAGCTCACAAACGCCAGTTTAATCTACTACTACTAATAATAATAATAATCCAAAATTCAATTTTCATATGTCAGAATATTCAGAAAAACATGTATATAATTCTTGTAATCTCATATTACAATTTAATCGGTTAATTTATAAAAATCCTAACATAATCTTTTCCCTTTACCTGATCCCAAAATATGCCTAAAACGATCGGGAGATGGAAACCCTAGATTCCTTAACTTGCCGCGGGAAATAAGTTGGCCAGCCGAGAGAGAAGAGAAAGGCGTTCGGAGGGTGAGAGCAGATCCCAAGAAGCCTCAGAAGAGAGAGACGTGGAGGAGAGAGAGAGAGGGGGGGAGAGGAACCCTAGCGTTTAGAGAGAGAGGATTTGAGTTTTTATAAAAAGAAATGAGCTGAAACCTATTTATAAGTGTGCTACCCCGTGGGAAACCGTCGACGATTTTTCTGGGCTTGACGAAACCGTCGACGGTTTGGTACCTAAAACGCTCTCAGTTGTTGTAACCGTCGATGGTTTGATCCTGTACCAAACGATCTCCATTTCTTTCTTTTTTTTCCTTCCCTTTTATTTAATTCCTTTTTCCTTTATTTATTGTCCTTTATTTTCTTGGTTCGGGTCTCTACAATCGATGCTCAGATAGACATGAATTAATTATAAACTAATGATGGATATCTATCTGTTAGACATAAGGAATTATATATTTATTATATAATACATAATATTTTATTATATTATAACTTTTTTTTTACCTAACTAATATTGTACTCAAAAAGTCTCTTTTTTATATGTATAATAAATGAAATATAATTCACTAGCATTAATAGCATTAATCTTTTCCTTTAGAAAAATTTTTGGGCACAATCCAAACAAGTTGCATTAATTTCACATTACTTGAAAGGAAACATTGAACATCATGTGGCAAGAGCAAAGAGAGGAGCCGATAGCGAGCTCACTTACTCTTCTCTACATTTGCCATATGAATCATAAAAGTTAGAGACCGATAATAAATAGAATCATTCTATCTATCAAAAAAGAGTTAAATTCATTAAAGTTGTTCTAAATTTTTTTTCTTTTAACTTTTTACCTTTTGAAAACCCCCACTCTCCAACCCTAAATTTTAAATTAATTTTGTGTTTTCGTGCCACCATTACGTTGGCATTAAACAATTTCTTTGCTGTAATTAATATGATTGACAATTACATAAAGAAAAGTTCCTAAAATGTGGTTTAATTAATTGGTTGACAGTGACTTAAACCCATGACTAATATTAATTAAAATATCTTGTACCATCAACCAGCACCATCCTCTTCTCATAAAGTCCAACCTACCTAAATTAATATCTAGGCCAAGCATCTTTTTTAATTTAATGCGTCCACATTTCATTTGATTAAAGGAAAGTTTAGATTAGATAAAATTATTATTATAAGAGTTTATTATAGTAGATGACCTGCAAAACTATTTGCTAGGCTATTGCCCATTGTGAGAGGAAATGAGATTGGTTGGTCGGCCTTGCTGCATACCCACAAGCAACTAGTAATGTTTGATGGGGTTTATGGTGTTAATCAAGCCTTTAAGCCGTGTTTGCAATATAGATTTGGGATTGTGTTGATTTCTATTCTATGATAAGCCCTAAAAATTATGCACAAACATGTAGTGATTAAAATAAAAATTAGAGAAAAAAAAAAAGAAAAAGAAAAAAAAACAACACAATAATTCACGTGATTTGTCTATCCTCACATCAATGAAGTGTCTACAAAATCGTCATTGTACCAAAGTTCAAATCTCGATTACAAAATATACATATAGTCCTAATGTAAGGAGTTTCAAATACCCTCATACAATAATATTATTGAGGTCCGAGCTCTGGGCTCTCTACTTGAAACTCTCAGAAGTTTTTTAAGAAGTTTTGTAATGGATGAACACATTATTCGTCCATACTTATTTTCATTAAAGAAAGTTTTTTTAATTCTTATTCACCTGTAACCTCAAATCCATACTTCTAAACATTGCATTAATAATAAAATATATGTCCTTATCCAAACACGAATTATAGGATATGATACTACTGATATAACTCATTACCTAAGTTTTTTCTTTTTTTTTCAAATCATGTGCATTACTTGTACAAATACCTCACTTTTTAATTAGGGTTTTATTATAAAACAATGGAACATGGTTTGGCAAGTGGGAAGAAGGGAGGTTGGGGGAAGAGGGAAGTTGTGAGGAAGAAGAGATGAATGTATGGTTGATATATGAGAACTCTGCAAACTTGGTGACATAAAAAAAAAAAAAAAAAAGTGAGAAAAGTACCATGCCTTCCCCAAAAAAAGTTAGGGCAAAAGTGAACGTCTTCCTTGGGGAAAACCCACACCATAAAGCATTCTTTTCCCTACCCACAACCCTTTTTTTTTTTTTCTCTTTTTGTTTCTTTCACACACATTGGCTTGATGGAAATTGGAATGATACTTTAACAATTGATGGGGAAAGATAGTCCCACAGGCATGTGAGATTTTCAGCTGTGCTCTCCAATCATAGGTGGCCACTTGTCATTGTCCCAAAGGCCCACAACACCAGGGGCTGTTTGTTTGTTGTTCTTGTTTGTTAGGGCTTCAAAGGGCACTTGGAGTTGAAGGTTAGATGGATATGCAAGGGATGGTTTGGGATCATGGGACCTTGTGCCCCGTGGGTTTCAATAGTAAGCACACGATTTAGGTCTCTGTGCCTAATGCTGATTTTTGAATAGTAATCAAGGGGTCAACAATGTATATCCAACCTTTAGTACTTGCTTGCATGCTGAGAGATAAATAAACGATGAATAACACCCATTATAGGGAGTATAATAATTTTTAAACATCACATAAACGTAGGCAACAAGACTAGAACCCAGAACCTCTTGATAACCAGCTCTCATTTCATGTTAGATTACTACTTTACCTAATAGTTTAAATTTTTATTAAATTAGAGAAAGAAACAAGAAGGAAATTATTAAGTTTATTTTCGTGTTTCCTAAAAAACTCCTCTCATTTTCTTTTCCTACTAAAAAATAAAACTAAAATAAAGATCCTCTTTCTTCCTGCCGATTAGAGGACAAAATATTGTCAAAATCTTATTATCAAATTTTCGAATCAATTACATTGTATTTGGAATTATAGAATTCAAGTTTTGAATTTAAATTTGTGAAAGGTATATTAAATTTTATCCAATTTTATAATGCCAAATCTAAGTATTGATTGCCATAATTCAAAATATAATCATATAATTTTTACTATTTTAAGGATAAAAAAAAAAAAAAAAAAACTATCTTGGCGCTTACGTCTATGTGATTTTTAACAAAAAACAATACAAATTTATATTGAAATTTTCTTAAATTATACAAATTCAAACCCAAGAGCACTAAGCACAATCTAAAATTTTCTACTTGTAATTACAGATAACTTCCATTTTCTTGGAAAATTCTTGCACAAACCAAGCTTGTTTTCTTTTTCACTTTCTTTTTTGTTTGCAGTATAGATGCAATCTTATTTGGATTTTAGTGTGGAAGAAATGCTTAGGGATCTTCTTTTCCAAAAGACAAGGTAAAGTAAATGAAACAGTACCAACCTATTCCCTAGGCATGCTTTCTAGCAAATACTTTGACCTGAAGAGACAAGGAGCCCCCCCTGCACTTTCAACAAATCACATGTAACTTAACCCACAAGCAAATTGCTCAATAGATATGGTTTCACATTCATCAAGTAGACCATATCCTCAGCTTCCAAACACCACCACAATAACTTAGTCATTTTAAAATAACCTGAATCCAAAAAAAAAGAAGAGGAGATTAGGGCAGAGTTAATATTATTATTATTATTATTATTATTAAAGAAAAAGGATGGATATTAGAAGAAGAATTAGAATCTACAACGAAGAAGACAAAATTCTCTTATAAAAAGGCAAAAGATAAAAACAAATTACAATCAACTCAATAAAGTCTTCTAATTCCGTTTAAGTGCTTGACATGTTCGAAATAGGTGCATCCTTAAAACAACAAGCACTAAAAGCCTAAAGAGATATCAAATATTGTGTCCTATCCCAAAATATAAATAAAGATAATTCCTTTTCAAAGAATGCATTTGATTTCTAACCAAATTCCTAATAAAACATCTTCTTCACAAACCATTAATATCCTTACTCTCGTAAAAGAAAGGTTCATAGTTCTTCCAGTATTTTTAGACACACTCAAATCTGACCAAATAAGTTGAATGAACAATGTAAAAATAAATAACAAATAGTCTCCAAATCGTTACAACACAATACATGCACATTAATGGACAATATTTTTGAAGGGTTGTTGGTGCTAACTCTATTAAGGCGACCAATTAAACAAACACTTTAATCTTAGAAGGGATTTTTGGCCTCTCTAATAATGAAGCGGAAAAGACACTTTAAACCTAGTAAGGTGACAAAAAAAGTATTTACAAGAGTAATCACCCAAAAAATTCAAAATACACATCCTAACACCCTTGTTGTTAGCAATTTGGATATCATTAAACACATCAAGAAAACTAAAAGCTCCTCCTTTTCCCTATCATTCAAGTCCCTCCTAAAATGAAAATTTTAAGAGAAAGAATTACCATCCATCCAAAATTAGAAAAGAAATAATAACAATATTGTGGACCAAAGAAAGATGATAAAGTCGAGCAAAAATAATCAATCTTACCAAATCCTTCATTTTCAGAAATGTTAAAATTCCCAACATGTCAAATTTCAATGCCCAAAAAAACATAGGAATGGGATGTCATAGGCATCATATTGTTGAGAATGTTGGAAGATCTCGTGATAGTCCTCGAAAAGCAATTAAAGCAATGTTTTTAAACACCAAATTGCAAAGATCCAAACCCCCTTCCTCCTTGGACCTACACTCTACCTCCCACCTAACGAGAAAGTCTCTCCTATCTGACCAAAGAAAATCCTATATAATTTGTTGGAAAAATGAAAATAAAAACAAGATGCAAAAAATAAAATCAATGGAATTTATCGGTTGAGGCATGCATAGCACTATCCTTAGGAAATAATCCGCCCCTCCAACATGGTGTAGAAATCTCACAGGAATTTACCCCCAAGATGCAACAACCCTTTAGATTGGCGTGTGCTCACCAATTGGAAGATAGAAACAATACAGTTTGGTTAACCCAAACAAATATAAATAATCACGAAAAAAAAAAAACCATAATTAGATCAACAACAAAAAACCTTTTAGATAGAAAATAATTTGTAAGGAAGAAGAAGAAAATCGTATAGCCACTTAATGAAAATATATCTAGTCTCAAGACATATATATCCACTCAAATAATTATTACAAAATGGTCATAAAACGATCAAAAAAATGGTCATGTAACCATTTTAAAATAGCAACAAAATTGAGTAAATTCTTAAACAATCATTAAAGGTAAGAAGCAATAAAGGCTTTTAAAATACCTTTACATGAAATATCTATAATCCCTATATGGATTGACCTTGGTGCCTTTTGGGTTATCAACATACCTAAGAAAATAAGCTATAATCCACAAAAGTGTGGTGAAGCATTAAGTCTTTGTAAACCATAATTTCTATTATTAGTCACATAAGCTTACCACCTACATTGCAGTCATAAGCTTAATTGTTCAATACAGATTGACATGAATAAGCCACTGTCTGAATTTTATGAGTGCTCTACCAATCCTACCTAATATTACATAGGAGTGGCCTTACTCCACACTCGTATAGGTGAAACCATCAAGTATGTACTACAACTAAACACACCACTCATAAATGGCTATGGAATTCATTAAGAACTAAAGCTCAATATTGTCATCTAAGAAAATAACATCATCAATAAACTATAAATGAGACATACCACCCTATTCCTCCCCACCTAGATGCCTCTTAAAAACCCAACGCCTACTGCCCTATCTATTATATACTCTCTCGATCCATTGTGAGAACAAACAAAAAAGGAGATAATCAATCCCTTTACCTAACCACCTTAGAAGATGTAACCATGATGTTGGCTCCTCACTAATATCCAATTTTGCTACCGACTATAGTTCCATTTAGTTTGAGAAAAGAAGAGAAAGAAAATAAGAAAGAAAGAATTTTTGTATTTCCTATGTTAAAAACTATTGAGAATGAAAATTTGAATTAGAATGATTAAAAGTTAAGAAAATCAAATAATATGACATGTAATATCAAAATATTTAAACTTATTTATCAAACATTTGACTTTCTTTCTCAATTTCTTTGATAACTAAATACTAAAAAAGTAAATTTATTCATATTTTCTTATTTTCCCTTATATTTTCCAAGTTCCAAACAAACTCTATCTAAAAAACTCCCAATAACCTCCATTATAGGTCATTGATGCAAATTCCACTTATGAATTTGTTTCACATTACAAAAAAAAAATGAAGGGTGCTTATATAAATAGTCGGGCACAAGATATAATGACTTCAGTTTTTAGGTCAAGTTAATACTCACTCATGTATATCAAACTCGCCCACAAGGGCTTCCAATTGGTATTGAGCCAATGGTTTGTAATTTTAAGCGGGTGATATTTGTAAAGTCAGGGTGTAAAGCTACATGCAGGTCGAGTAAATGGATTTGAATAGGATCAAAATGTGAGAAGTATGATTGACTTCTGTTGCAAAATTGGATTGATGCTAATCATGCAGATTAGTGAACTCTCATGGTTTCAAGAATATTTTATGATTGAATAATGACTCTTAGTTGGTTACACAACATTGATCAAGAATGATAGACATAATGACTTAAATTTTTCTATCAAATCAGTGCTTAATCATAGATATCAAGACCACTAATGAAGACTCCTAGTCCTAACAACCTTTTCAAAATCCAACATAAAAATAGTAACCTTCCTCCACTTACCTCATTTGCTACTATAGCTTCCACTAAGCTTAACATATTTGTAACAACCCTAGAAAAGTCTTGCCTAAACTAGTTATTGAGCTAAATAAGTCGAGAATTCGACACCTTAGTGGATCTACTCTTCTTAGGCATCAAGTTGACAAAGTCAGATTAACATTTTTCCCCCTAAGACCCTATCTTCACAAAACACATAAAAAATTCTTAGCAAGTCCTCCCTCAACACAGACCAATACTCTATATTAAACCTATCCAAACCTGGAGCATTATCTCCCTTTAAACAAAACACCACCACCTAACTTCACTTTAATTTTCTTATATATTGCCTCTTGTTTCACATAAACTATTCCATAAATAAATGTTGTGCAAATTAATGTGTAGCGGAAACAAACGATCTCATAATGCAGCAATCAATAGTAAAATATACAGGAAAAACAATCACACAGATTATATGAAAGCAATAAAACAATGACACGAAGAATTACGTGGTTCGGCAATGCCTACATCCACGGGAGCAAACGGCAGTGTTTTTTACTATCGAAAGACATAAGAGTTATAACATATAACATATATATATAACCCTTCCGGAGGTTTTCCCCTGAAACCCAACCTATGTAACTTCCCAATTCAAAATTCGAAAACTAGCGCTAAAAAATCGAGCCAAATCGTTAACAATTTAATACCGAGACCAAACAGTTGAAGTAACAGAACCAGAATCGTCGACTGTTTCACTGCATCCTAACAAAATCGTCGACAGTTTGCTCCTACAAACCATAGCTGCTGTTTTCTACCATGTTTTCTCATTTGTACATGCGTTCCACTCAACATATGAACCACATATTACAACAATCTCCACCTTGATGAATATACACCCCTTCGGAAAAACCCAAAAACATAACTCGCTGCTCCACCTAGGACAATAGGTTGGGATCGCCTCCCGTCTAGTCACTAGAGACAAAAACCAAGTCCAAGCAATGCTTGAACTTGTCCGTGATAGCTTCAACACCTATCAAAATCCCGACTCAGTTATAGATAGTACAACCAGAGACTATACCCTGGACTTCCAACAAATAGGATTTCCCACACCAGTAAACACATACCCTGTTATAGACCTCCTATCATCCAAGTCTCTTGCATAGT